>NC_135868.1:24669300-25024300 GCF_031162955.1 Sander vitreus | reverse complement strand
CAGCTAAGAAATACGAGGGTCTAATTCTGCACTTTTAGAAACCCATAGGAGCGTTTGAATTTATCTGAAAGGTTGTGTAAAAAGTTGTGGTTTTTTTTACTGGTTAAAAAAGGCCCTGATTAAGAGACGGACAGAGAAAATGACTCTCCAGTCATTTGAAACTACACAGCACTTTTAAAAACAATGTCACTTAAAAAGCCCCCGAGAGGTGAAGTGCTCTTCCTTAAAGGCTAATGAAATCTCATGAAAGGTCGTGTAGCTCGCATAATGAATCAATACATTGATTCAGTGTAATTTGTCGAAATTGGGGTATTGATTTTCCGTTCAACATACACTAAGCTTCAAAGTTGGCATCTCTGAGGACAGGAGGGAAGTCATTACCCAGAGACGATGTTGTGCAAGACTAGATTCCCAACTGGACAAAGAGGGAAACTGTCCCAGAGTCAACCTTTCAGTCAACCTTCAGAAGACCAGAAAGGCCCCTGGGAATATTTTGCATGTGGTCTTTTGAATTAGTAATTAACAATAATTTTTGAAAGGGTCCTGTATTGAGGCCCTGTACTTTAGAGGGGCCCCTATGGACCTAAGAACAACGTGGTTACAAAAGGAAACACTGCCCCTTTGTGGTTATGTTGGAGAGCTACTGGACATGGTCCATCAGGGCAGTGGTCCCAGCCTTTTTAGTCTGAGGTACCCCCACAGGCCTGAGGTCGGATGAACTCCGGTACCCCCCTTTATCGATTCCCAATGTTATGTTCCAAATGGATAACATTATTCATTCTATAAAAGTGGATATTGTTATTTCATACAATTGAACTGTCAATATTAAGGTTGGTTTGGTCAACAATTGTACTACTAGCTGCACTCCAAGTAGTTGTAGCCACAACTACTTGGAGTGCAGCTGAATGTTTCAACCATTTAGTTACTTTTAACTACTCATTTAAACTGTTTATTCATTACTTTTAGCTACATGTTTAAACTTCTGTGCTGGCTTGCTTGCTAACTAGTTTTTCACACACTCTTACATACCTGCAACATGTAGTGTACAGGTGTTACAGCTAACTTAGTGATAATCTGTGTGCTACTCTCCAATCTTTCCATGTACCCCCTGGCACCTGCAGAAGTACCCCCTGGTTGGGAATCTCTGTGTTAGGGTATATGGGAGTCTTGCACGGGTCTTTACAAGTTCAGACACACAAGAGTCAACCTTACTGGGAAACAGGTTGAACAAGTTGAACAGATCTATGTTCACTTATCACCTAACAGGTGAAGTGACAACAAAACACCTGTACTGACCTGATCCACAGAGACATGTCTGCATTACAGTCAGTGGCTCCAAGGCTAATGAAAGCGGTGCAAGACAGGAAACTATTGAGCAAGCGAGTAGCAACAGGAAGTATGTAAATATTTGTAAGAGCGATAAATGGGCAGAGAGAGGGAGTGACGGCGTGACACACTAGATCACACGCGTGTTTATCAGAGGCCAGATGTCTTGAAAACTGTGAAGAGAAATAGTTAGTGGTGACGTGAATGTAACACTTTCAGAGATCCTCCCAACCCAGAGCCCACGGTAGTCTGTGCTTCAAGAATACATTCTGTTGAATGGGGAACTCAAGATGCAATTATGATTTGAATATTTTGTAGATGAAAAATCAGATTTTTTTACTGCCCAACTTAACCTTGGCTTTAATAACAGAAATGTGTCGCTAATCCAAATTACTATGAGTTCACATGCAACTGTAGCTAATAACTCACTAATTTAACATGATGCTGTTGCTGTCAACAACACATCTTCTAACACATGTAAATGGGGCCAGTTTTTCAGGCATGATGCATATTTAAACCTTTTAAGGATTCTATGATGAAATCCTACCTCTGAAGTAACACTGGTAGAGCCAAATTTAGTCCATGTCATTGTAAGTGGACCACAGTTTCTGGTGTCTGGTACATTGTGAACTCATTTCCTTACAGGACATGAGAGAACTCTTGATTACTGCAAGCACTTTCCAAGCTACAATACGTGTTTTTAAGTCTGCAAGTCAAGCTTGCTGTTCCCGATGTTATTTCAGTGAAATGTGCAGTCAGAGTGGCAAGATCTTTCACATCTGTGGCGCTTTTCCCCTCCTCTTCTTCTTGTCATCTTTAAGTATACACACCCACACAACTATGCAAACAGTTGACTACATTCTCTCTTACACAACTATTTCTCTACTTAATGCACCCCGTAACCTAACCTTAACCATCTAAATGCCTAAACCCTTTGCCCTATGTTAACTAATTCTAACCTTAACCCTCAAATAAAGTCTTGACCCTCAAACATCTTTTAGAGAAGTGAGGAAAGGCCAAAATGTCCTCACCTTCCAAAAAAACCACATTACTCCAGTTCTGAAGTCTTTACACTGGCTTCCTGTCTCTCAAAGAACTGATTTAAAAATACTACACTCTACCTCTCAGTTCATCTGGGACAGGTCTGCTTTCTGTCCCCAAACTTTTCTGTTTGAAATCAAGGGCCAAAACTGATCATTGTGTGCCCTTTTTAGAATCTTTGAGAATATCTCAATCGCCCTTTTAAGGAAGAGGATAAGGGCCACATGTGAAAAATTTGAGTTCTGAGTTTAAAGTCAGAATTCCGAGTTTTGAAGTCAGAATTCTGAAAAAAAAGTAAGAATTCGGAGAGTTTATTTTTCTTCGTAAAGGGCTTTTCACACAGGGAGCGACGCTTCGACCTGCGTAGTCGCGTGGATCTGCCGGGGTCTACCGCGCTCCTCATGTGAATGACAACGCGCCGCGATCAAACGCCAGGCGATCAATGTGTAGTAATCATGGGGATTTTGTGCACTACTGTATGCCTGCCGTCCAACTGAATGAGATTAGCTGACCGTGGTATCATATATCCCTAATCACAGGTCGGGTTTAACAAATAGTTGCAACCCTAGTCTTTCCTAATCACGGACTGTTAATGTTGATGGCTAAAGTTAGCTAAATTAGCATAATTACGGACGTTAACCAATAAATCCAGTCTTGTGCTGATGCTCTGACAAGCCGAAGCCCTGCTGTCTATGTCCTGATAACATTTATATTTTAGGGAGCTCACAAACGGCAAGAATCAGTCTCTTGTTCATTGATTTGCACGGCGTGTCGCTCGCGTAGGGAAAAGTTGAACTCTGTGACGAGCACGAACGAGCTGAACGAGCGACAGTTTCACGTGATCGCGCCCGCTTGTCGCGTCACCTGTCAAACTGCCCACGCCTCCTCTCCTCTCATTCAAAATGAATAACGAGGCGCGACAATCGCTTCCCGTGTGAAAAGCCCTTCATTCGGTCAGGAATGAAGTCTGAATTCTGAGAATAAAGCCAGAATTCTTACTTTAAACTCAGAATTGAAATACTTTTTTACATGTGGCCCTAATCCTCTTCTGTACCCTTTAAACAGTGAACATGTCCCTTTAAGCCACACGTGTCAAACTCAAGGCCCGCGGGCCAAATCTGGCCCCTTGCAGATTTTGATCCGGCCCGCATATCAATTTAGGTTCACAATAAATTTTGACCCAACTAGCCCAATGTTTTTTTTCGACGTTTTTTTGCTGCTTTTTCCGACGCTTTCTTTTTTCAATGTTTTTGTCGTTTTTGCGACGTTTTTTGGCTTTTTCCCCCCATGATGGCTAAGAAACTTTTTTCTGACTTTTTTTTTTTTAGGAATTTATGTCGCCCAAACTGTAAGTGAAAAGACTTTATAAGACATACAATAATACGGTCAAAGATTTTCCTTTTCTGTGGCCTGGTTACCTCAGTTGGTAGAGCAGGCACACATTTGTAGAGGTTTATTGCTCGACGCAGGAGGTCCAGGGTTTGAGTCCGAGCATGTGACAATTTCCTGCATGCCTTCCCCCCTCTCTCTCCCCTTTCATATGTCGCTATCCTATCCATTAAAGGTGGAAATGCCCAAAAAATAATAATAAAAAAAGGATATTTGACTTTTCTCTTAAATAAAAACATGTCTATAAACTATACATCTGGCCCTTGATGTGATTCTCATTTTCCAGTGTGGCCGTCAGTGAAGCTGAGTTAATAGCAATACTTAGTTTTTGCTGATTGCTTACATACTGAAATCAAAAGTATTACACAATTATCAAAACCTTACACTCAAGGAGCAAAACATTGGCCCAGATGTAACTATAAGCACAACGTCATCCCCACACTTTTAGCACAACAATACACACAACAAAACTCTAAACACACTTTTATACATTAGACGCAGAAGTACATCATGATGTCACTTCCTTGCAATTCCAAAGCACTGACTGTCAAATGACCACACCTATGAGCCGACCTGTGAAACACAGCCATCGGGTGCGCCAACGCACGATTGCTTAATTGTAGACACACCAATCAGGTTTAAAGTGCCCATATTATGAAAAAAACACATTTTCTGGGATTTGGGGTGTTGTGTTTTGTGTCTCTGGTGCTTCCACACGCATACCAACTTTGAAAAACATCCATCCATGCTGTTTTGAGTGAGATACGGTTTCTGAATGTGTCCTGCCTTCAGTCTCTGGGTGAGCTGGTCAAAATCGGCACGGCTTGTGACATCACAAGCCGAAACGGGCTGGCTAACCGCAACCGTTAGCTCGTAGCGTTAGCATGCTACCTCGTTCTCAATAGCAAAGCACTGCTACAACACACAAGTTCACCATAATCTACAAAAGAACTACTTCCATGTGCGCCCTCATTTAGAAGTCTCCCAGCTAATCCTGCCTTGTAAGTGACCGAAGTTGGAGAAACAGCCTTTCTTTTACTGTCTATGGAGCTAGCTAGCTGACATGATCTACATCTGAGCTACTGCATGTGCGAGTGCAATCAAAGATAGTACAGAAGAAGAAAAGAGGTCTCACTCTGTAGCTAAAACAGACACCAGGTGAAAAGAGGATCTGCAGCAGTGAAAGAGAGCGGTGCAGTACAACAAAAATATGGTGTTTTTTGAAAATTAAACCATGTAAACCTATTCTGGTACAACCTTAAAATACAATTATGAACCTGAAAATGAGCATAATATGGGCGCTTTAAGCACTATAAAAAGTAAGTCTAGTAATTTCTGTACTGTATTTTCAGTTCTTAGATCCTTTTTTTTTTACTGTAATTGTAACCTGTACAGTATTTTATGTTGGTCTGTTGTTTGCTGAGCTAACAGTGTTATGCACACTACTGTAGCAGCATGAAAACTGGGATATGTTCTTGTGATTCTCCATGTTGACATGTTGACTGATTTGGGTATGTGGAGAGAAATAAATTATATTAGTCAGTCTGCAGCATTGGTTATAGTATTTTATTGTATATTTGCATTTTCTCTGTGTACTTTATTTACAGTACTCTAATCACTGAGAAGTAGAATTGCTAAAAGTGTTTTAGGTAAGCAGCAGCAGTGTTTAACTGGTTCACACAACTAAGTCATATGAATGGTATGGTAACAAAATATGTTTTTTATAAATTGAGTGCATAGTTTTTGCAAAGGGTCTGACGTGTTCTGCTGATTGGATGTGTGTGTGGTTGTGCTAATTGTGTGTAGTGTTTTTGAAAAACCGGTCCCCGCTTTCAGAATAGTGTTTAAGCAATCGAAAAGAACTGCAAAGCACATTTTGGGAAACGCGCTTATTTGCTTTCTTGCCAAGAGTTAGATGAGAAAACTGACCCCACTCTTTATCTGAGGCAGGGGATAGTTAGTTTATTTTAGCAGAAAGAATAGAAACGGGGAAACAGCTAGTCTGGCTCTGTTCGAAGGTATTAGCAACTCAAAATTCAAACAAAAACCAAAGTGTAAAAACTACAAGTTGCAGTTTTATGGGGGGGTTAAGTGCCAGACTATTTCTTGGTACCTTTGGACACACCCAGGCTAGTTGTTTCTGTCTGTTACCAGTCTTTATGCTAAACTAAGCAGATCAGCTGCTGGCTGTAGCTTTATACTTTACAGTAAGCAAAGTGTCAAACTGTTTTTTTATTTTTTTATATTAAATTGTACCTGTAATATCCCATATTTCCCCCCTTGGTTGTAATATGCTTTCAGTCCAGATCCCTTTTTACCTTAAACAATATTTAAAGGGATTTTTAGGAGAGAATAGCCCCCATTATTAGACTATAATCACAAAATACTTTAAGAAAAGCTTTCAATTTATCTCCACATGCCTTCTGGGTTTAACCTCCGACACATCTTCATTATGTATTATTATTTGTTATTCATCATAACTGTTAATGGTTGGTAATAATTCAAATGATGTTGTAGGTGGTGTGGTCATAGTTGCTAGCCTACTGCATGCATGATAGAGGCCTACTGTTATCACGTCTGTGTGTAAACTATAAACTACAGAGCAGACTCATTGACAAAGAATGTTCCAGAAGTTGACACCCACACAGCCGGAATACCTCTCTCTCTGCCTGGCTACTAGAAATGTCCCGATTAAAATGCTATTTAGGCTGCTTCTTCGATTTTGCATCCACCGAGGGATTAGATTGAGTGAGTCGTGGATTAGTCTACTGAGACTGGAGGACTTTTTTTCTTAATGTAATACCTATTTGCCCATGAACACACCGCAAACCAACTTTCCTTAATACTCAAGCCTGAACATGTAGGCTACCAGTTTGAGCGGGTTACCTCACGTCCGAGGTTTTCTTTCGTTAACGTTATCTTTAAGTCTTTTTTAAAAAAAAGCACCTTCTTCCTCCTGATCCACCCAGTGTCTAGCAAGTTACACGCACAGCAGGTTTTCCGGTATGATCTTTCAAAATAAAACACTTTATGTACGTTTATCAACCAGACACGCTCAACAATAATATTTGTGCAGGCTATTGCCACCAAAATCAAATCCTTGCAAGTCAATTACGCCCTGAACAATGACTGATGACTGACAAACCTTCTGTTTTGTTAGATGACATTGGCTGAATACAGATTAAATATCTTTTTTTCTTTTTTATTCAGTTACACATGCGCATACGAACATGTGTGCATATAGGCCAAACCAAATTGTATTCCTTCTAACGCAAATATTATATGTAGATTTAGGAGTTACACGTCTGATTTTTGTCTTGTTTGGTATATTTCACCAATTCCAATCTGCATGTATTTATCCATATTTTACATGTCATTTTCTATATCTATAGGCTACTGTTTATTGGTTAACTGGCATGCACACTAGTACATAAAAAACATATCAGAACGACTCCTACTTCATATGTTACACTAGTCTATATCGATTTTCCATTTCAAGTTTTCGTTGGCATTGTATGCCTTTATTTGTGACAGGACAGCTTAGACATGAAAGGGGAGGGAGAGGGGGAATGAGGGCCGCAGGCCGGAATCGAACCTGCGGCCGCTGCGTCGAGCACTGAGTCTCTGTATATGGACGCGCGCGCTAACAGGTGAGCTACCTCAAGTTTCATCATATTTTCCATATTATTTTGCCTTAGCCAAAGAATGACGCTTTTATTTTTTTTTATGGCAAAATCACTACACTTCCGGCTGCGTTTTAAGCACGATTAGTAACTTGACGCAGCCTTTTCACTTCAGAGCAAGACACATCTGTTGAATATGTGTCTCACCCTGCAGAGGAAGAGATCATTTCAGCTGCGGACACTGAAAAAAACAAGGGACAAGGTGGGTAAGTAGGCCGTAAATAGGTCGCCTGCTAAAGTGATGCGCACTAGGTTTAAGAAGTTACGCCTGTGTTTCAGGCTGTGGCAGAACTTTTCGGAACTGTCTCGGGTTTAGTCCCGCCTATAGCATACACGCGATAGACGGGCAAATCGACACGCGTCGGTTCAGTGAACGCAGATGAAGTCCGTTTGATGTGGATGTTCGACACACCGCAGCATCTTCTCGCCAGGTGCGGGTACAGGAAAAAAAAAGAGTGGCACTACATTTAAGGATGGGGAAAAACGTGATCTTGCTGTCAAGTTAAACTTAAAAGTTCATACCACTGCCTCTTATACTGTTGCTAATTAAAATGTAAAACAACAGAGGGAGGAGAACACTTACATAACATTTAAAAAAATGATGTCATGTAGCCTGTCAGACCAGTTGTGTTTTTAAAGGTATAATATGCAGGGCTATCCTCAAAAAACAAACAAACAACCAATGTATGGATTAATACAAAAGTAATCCCTGTCAATCATCACTTATGACTCACTACAAGTGTGTGGTGTGTCTGCACAAAGCCTGCAGTCTGCCTGAATTCTCTCGTTTCTTCTTATTTTGAGTGCGGGATGTTTGTGGGTGTCAGCAAAGAGCCTTTGGGCCTCACGTAGGTGTGTTAACTCCCAGACAATAGGCTCGTTCCAGATGAGCCAGGTCTGCGCAGAATCGATCACCGGCGATCGCCGCCCAATGCACGTCGGTTAGATTTGTGTCCGAATTGATCCCGACTTGCTCTGACGTCATGCACACGTGGGCAACGGTTACCTCACGAGATCAAGGCGTCCGCAGTTGCTTTTCACCTACTGGAAGACCCAGGCGGACCCAGGGCATGCTGGGAAACGTGTGCCTCTCAGCTGATTTTACAGCTGATTGGTTCAGAATCGACTCAACATGATGACGTTTTATATAAACTTTTCATTGATTTAGAATTTGAGGGATTTTAACTGCTATTTGTCTGATTTTTAAAGGCTTATTCTGTACAAACCACATGTTGGGTGGCTGATAGTTACGTTTAGAAGTCAGAGAGACGAAATCTGTTCAGATTACGGATCATCTACAGCAGACGTGTCAAACTCAAGGCCCCGGGGGCCAAATCAGGCCCCTCACAAATTTTGATCCAGCCCGCATAAACACAATAAATCGGAAACTGTTTTTCAAACTTAGAACCAAATTTGTCTGATTTGACCACATTGAGAAAAATCCCCACAGAACTGGTCAATTTGCATATTTAGGCTGTGAAACAGGTTGTTGGGAGTCGGCTGTGTGGTAGCCGGCTTTTAAAAATGTCATCATTGTTTTGCTTGATTAGCTAAACTCTATGATTGCTAAGGAACTATTTTGCTACTATGGAACTATTATTTTTAGGGCTTTATGTCTCACAAACTGTAAGTGAGAAGATGCAATAATACAGTCAAAGATATTTTACTTTTTCGATTAAATAAAAGCCTGTCAAAACTATTAATGTTTGGCCCTTGATGTGATTTTAATTTTTCAGTGTGGCCCTTTAGTGAAACTGAGTTTGACACCCCTGATCTACAGTGTGTTAATTAAAATCAGCAACAGATCACATGTAGACAGCTACTCTGTCATAATAAAAACAACTGGAGACTGTGTACAACCTGATATATGGGTCTGATAACATTTTATTAAATCGTAATCGGACCTAACAGGATGTGAGTGTTTCTGTGGCTTCCTGTTCAGCCCGAAGGCTGCTGGAAACTGTCTGTCTTGGCCCCCGGCTGCTGCTGCCTGCTTTCGTCCACTGAGCCTAATAACAGCACTTTTCCACTCAGCGTCTTATAGATGCAAAAGTTTAACTGACCACACACTCAGAAACAGACAGGATGAAGCTCTGCATTCACTCCTAATCCAGCAATGTGGCTCTTTCCCGCAGAGGTGTGTGTTTATTTGTGGTTTAGAACATAACCGCCATGTCACAATCCGAAAAGATTGTTTTACTCCTATGACTCGCTGCTTTGTACGGCGTTCCCTCTCTTCGTTCATTCTCCAGCTCGCTGTCTACAGAACAGGACATGTTTTACTGCTTGGACAGTATAAAATATATAAATAAAGAGAACAGGACACTACTTTTCTTTCGCTTCTCTGATTCGTTCCGTTTTGTTGTCTCTATCTATTTCTTCACTTACACTGTAACTCTGTTGAAATATGCACACACGTGGTACGCTCCATAGGGTTCGTCACGTAGCGGACCCGTGCGCTGACGTGCAAGTGGCACGGTAACTGGCCAATGAAACATGATCATTACAACGTTTCAAGCGGGCTCTAAATCAAATCCAACTAAGCCACGCAGCCAACGGACGGGACGCAGCGCTTCACAAAATAAACAAAATATTCCATACTTATCGTGACACTTTCAATATAATATTGCGCAACGTGATATCGTGATATTGAGTCGATATATCATGCACCCCTACTCCAGACTTACTTTTTTCACCACCGTCCCGAAAAATAATTTTAACCATATATATATATCTCTCTGGTCAAGGGCCATCCGCTAGGCTTGGGCGGTATTACAGTATGACAGGGTATTTAGAAATCCTGAAGTTATTATTTTCAATACCGTTAAAAAAACCGGACACTCCTCTTTCTATTGAACTGATAGCTGCGATGCTGTATTGACGTGATGTAGTGTACAGCACGCCCCACCTGAGGTCAGTCTCTACTCTCAACGGGTGGTACAGGCAGCTGAGCTGAGACAGATGGCGACTGTAAGTGGTGGGGTTAACGTGGCAGGACTAGTACGGGCAAGCAACGGCAGAGTCAGTGGGGAATAACAGCAGTAGAGCAAAAATATTTTATTTACTATAAGTAGTTTTCATGGTCAGAAACATCAGGTATTTAAGCATATATATATATATATATATATATATATATATATATATATATATATATATATATATATATATATATATATATATATAATATGCATTTATAAAACACTGCTTAACCAAGTTTCTCTCTGCCGTTGTTTTTCACATAGAGCCAAACGTTAGCTACGATAGCTGACATTAGCTAACGTTAGCTCACGTTGGTGGTTGTTAGAGCGGACCAGCATAACGTCAGCTAACTTTAACCAGCCTGGTTCTATGTGAAGAAACAACGGCAGACAGAAACAAACTTCACTTAACAAACCTGCTGTTTGGGACTCCTAGGTGAACTCATGGAAGACATTACCGTATGCTAGCTGTGTGGTAGTCTCGCATAGCCAGACCTACGGTGGCCGACACGGCCAAACGCACTGCAACCTAATGAAACACACGCAAATAGACAAAACGCAAGCAAATTAAGAAAACATCTTCATAAATTTGACAACACATGCGCTAAGGTGACCAGATTTCAGAGACAAAATCCGGGGACATTTTTGGCTCAGAAGCGTAAATACCTCCAAAAAAGGTAATGTTATCTTTGTAAAACGGGGACACTGCCCCAGGGGCATCACAAGACCTAGAGCTGCACTGGGGCACAAGCCCCTCTAGGGGGGTCCATGGGCGTGCTCCCCTGTAAGAACATTTAGTCTATTTTAACGTTTAAATGCATCAATCTGGTGCACTTTGAAAAGAAATTCAGAGGTTAGACTTGATTATTCTCATCTATGGATGGAAACTATTTTGCACTTCAGAATTTTAACCATGCACACACAGGTTGAATAGTTTTTTCTTCATATTTTTGCATTAATGTCACTAGGAAGTATACCAGTATAAATATATATTCATGTTTGTAAGTGGGATATATATATAAGTAAGTGGGATTGTCTGGAATCTGGCAATATAATAACCATTATGGTGGGATACACTGGCTAAGCAATTTACAAAAATGTCTGTGCTGACATAAATAGTTTACATGAGAATACATTATAATTTTGGTCCAAAGTTGGAGACCATGTCGAAATTTTGTTGCAATTTCAAAACCGGATTACCCGGGAACCGCTTGTTGTAACGATGTATGTGTTGAGTGAAGAGTTTGTGAAATATTTCACAGAGAGTAATGGTGTGCAGAGATTTATGCAGAATGCAAATATAACATTTCATGTAAGTTCAATGTTAATTTTCTCGCAAACCTGGCACTAATATCATTGGAAAGCTTAGATTCTGGTTGAGGTGGTTGTGCCAGACTCACGCCTTTGGCTGAGTCAGAGGGAGAGTAGGTGTGCGGTTGTGAAGAAGTTGGTAATTTCATGGCGCAGGTTAACACTTTTGCATGCACTATATCCGTGTCACATTCCCATTAGGGGCTGAGCCCCCCTAAAGGTCTGATCCTAGAATCGCCCCTGCTGCTACTTCATACTTGTACTCCACTACACCTCAGAGGGAAATGTTGTAATGTTTACTGCACTACATTTATCTGACAGCTTTTGCTTTATTGCTTCAAGCTGGGCTTGTTTCTGCAACAGCTCATTGAGTATCGGATACAGTTAAAACTATTGAGGAAATATTTTCCTTTCATTGGTCCAGTATTAAACGAGATCGCTGCAGTCGGCAACGGCGAAACAAGCTACAATGTAAGTTAATAGGACGTCAATTGTCCAGCTTGTATTTACGTTCATAAAAGTGCTCGTTTTGCCGCTGACAGGCTCAGATTAACATTCTAAGTGTCTGACAACATTATGGAAAGGATTTCTAAGGAGGTCGATCTTTCTGTTAGAGTAAGATCCTTTTTTTAAAGATAAAAAGTCTGCAAAATTGCGTTCGCTAAACCCACCAGACTCCATGTAAATAAACAGTAATTTTAGCATCGTAAAATATGGACATTCTAGAACATCTCTGAGCTCTGAGCAGCGCTTGGAGAGAGAGAGAGAGAGAGAGAGAGAGAGAGAGAGAGAGAGAGAGAGAGAGAGAGGGAGAGAGAGAGAGAGAGAGAGAGAGAGAGAGAGAGAGAGAGAGAGATCGATCTCAGAACGGAGTGCACCGTTGTGAAACCATGTCAACTGCTTTGAGGTCATAGACTGTAAATATTAAGTCTATGTTTGAGACACACCCACCAAACGAGAGAAAACATCTCAAACATAGACTTAATATTTACAGTCTATGATCTCAAAGCAGTTGCAACTTGCTGAGACTGGACTTTGTTGGTGATCCTCATTCATGGCCCCTGTTGATCCTCATCCTGTCCACACCTACTTGGTGGAATAGAATGGAATACCAGCTGAGATCAGTTACATTGTTTTTTTTAATCAGGGCAGCAGTTTTCAGATTACATTATGTGCTTACATTATTGCAAAAGGGTTCTCGACTGTTGCAGAAAGAAGTGGCCGATCTTTAATGCAATATCTACATTTCCCATTACCAGCAACCATTCATCCAATGTTCCAAAGGCACATTCTGTTTACTGATCTGATATCATTTTAAAAGGCTAACTGAGAAAATATTGGAGAACCCTTTTGCAATTATGTAAGCACATAATGTAATCTGAAAACTGCTGCCCTGGTTAAAAAAACAATGCAACTGATCTCAGCTGGTATTCTGTCTATATTGGAGTGGAATGGAAATTTCTAAGTGACCCCAAACTTTTGACCGGTGTGTATGCCATGGCTATATCTGCTGTAACTGCAGAACATGAAATAAAATTCAGAAACAATCACAAATACATGCAGGATGAGACAGATCTGATTACTGATGATCCACACTAGTGTTTTGTTGTTTTGATTTGATATTGATATTTTTGCATGAAAAAATGGTTCATTTTTGTGGATGTGAACTCGTAAAATCTTCTGTGCAGGAAGGACCCAGTGTGCATCACTCAGCTACTGACACTTATGGCGACCATTGTGATGGAGAGAATTGGGCGAGTGTTCATCAGCCTGCAGCAGATCAGGGAGGTTCCTCGGATGCTGACTGATGCTGCACCCTCCATGCCCGGCACCATAAGAGACACCGAGGTTCCCTACTACTTCAGGGAGCGCTACGTCTGCACCGGCTACCGGCCACTCTACCAAAACTGGCGCTATTACTTCCTGTCTTTATTCCAGCGCCACAATGAGACAATCAACATCTGGACTCACCTGCTGGCATTTTTAGTTATTCTGGTTAGATTACGGAAACTCGCTGAGACTGTGGACTTTGTTGGTGATCCTCACTCATGGCCCCTGTTGATCCTCATCCTGTCCTCCTTGACCTACTCGGCATTCAGTGCAGCAGCTCACCTACTGGGTGGAAAGTCTGAGCTGTGTCATTACACCTTCTTCTTTCTGGACTATGTTGGGGTAGCCCAGTATCAGTACGGCAGTGCTGTAGTTCACTTTTACTATGCTGTGGATGAGAGCTTGCACAGACACGTGCATGGGATCTTCATGCCCGCTGCCACTGTCCTCAGCTGTCTGTCATGCCTGGGATGCTGCTACGGCAAGTACTTCAACCACAGCTTACCGACGTGGGTGCGTAAGGTGTGCCAGGTGGTGCCCTCAGCGCTTGCCTATATCTGGGACAGCAGTCCTGTGGCAAAAAGACTCATGTCATGGTCTCCAGCCAGCAAAGACCCAGCCATTAGCTATCACTTTGGCCAGGTGTCTTTCTTTCTCAGCTGCAGCTTCTTCTTTACCTTCCCTCTGCTAGAGCGCTGCTTCCCTGGGCGGTGCGATTTCGTGGGACAGAGTCATCAGATTTTCCATGTACTCTTATCTTGCTGCACCCTGTGTCAGATCCATGCCTCCCACCTCGACTACGTGGGCCGTAGGAAGCTGTACTCGCGTCTGCATAAGAGCGGTGAGGCTGCTCTCTTTGTGGGACTGTACGTGGTCACTTTGGTCGGATGTGCGCTAGTTGTTGCCTTCATGCTGAAGAAAGCTAAACAAGTGCTTGATTTCAAAGCCAAGTCCAAATGATATATTAGATGTTGTAGGAACTATATAAAAAAAACATTAATGTGCCTTTCCTTTTAGACTTACAGCTTTGATAGAAAGGGAACTAATTATACTTTTCATAGAACGTTTTCACAACTCTGGCAGTATAACATAGGGATATATAATGATATTAGGAGTTAGTATTTTGGTACTGATTTGTAATATAATTTGTGGACTCATTCCCAGTATTTTTCATGTATCAGCAGAGGCTGGTGATTTTTAAGTAATCAAAATCAGATTCATAACAACCTGCATATCACTGCCTGCAGTATATGGCCATTTATAAAATCACTGCTGTAACTGTAACTTATCTGGTTATAGTATGTTTTTCTTTTTATACTGAGATACTGTGATATGTGGAATACCATCTAAAATGTGCAAATATTAGGGCTGTAACGATACACCAAACCCACGATTCAGTTTTTATCATGATGTTTGACCCACGATTCGATACACCCGTCAATTCTTTTGGGGGGGGTTGGAGGAGAGTTATACTCAGTAAACGTAATACAACTTTTTTTTGGCCACATGGCATCATTTTGTAATTGATTACATGCCACTTTGCAACACAGTAATACAACAGAGACCTTATTTATTGATATTGATTGATTTCAATATCGATCGATCCAACACCAAAGATTCTTTTGTACCTTAAAATAATTTTTCCAAAAATGAGACATAAGAATAATGGTAATGGTAACGGTAATGGACAATTCCGCTTCCAACCTGTAGGGGGACCGAAGAGGAAAAATGCTTTGGTGCCTACTATAAAGGTGCTGTTAACAAGTAGCTAATGCTAATGCTTGGTCTATAACGTTAGCTAATTCTTGGTGGGTAACATAAGATTACGCCACCGTTCAACACGCTCAGTTATTTTTAGTATGATTGCTTTGACCACGGTTAACAATTCTGGGCTAACCCCTCAAATTCATCAGTAACGTTAACTGTATAGACAGGCGACTAATCTAATGGTAATTTAGCCAGCTAGCACACCCCTGTCTGTCTGCCTCACTCTCCCGGCGCTGCAAGGCTTCAGTCGGGATGAGAGCTGACAACAGCCCCGGGCACACATCCACAGTCAGCCGCCAGCCAGCTAGCAGCCAGCCACTATCATTACAGCAATCCAAACCCAGTCAGCACTTAACTCTGGAGCTAAATTTACCTGACAAAAGGGGGATAAGGCACCAAAACGACTAATACCAATAGCAATTTAAAGATGTGGTAGCATTGGCTCTGGACGGGTAGGATAACTCTGGGAGTTGGAAGGGATGTGTCGCAATTCTGCCTTCTCACACCACGACACAGGTTCGTGGATCTGAGTGTCGCGATTTCGGTTTCATATTGCATTTCGTTACAGCCCAATGTTTTGTTATTCATGCTATGGGTCATATTTTACCGAAACTAATGGATTTTTAGGCAACTTCAGAAATGGTTAAAAGGTGATACTCTGATCACTGCTTGTGGCAACATTTTTCCTACACAAAAATCTACTTCATAATTGAAGTTTAGACACTATAATTAGGGCTGGGCAATATATCGATATTATGTCAGTATCGTGATATGAGACTAGATATCGTCTTAGATTTTGGATATCGTAATATCATGATATGACATAAGCACATGACATTACAGTAAAGTGATGTACTTTTCTGAACTTACCAGACTGTTCTAGCTGTTCTATTATTAACCTTTTCCCCACTTAGACATTATGTCCACATTACTGATGATTATTTATCTAAAATCTAAGTGTGAAGATATTTTGTTAAAGCACCAGTTGTCAACCCTAGAATATCGCCCCAATATCGATGTCGAGGTATTTGGTCAAGAATATTGTGATATCTGACTTTCTCCCTATCGCCCATCCCTAACTATAATCTAGTAACATTAAAAAAAAAAACATTTTACAGTGTAATAATAATGTTACTACATGCAGGAGCCATTATCATTGTTCCTTGAGAGCCAATTGTTGCACATTTTATATACAATTTAGCAAACAGTCAGTGCTGATAGAGTATTACCTTGTGATTGTTACTGTTCTCAAAACCCTAAATGCCATCAGATAATGGCACAGTGTGTAGGTTCTTCAGAAACGAAAGCCTTAGGATTTAAGTTGCCATTTTCATGGGTTTATGCCATAGACTGTAAAATAGTAGACATGGAATGCCATTTTGAAGCCTCTAGTTTGGTGACACAGGCGTCGGCATCTTGGTTGGTTGCATCTTGTGATGATTTCTGACAAGAGGGTTGAGCTGGGTAGGATGCCAAGCCAGTTTTGTTTATGGTTGCAATGGCGCTGCGCTAAGCTAAACGCTAAAGGGGGAAAGTTGCCAATTTCCAACCCTTCTGAAGCGAGTCATCCTGCGGAGTTTTACAGTCGGGTAAACTCGGACCTCCGGGGTACTGCCGCCATTCATCTGCATGTACGGCATTACAGAAAATCTGATAACTTTTCCTTAAGTTACCGGCTAATGCTAGCACTCGCTAGCTAGCTTTCTTATCATAACGTTGAACAAGACTGGTTAGCATTGCTAAGCCCCTAAAGCATCCCCTGCTTTTATCGTCAATTTAAAAAGAAATGGGACCATCATTTACATAATGAACATCGTGATGTATTAAAGAAGACTTGAAAGTAGCAATTGAGACCAATAACTCATTATTAAAAAGTTTATTGAGGTAATAAATCAAGTAGAAGCAGGGTTACTTTCTCAGGAGATCGTTTTGTACCCAGTGGAGTCGCCCCCTGCTGGAAATTAGATAGACTGCAGGTTTAAGGCACTTCCGCATTGGCTTCAATTTTCAAAGCCGGATGCTTTGTCCATTATTTTTACAGTCTATGGTTTATGCATTTAGGTTAGGTTTGAAACCTGATGACACATGATGAGATGTTTGCCAGCATGAAATTTGAACCTTTTTGTTGTTTTGCTTGCACAAGTTCCATTCCTTTTAGATATATTGATACACTGCCTTTGGACTGTATTTATGAAAGCTGGATATTTTTTATGAGCGCTCTGTTTGATCAAGTCTTAATTAGATTAATATGTCAAAGAATGCGTGTTGACTGTTTTGTATTATGTATATTAGGATGTCAGCCATCACTGTATTGTGTCTTATTGGAAATTTTGATTATGGCTTTTGAGTCCAAGAGGGAAAAATGTGTGTTTAATATGAGTGTACTAATTACAGATAAAGGTACCGTGATGATGTATGTCTTGGGAGATAATATTACTTACTACTGACCATGATGTAAAGACAGTGGGATTGAGTTAAACGAACATCTCTTACCATTTTGACTTTAACAGACTGTTCAGGGAATAACATGTACATGTTATCTTCATTGTTAGCTTGTTACACTATAACATAGTGTAGATTACCAAACCATTTCAATGACCAAACAGTCATAAGTAAAAGTTAAACCTCTGATCTAATGTTTCGCTCTGCCTCTGTTTAATGTTTGATGAACTAAAACTCTAATTGGAAATTAAGTTCGACCTTTTTGTTCCTGTTATGATATATGTTGGTTTGAAACTGTTGCAGATTTATTTTCTCTTAACTTTTATTTTCTCAACAATATGTCAAACCTATATTATTCTTGCAATTACCAAATGATATTATCTCAACTAATGGCCTCCTTGTGATATCACCAATCCACCTGCTGTGTAGATATGGATCTTTTATGTTTTCCCCTTTTAACTAGCAGCAAAGCAACAGCAGCTCCCATTTCCTTAACTGGATATTTTCCAAGAGCAAGAGCTACAGAATGAATAGATATGACATTGCTTGTAATAGTTAATAGCATACATATTTATAATTGCAACCACTTTAATTGCACTGTAAAACAAAAAAAACAAAAAAACTAACAGCATTGCATTTTAAAAACGGATTCCTTACTGTTTGTGGAGAATACATATGTGTTAATGCAGATACTGTAATCTTTCTTTATGGCAGAAGGTTTAAAAACAGTAGTATACCAGGAAAATATTTTCATGCAAAACAGAGCATGCCAAATCTGAATGCTGCTTCTGGATGGATGTCTCCCAATGGCTTATTGGTCTCCATAGCAACCTGTTGAACGGGTTCCTCTGAGCCTAAGCGGTTATTTACATACTGTCAGGATACACTTGACACTATGATGCTGTCCATGCATGTGTGTTGGTAATTTGTAAGCTCAGACTGGCGACTAGCACAGAGTGAATCTGTGCTTTATTGAACTGAGTCAACATAAAAACATGTTCATATTTCCTAGCCTGATTCTCTATGTGAATTGACAGGGATGCTGGGCTGTGCCCTTTATAGAGCCCAACGTAAGATTGACAACGCCGATGAGTTGTGCCCCAACCGTCTGGATGTGAGTCACCTAAACAAAACCCTGTCTGACCCACGTATTAACTGCAGCATCCTTCTTCTCTGTCACACAAACCTTAAAGGTCCAGGCAGCCCAGCTAGCTTCAAAGACATACTGCAAGTACCACAGTATGTCCTGCAAAGGCAGTAATCAGGGTATAACCCCTTGTCCCTGTACAATGAAGCAAACGCAGCTCAACAGCCTCTATACACTAATGTAGGACCCAGGGCCATGTCCTGAGCTGAAGCTGATTCAAAGACGGATACCAACCCCTCCTGTCCAGCTTTTTCTTTGAATCAGAGCCACATTGATGGAAAGCCAGTTGGTATGCACCCCTCGTCAGTTACTGTGCGGTGCCAGGAAACTATGCTTCGGTGTGGGACATTGCCATTGGTTGTGCAGGCATTGAGCAGGGCACCCTTTTAGCCAATGGCAGGGATGAACCTGAGATGTACTATATCAATGAAGCTTTTTTCCTTTCTGGCAATTGCCTTGGCACCAGCCAAGTGTGTGAGTGAACTCCATGCACTTTATATCAGCCTGATGTGCTTTTGGTGGAAATAGGCAAGTCATGGGTCACACTGTGGCAAATATTTCTCTCCTGCCAAAAGTCCTGTTTCTATGTAAACCAGGAAGCAAACACGCCATCCATTTGGATTCAAAGTGGTGGAAAGGCCAACTTCTGTTTGGTTCAGGTACTACAGCCGTACATTGAGGCAACACAGAGCTTTAGAGGGCGTTCGGACATGCACACTAATATTCCACTATTATTCCAAATATGACAATATTTCAAATTTTTATACGGGTCATGTAAACGGCATATTTCTTTTAGATATTTCCAATAAGGCCTTTTTTTCCGGATAAAGCATTTTCTGATTAAGACATGTCGGATATGCTGGTGTTATTTGGGTTTTAGGAGTATTCTTTGGACATTTATACAGCGCATTTGGATTATGCGTTTCAATCAGGGTTTTTACCGCAGGCCTCTTGCCTGTTAACGGCTCTGTGTGTTGCTATGGTTGTTGTTCACAAACCAACTAACCAACAGTTTCAAGAAAATGAAGGAATGAAAGAGGGAGTCTGCATTCACATTGTCAAACAGGTCCGCCACCGGTGGAAAACTTTGAAAATGTTCTGTTTCGCATGCCTGCATGTAAATGGGTATATTAATGGAATATTCATTTTCATAAGCAGTGTGAACAGCTTAGTCGGAATATTGTCTTTTTCGGAATATGGGCAAAAAACTGAATAATAGGTGCATGTAATCATATTTACTGTGATCTACCATAAATGTGTACTTAAATGTATTTGATTGGCTGCATGCAGGACTGTCGGGTCTTCTTGGTCAGAGCAGCTGTTATTGTGTCACAGTAGGAAGAGCAAGGGGCAACCACTGTCTAAACAAATACAACATATCTTATATTTGTAAGTTAAAGTCCACCATTGCATCTAGGTCCAGTTTGTGCCATATACAGTATGTGGTGCTAAACCGTTGTAAGTACCTACGGAGCCCCCTAATGGTCAAATTGGAAATTTGCGTGCCCTCAATAACTTTTGTGTGCATCCAGTCCAGTTATAATACACAGCCAGTTTATGTAATCACTCTGCAGATACTACAAAAGGAGAGATGATGTGACACTTGACATGATGCATTATTGTGCATTACTCCTTTCAAAAGTCTGAGCTGCGACAGTATACAACCACTAACAGTGAGCACAGCTGCAGCCTCTGTCTGGCTGTGCTGGGTGAAGTGGAATGCAAAACTTAATGCGAGGGAACGTAAAATAAGTGGCGAGGAAACAAAAGTATTGTGAGGTAATGCAAAACTTATTGTGGCATAAAAAAAGACTTTTCGAAGAAAAGTTTCCAACGACTGTAAGTACTCCGTCGGCACTGGTTTACGGTGGTAGTAGCTCAGACTGTAGTAGCTCAGACTATAGGGAGTTGGGTTAGGATCTAGATGGTTGCTGGTTCAAGTCCCAGTATGGACTGCTGGGAATGCCTGTTCAGCAGTTGCAGCCCCCTTACTCTGAGACATCTGACATCTCTCTGTTTTAATTGTATAGGACCTGAGCATGTGTGTGTATTTCAGGCCTGTGTGTGTAGTGTGTACTAACAACAGAGTGAAAACTATTTAATTTCCCCACTGGGGATCTAAAAAAAGTATAAAATTAAATAATTCTTTAAAAAAAATTACTATTCATTTTGTATAATAATATTTAATAATTTGTGTGATTCACGAGACCACGCCAAAATCCATCTTGTCAGGCTCCAACCTAATGTGTTTTTATTTTTTTTCAAAGATAATTTTTTGGGCATTTTAGGCCTTTATTTTCATAGGACAGATGAAGACATGATGGGGGGAATAACATGCAGCAAAGGGCCACAGGACAGAGTTTAACCCACAGCCACTGCATCAAGGAGTAAACCTCTATATATGGGCACCTGCTCTACCAGGTGAGCTACCCAGGCACCCAACCTAATCTGTTTGCGAACTAATCAGCGTCTGGTGAGGAGCTACTGGCAGCTACGGGAGTGGTTTAGGTGTGTGTTGCGGCCACGAGTGTTCGTTCAAAACAACACTGGCAAACGTGACGGACAGGTGCTTCATCCAATCACCTGCCAGGTTCTTTTTTGAAAGTGCCTGTCCTTTCCCAAACAGTTTCCAATGACGGCTTCTCAGATGGTTTTGTCCAACGAACCCTCTGGCTCGTCAGGTTAAGTACTAGTGCCTCAATGTAAATAACTGGAAAATAAAGAGCTTTCTATAATTATTTTAAATGCCAATTCTTGTATCATGTTGAGTTGAATATATCATGTTTCATGCAAGTTGGATGCAAAGGAGAAGATTAAAAGGTGAAAGCAAAAAGCAAGCAAAAAACATTCATTTGGAGTTAAAAAGGCGTATCTTTAACCTGTTCATCAGAATAAGGATTGTGTTTTTCTCAGATGGCTGTAGCTCAAATGAAGTACGGGATACCTGCTGCCCCCAAGTGGTCAGGAACGTAGCTAAATCTGCATTGTACTCATAAATTCAGGGACAAAGCGACAACAAGGACTCTCCAGATGCTGTTGGTCAAACCAACCTGCATTAAAGGAGAATTCCAGCCAATTTTTACATTAATCTTGATCACTATAAATATGCGAGTACAGTCGATAGAAAAAAAAACGAGCCGAATCGGTGCAGTCAACACGGAGTAGCTGCAGCTACGTCTACGAGCTTCCATTTAGCTGAAACGGCAGTTGTCGGGGCAAGTTTTAGAGTGCCTTTGTGCCTCTTAACAGACACAAAATGCAATTAAAATGTCCGTGCAACATGAACAGGGCCCTTACGTGACAACAAGATGTGTTTTCAACTCAAACATTGTTTAAATTCACCTACCCTGTCTCTATCCTTCCAGTAGCTAGCTCGCTCTGCTAGCTGCTAGCTGCCATGTGTTCAGCCAGGCTTCTGTGATAATCATCACGCAGCAGTTCCGTGTGTATTTGTAGCTCATCCATTTTGTGTGTGATCGATCTGGTGTTGCTGAGTAGGATGCTTGGCAGTGGCGATCTGTGTGGTAGTTCCCTTAGCCGGACTAGCAGGCCCGACCGGCATACTTGCTTCTCGGAGTGATCTGCACACTGTTTACCTTTTCCTGCTACAACTGGACTTCAGCACAAGACTACAGCTAGTCTTCTCTACTGCTATCACTGTGCAAGCCACAGACATCATTTAGCCCGTTTCCATGTAGTTACATAGTCACTGATATGGTCATAACCACTACAGTGCTCAATTACCTATTTTTGAGGGGGAATAAACTTCAAGTTTTCATCGCGAAGGCATGACCTGTCCTCTAGAGGACATAGCCAGAACAGTGGGCGCTAGGGGGATTGTTGTGGGGACTGGGAGGCGACGAAGGCGGGTAGGAATCAGAAGCAAGGATGCCGCAGCTAGCAGCTAGCAGGGCGAGCTGGCAGGATAGAGACAGGTGAATTTAAACAATGTCTGAGTTGAAAACGCATCTTGTTGTCACGTAGGGCCCTGTTCATGTTGCACAGACATTTTAATTGCATTTTGTGTCTGTTAAGAGGCACAAAGGCACTCTAAAACTTGCCACGACAACTGCCGTTTCAGCTAAATGGAAGCTCGTAGACGTAGCTGCAGCTACTCCGTGTTGACTGCACCGATTCGGCTCGTTTTTTTTTCTATCGACTGTACTCGCATATTTATAGCCATCAAGATTACGATTAAAAATGATTAAGGATACTAATAATTTTTACGTTAACGATTAACGTAAAAATTGGCCGGAATTCTCCTTTAAGTTTGAAGCCTGTACTGACAGATAGCTGCAGCGTAGCTGTGTGTTTACACTGTGTTCACACCCATTGGTTTGTCACACACCAAACAGTTGAGCTACTGCTTCTTTATTTCAAGTGTAAACATCCAAACCATATGCTTAGTGTTATTGCTTAGTACTTGTTACTTATACTTATGAAGTAAGCTAGGCCTTTCGTACACTGTTGTTCTACTGACCTCTGGTAAGAACCCTTTTGTTACCATTTTGTTATTAGACATATTATATTAGATATGTTGCAGTATGTGCATCATTGTGCTTCTATTAGACAATATTGTCATCAGCTAACTAAAAATCCAACATTTCTATTTTGCTAGTCTGATTGGAAAACGTTTTCACAAAGATTTCACTGCCATTTGAAATGATTGAAAATAGAATAAAAAAGAAAAATAGAATATAATTATAATATATAAAAGATGTACTGTATAGGCCTATGCATTTGGAATTACTTTACTTACTAGACATTATCACAAAATAATGTATATATATATATATATATATATATATAAATAGATGCACAATTTCCCTCAAATACATAAACCTTTATCTTATCAATACAACTAGTTTGTAGGATTTAATTGACACCTGCAAAACGTTATAGAGTTATAAATTAAGAGAAAACACATGTTTATGTTTTGGAGCTGTCCTCAAATTCAAACTTTTGATTTAATATACATACTGTATATACTTATATACATTAATGATTATGCTTAACATATTTTGAATATCTCATTTCACTTCTTACCTGTTATTTCGAAGAAAGTTCTTAAAATCTTCTGTGCAGGAAGGACCCAGTGTGCATCACTCAGCTACTGACACTTATGGCGACCATTGTGATGGAGAGAATTGGGCGAGTGTTCATCAGCCTGCAGCAGATCAGGGAGGTTCCTCGGATGCTGACTGATGCTGCACCCTCCATGCCCGGCACCATAAGAGACACCGAGGTTCCCTACTACTTCAGGGAGCGCTACGTCTGCACCGGCTACCGGCCACTCTACCAAAACTGGCGCTATTACTTCCTGTCTTTATTCCAGCGCCACAATGAGACAATCAACATCTGGACTCACCTGCTGGCATTTTTAGTTATTCTGGTTAGATTACAGCAACTCGCTGAGACTGTGGACTTTGTTGGTGATCCTCACTCATGGCCCCTGTTGATCCTCATCCTGTCCTCCTTGACCTACTCGGCATTCAGTGCAGCAGCTCACCTACTGGGTGGAAAGTCTGAGCTGTGTCATTACACCTTCTTCTTTCTGGACTATGTTGGGGTAGCCCAGTATCAGTACGGCAGTGCTGTAGTTCACTTTTACTATGCTGTGGATGAGAGCTTGCACAGACACGTGCATGGGATCTTCATGCCCGCTGCCACTGTCCTCAGCTGTCTGTCATGCCTGGGATGCTGCTACGGCAAGTACTTCAACCACAGCTTACCGACGTGGGTGCGTAAGGTGTGCCAGGTGGTGCCCTCAACCGTTGCCTTTTTCTGGGACAGCAGTCCTGTGGTCCAGTTGAGGTGGTTCGGGCATCTGGTAAGGATGCCCCCTGGGCGCCTCCCTAGGGAGGTGTTCCAGGCACGTCCAGCTGGGAGGAGGCCTCGGGGAAGACCCAGGACTAGGTGGAGGGATTATATCTCCAACCTGGCCTGGGAACGCCTCGGGATCCCCCAGTCGGAGCTGGTTAATGTGGCTCGGGAAAGGGAAGTTTGGGGTCCCCTGCTGGAGCTGCTACCCCCGCGACCCGATACCGGATAAGCGGACGAAGATGGATGGATGGAGCAGTCCTGTGTCTATAAGACTCGTCATGGTCTCCAGCCAGCAAAGACCCAGCCATTAGCTATCACTTTGGCCAGGTGTCTTTCTTTCTCAGCTGCAGCTTCTTCTTTACCTTCCCTCTGCTAGAGCGCTGCTTCCCTGGGCGGTGCAATTTCGTGGGACAGAGTCATCAGATTTTCCATGTACTCTTATCTTGCTGCACCCTGTGTCAGATCCATGCCTCCCACCTCGACTACGTGCGCCGTAGGAAGCTGTACTCGCGTCTGCATAAAAGTGGTGAGGCTGCTCTCTTTGTGGGACTGTACGTGGTCACTTTGGTCAGATGTGCGCTAGTTGTTGCCTTCATGCTGAAGAAAGCTAAACAAGTGCTTGATTTCAAAGCCAAGTCCAAATGATAGATTGGCATAGATGAACCTGGCTCTGTCCAAAGGTATACAAATCCATCTCTCAGCACCTCTGACACGCGGGGCCAGGCTAGCTGTTTTCCCATGATCCCAGTGTTCATGCTAAGCTAAGCTAACCTTAGCTAACAGTTAACTGACAGACGTGAGATTGGTATTGATCCTCTCAATATCGGAAAGTGTCAACTTTGTTGACGTTTTTCTTCTTATAGCCAAATTAAGCTAATGCCAACCACTGCCTCCAGTTCCCAATTCACCAACAGCAGTTCCTGTTTCAATGAACTACTATAAAGATACACTTACTGTACACATCTGTGTTTGTCATGTGTATGTTCATAATAGAACAAAGTAAATTTGCCTTATTGTACTGGGTCACGTGTAAAAACATGGGCCTGTGTGTCCAGAAATGTAGTAACTGTAAGACTAGATACCTTTGATTCTACATCGGTCCAATAAAGGGAAACATTAACATGTTAACATTTATTAACATAAACATTTAAGGGTAACTCCATCCTAAACATACACATAACTTGAATTGTAAATGAAAGTATCAGCCTGTGAAAACAGTTATGATATCCATAGTGGCACTGAAGGAAGTGTTCCAAAGTCTGAAAGAATAACCCCTTGTGCATGATGTCATCAGGGTTATCTCAGCTTGCATCTAGTGTGTGCCGTTTTGTGCCAGTCATATTTTATGTAATTTTAATGTGTATGAAAATGATCTATTCGCATCAACATTATTCTACCTTATTGTTCATACATCTTTCTGCATTCATCTTAATAATTTGGACATGTTTATATTACATTTCTACCTTATCTTGAACGTTTTCACCTTTATTCTATGTTTCTGTTTCTCCCAATTTCAATATTTACATTTAACTCTTTGTTATATCCTGTAAGTATTTGCTGTTGTAACAACCAATTTTTATAAGGGCATCATAGACATGTCATGGTTCCTTACTATGGTTGCACTTCTCTATTGTGATATATATCACCTTGCCCTCCCTGACATCGAAGACTTTTGTAATCCATGACCAAATTCTATAAACCATTCAAAGAAAAAGCAAAGTCTTAGAGATAAGATCCCCGAGTGTAGATGAATGTACATGTATTTGAGGTAAACACATTAGCAGAAAGACCTGGTTTATTTTCTCATGCCATGAGCAGAATTGGGTTTCTTCTTCCTCTGATGCAAACCTCAGAGAGGATATTGTTCACCTCACTCAGATATATTGACCCTAGGCCTCCTTGCTGGCTCTGCAGTAGGCTCCAGTCTTACTGTGTGTGTACTGGTCCATCCTGCACGGCTCAGTTACTCACTTAAAACCCTGAATCTGCTGAATAATGGCACTGTTGGACTCTCTCCCACATTCCTCCCATCTGACTCACAATGGAAGGGGCCAGCCTGCTTCCCTTGTGATAAATCCCAATTACATTTCATCACTACTCATTGGACTTAATGGGGCTCAAAATACTTTATAGCGAGCAATGATGCACAGCTGATTTGTTCATGTCAAAGTATGATCCTCTTGTATGTCCTCTTAAACATAAATGTCATTGATAATTACAATTTGGGCAGTCTGGATTATTTCAAGCTATTTACTGTTGCTGGGTAGTCTAGTGGTTAGACAGAGTGTACCAGAACCAGACAATCCCAGATTGTATCCCCTTGGCAGCCATGTGTTGAAGTTTCCTTGAGCAATACTAAACACCCCACTTCCTTATTTATCGTATGTCCCTGACAGTGAAGGGTTCTTTGGAAGGATAGGCAGCTAACAAAATGTTTTATTTAATACATTTCAGAGGAACTTGTGGATACATATTGTAATTGTGCCATAAGCAGTCATCAAGGTTACACTCAGTGTTTTAGCCAATTGTCAGTATGTTGCTCAAACACTTTGGGCTATTGCATGAATTGCAATAAAATGTTGTATATCCATTTTTATTGTCCCTAGATCATAAGGCCTGTTGACTCTGGTGATTCCCTTACTTTTCCTCAAGCACCACCATGAGGTTGATATTTTGGATGTCTTGATGTCTATTATATGGATGGCCATGCCATTTGGCAGAGATATCCATGGTGTGATTCTTAAAGGACAATTCCGGTGCAAAATGAACCTAGGGGTTAATGACATATGTGTACCGAGTCGAAAGTTCTCTGGGACATGTTTTCATGCTAATCGAATATCTATCTATCGAATCTAGCTTTAAACAAGCTACCGCAAACCGGTGGTTAGCTGCTAACGCTAGCTTTCGGGGCAGAGGGTAAAACGCTATATTATACCACTAACAAGGTACAGTCATAACAGTCATGAGCAGTCGAATCATGAATGCTGTGTTTGAGCTATGTTACTGGTTACTGGTTGCACGGCGTTCGTCGTTGGACTGCTCATGACTGTTTTCCAAGATGGCGCCCGCATGTAAAAATGAACGCTACTGTCTTTATAATCTATCTTTTTACTAAACTGTCTGTACACTTACAAAGTTCTCAATGTTTCGATTCACATGTAGGGACCCTCATTATGCTACCGTTGAAGTGTGGTGCTATTTTGAGCCTTGTTAGTGGTATAGAAATAGCAATTTACCCTCTGCCCCGAAAGCTAGCGTTAGCAGCTAACCACCGGTTTGCGGTAGCTTGTTTAAAGTTAGAGACGCATTCGATTAGCATGAAAACAGATCCCAGAGAACGTTCGACTCGGTACACATATGTTATTCACCCCTAGGTTAATTTTGCGCCGGAATTATCCTTTAACTACTTTAGTTATCCAGTGAAACAATTCAATATCTAATGGATAGATTGGCATAACATGTTTGACAGATAATCATGTTTCCCAGACAATTTATCCTACTTTGGCAATCACCTGACTGTTTCTCTAGGGCCACAAGAGGTTGAATTTGTGGTTTTTCATGAAATGTCCCGACAACTATTAGATGGATTGCTTCAAAAGTTGGTACAGACATTTAGTGACCAACCCAAATTGGGAGAAAAGTTCAATATGCCAGAAAGTTAACAGTGTGTCAAAACCAGGGGCAAATACATGCCAGAATGAGATCAATAATGAAGTCAGACAGGGTTAGATCGATAGATAGATACTTTATTCATCCCAAGGGAAATTTTATGCATCCAGTAGCTTAAACAACCATAACACAACAAACACACATACACATATATGTGTAGAAGGATATATGGACACTGTCTGGTTTAGAAATGTTTGTGCAATATTTACTTTGTGAGAACATACAGTTTCCTATTCACTGTCAACAAAGCAGCAGAAGAAATGTGTTACAAAGTAAATAATCTGCTTTTAACTTAAATTAATATATATTTGCAAGTTAAGGAAACCATCCAAAATAGCTGGAGAAAATAATTTCAATGACCTAGAAATGTTGGAGCAGCTTTCAATCAACAAACCCAATAACACGTTTGTTTATTTATTTATTTATTTCTAAGTTACATTTTTACAGGCAGATTTTATATTGGCTGCTGTTTTCACGATTTACCATGAAGCTCTACCATGTGAATCAGAATACTTCATACAGAGATGAGAGAGTGATGTTTGTCATATCATGAACTATATAGATGTGCATTTCAAAGACCCTTCAGCTTTTAACACACAAACATACTTTCTCACGTCACGGGCACGCACAAACACGCATGTTACTTACTTACTTACTTGATCTACTTTCGGGGACATTACATACACGTAAATTAATTTCCTGGAGACTTACTTTAAACCTACCCACTACTTTTCTAACCCTAACTTTAACCGCTGACCCACAAATCTACTTCTAAATCTTCAAATGGGAACACAGCTTTTGTCCCCAATTAGACAAACAGTCCCCAATGAAGTAGTCTTTAGTCTTTCACACACATACACACACACACACACACACACACACACACACACACAAATGTGGCTGCCTACAATGAATCAATTGAGGTAAGCCAGATACAGTTACTTATAAGAGACCCAACACTGCTTATTTGAGAGAAAGAGAGAGAGAGGGGACCAGTGTGTGTGTGTGTGTGTGTGTGTGTGTGTGTGTGTGTGTGTGTGTGTGTGTGTGTGAGAGTGCATAAGTGAGTAAGTGAGTCTGCAATTCTCTGAAAGAGGAATAAAGCGGAAACAAAACAATGACATAAAGAGGCAAAAAAAGGGGGCTAAGGAGGAGTAAACGAAAGAAGAGAAGTATGAATGGTACAATAAAGAGATGGACAAGAGGCATAAAAAGTGTATGGGATCTTACAGCTTGATCTAGAGGTAAATACAATGTGATTACAAAAGCGTCAAATTCAAATATGAATGAAGTTCTGCACTGTCTCTTTAAACTGTGCAGCCACTAAAGTGGTTCTCTGTATGGAGGCAGAGTAGGGTCCACCAGAATACAACAATTTATTTCCTGTCATCGTTTCCAATACTAAACATTTATTGTATTGACGCGTCAAGAGGATGTCCATGCCCAAAGCAATCTGATGTAATTATTGTTTATTTTCATTGTTGATTAACCTGCCAATTATTTTATCAATGAATGTTTTGTCAGAAGATTTGTCTGATAAAATGTCCAAAACCCCCAAATAATTGTTTGCTGTCACATAAGACTAGGACATCCTCACAACTGAGATGCTGGAACTGGGGAATGTGTAGCATTTTGCTTGAAGTTACTTAAACTATTAATTGATCATCACAACTAATTGTATAAACTATTCGTGTTGATCAGCTTATCACTTGAACAACTTATTGTTTCAGCTCTAGATCTCTGTGCTTATTAGTTATTATAACTAGAAGCTGGTTTATAAACTGGGCAAAATGAGCAATTGCCCCAAGACCCCTGACCCCAAGTGTCCCCCAGAAGCACCATTTTCACTGTATGACTATGTGTTTTTGGTAATTTAATTGTACCTTTGTTTAGTTATGTGCTACGTCAATTTATAGGATAGGGGACTAAATCCTTGTTTTTGTGCAAAAAATGCGCAAAATATGAGGCTTTGGCAGTCCAGGTTAATAAAATCTGGTGGGTATATTCCAGAGTTACATACTTTTTTTTGTATGAAAAGACTATAACTTTGAAAGATACTCACTTGATTTGACTACTTCAGACTGCTGAAGTCTTACATTAGCTTTGGCCTAACTTTACAAAGGATAATGCATTTTTAAACGGAACAAAGACTGCATATTGTATCCAGAATGTTTTACACTGGAATTGCATTGATTAAGGTATCTCTTCCTGGCCAGTATAAATGGAGGAATGATCACAGCTACCAATTATACATCAATAACTTTCAATATACATAGGCATGTGATTATATTTAGACAACATGTGAACCTATCCTCTAGGTCCTGAAACAGATTAGTCTGGCCATGAGTATATTGACATGTTTAGTTCAGTGGTGTAGTCTACGTGATACGCAGGTATATGCAGTATACCCACTAAGAAAGCTCTAGTATTTCCATATACCCACTTAAAAATGCCCAATGACACGCAACAACATACTTTCCATTATATTTTTGATAGGGCTGTCAAGCGATTCATTTTTTTTAATTGTGATTAATCGCTGAATGTCTATAGTTAATCACGATTAATCGGATGTTTTATCACATGATTAAAATTCTATTATTTTGCATTTCAGAACTGTTTTTAAGTACATTTTAACAATGAAAAGCAATTCTTACCTGTGCATCTTGATTGGGAATCAGATGAATGCAAAGAAAGTGACTTTATGAACTTGACTTTAAGATTTGTATTTGTTTATCATTTATTTACTGTAAACAAAAGAAAAATGTGTGAATCTAGTCACACATTTGAATCTAGAGTCAATATAGTGTGCAATAACTCCTAAATAATGTTGATTACTCACTGACGTCCAGTGATCACCGGTTAATGAGACAGTGTTTGCACTTGGCAGCAGTTCCAGTGTGGCTGCTTTCTCCGTGTCATACAGGCTGTGTATGGTGAAAGTACTGTCCCCCTCGATGGCAGTGTATAAGACGGGTCAGAACATGCCAACCGTAGCACTTCTTTAAGACCCGAGTCCTCTACGATGCTGACAGGTCTGCAGTTAGTTGCCACCCATTTTGCAAGAGCTGTAGTAATTCTTTTGGATTTGGTTTCATCCGCAGGTCGGCAAGTAGCACTCTCCAAAATACTGCTTTGACAGAGCGTGCTAGCATCAACCTGAGTCACGTTAACTGTACTACTATGGTTAGCTCGTAGGTGGTAGCTCAAGCTTGACGTGCTTTGTGATATTTTAATTCGCCTTTACACAATGTGCATATGGCTTTCGTTGCTGCTGTCTTTCTCCATCATGCCTGCAGCCTGCAGCAGCAGGATGTGTTGTTACGAGGAAGTATGGCAAAGTGCGGCAAAGGTTCAAAATAGTAGCCTGTCAGGCACGACGCGAAGCTGAGTGAAGTGAAAATAAATTAATAAATGGCGGCATGCGATTAAAAAAAATTAACGCGTTATGCCCTTAATCGCATCGCAATTAACCCGTTAATGCTGACAGCCCTAATTTTTGATATATTTTGAATTGTCATCTGTGATCTGTGATCTTCTTCACATAGGCTAAATAAAGGTATTTCCACCGTAAATTGGTGCATAAAAGTGTATCCGAATACAGGAAATGAAGTCGTTGATGCTCAAAACTTCCCTGGGGGACCCCCCCACTATGATATGCCCCCTCCCCCCCGTAGTACAGTATACCCACTGCAATACATTAGACTACACCACTGGACTGTAAATATTAAGTCTATGTTTGAGATATGTTTGAGATATATTTTCTCTCGTTTGGTGAGAGAAAAAGGCAGATTCTGGCCAATATATGTATATATATATATATATATATATATACACACACAGTACAGTATGCCCACTACAATACATCTATAGACTACACCACTGGTTTAGTTACATCTGACTTGTTTCCGTTGATGTGAAAATGTATGTCTTTTATTTTGAAAACACAGTCAAACTTCCTTAGGTTTAAATCGATAAGTTTTCAGCTTGACGGCGCAAGCGAGTGAAAGCTACCCGCAAGCAGATACACAAAAGGAGTGGAGGACCTGCAGCAATGGGAATCAAACTGTACTACACCACCGTTACTGCCTCGCGGACGGTGAGTCAAGTGACCGTAATTTTACGAACATAACGTTATATTTGGGTTTTGAGCTCCGGTGGCCGCTGCTAACAATGCTCAGTCCAACAGACACACCCAGCACCCTATCAGTAACCGCTTCCTCCTGACTAACATTGCAGTAGTGGGCCTATGCTACTCAGCGCCCATTTATATCATTATTGTAACGTCAGCATTGTCAAATTGTAGGCTTAATGGAGATTAAAGTTATCAGTTGTAAATTTAACAAAATAAAACACAAAAACACAAATGACTTGCAAAGACGATTCAGGATGCATAGTTCCGCCTTGTTTCCGTAAACTTGGTACGTTGGAGGGAAGGTGTTTTTTTTTATCAAGCATGTTTGGCTAGCTATTTCTGCAGAATATGTCTCCTCAAAATATGAATACGTATTATTTATCCTAAACAGTAACACTACTATAGTGTCATTTTTTGTACATAAGGCTGGCCGGAATAGCTTACTGTAGCGACCATATGTATCCGTTTCCTGTACGGAGAACTGTACGCCAAACTTAATGTAAAAATCTGTCAGTTTTATGGTTGTAGCAAATACAGATTTGTATTGTTAGGGCTTTTTACGAAAAATATGTATTTATTGTTTCTGCTTATATCAAATTTACTTAACAATTGTTTTAAGGGGACTTTCATCTTTTGTAAGTAGCGTTAGCACACCTGCTAAATCTTGTTCCAACTAACGTTACTGTAACGTTAGGTGGGTGGTAAGCGAGCATGAGGAGGACCAAGTACTACAATCTGAAAAGTAACTTAAGTAGGAGCTGCCTGGTAGTTTATATGTCCGCCGAATTGCCCAGTGGACCCTGTCCTTAAGGAAAAGTAAATTATTTGATGTTTGTGTTACTTCATCAGCAGGATACCCTTAAATGGTTTGACTTTGTAATGGAGTTTACATTCCATAGAATATGTTGGTATTCTAGTAGTTGGTATATCAATTGGTATAGACTGACATCCAGACTGTCTGCAGACATCAATAAACTGATGTTGTTAAACATAACATCCCTTCCAGCACTATGAAAAACAGTGTATGGCAAAGCACTGGGATACACATCTGGTACCCATTAGGTGTGAGGAGTTCATGTAGTGAAAAAGTTGTGTGACGGTGCACTAGCTTGTAACCCTCTCATGTGCTGTAATGCTGCTAGGTAACCTGCTGACTTCTGGTTTGCTGTAGAAGCCTTTTAAAGGGAGATTTTGATTGGTTACATGCCACTGACACCCAGTCTTTCTGCCGGCTTCAACACCTGCTGCGTGGCCATATTATTTTGTCCTCCTAATGTTTTATTCTCTCACATTTCTCATATAGCTTTAGTGGTTTTAGTTTTTTAGACTATAGTAAGAACATCCTGTCTATTCCGAAATGTAAACATGCCCGAGAAACAAAAGCGCATTCAAGAATAAATCCCACTAAAATACAAATCCCTCTTTGTTATTGTTTAAGTAAACTTTGAAATGTGTTCCCCCTCTTAATACGTCTTAAATTGTTCTGTAATGGTATGACTCAACGATTTTAATGTGTGATATTAATACACACAGCACTTCTACAAGGTTACAAGGTTGAGTGGTATAGGCTCTCTACCACTCAATTGGCTCAGAATAAAATATCTTACCGGCAAGCCATATTTCAAATGTAGTAATAACCCTTTGAAAATGTTGTGTTCAGTTTTTGTTACTTTGTCAATATGCAAGAACTTTAACTGCTGAGTCTGCAAAAGCAATTCCCCTTTTCAGCTTTAGGTCATGGCACTGGTCTTAAAACGTGTGTGTGTGTGTGTGTGTGTGTGTGTGTGTGTGTGTGTGTGTGTGTGTGTGTGTGTGTGTGTGTGTGTGTGTGTGTGTGTGTGTGTGTGTGTGTGTGTGTGTGTGTGTGTGTGTGTGTGTCCAACTAGGCTAAACGCCAGCTTGGGTGTTTCCAGTTGGTGCCGGGTTTAGGTGTGGTCACTTTTACAAAAATACCCTCCCAACGTCCTCAGTCGCCCATACAGATAGCTGAGCGTCCACTTTTTTTGCTAGGCATGCACGATATTGGAAAAAACTTACATTGTGATATTTTTTTTCCCCCTGCGATATATATTGCGATATGAAAAAAAGACAAATTTTTACAAGAGGACATAAATAGCCCTATTTAGATATACTAAATCATTCTCAACTACTGGGGTAGTTTTGTAGGAGTGCATCTACAAAGAAAAGGAAAAAGGAAATGTTCTTATGTGAACCAGTCTTTGTTGAACTTTAATGTTTTACAAAAACCAAAGCAAGTAAGGCTGTGACTACTCTTCTGAAGAGATTTTGGAGAGGGAAATTAGGAAGAAATACACTGGTTGACTGACATGACACCATTGTATTCATATAATATCAATCCAGGCTAAAGTGAATGATATTAATAATGCATGCATGTTGTGGTCGACTAGCGGGGCCTTGCCTTGGTTGTTTGATGAATTGATTAAAATAGATCATGATTGTTGGTTTGCTGTGTATGCAGAGCCTGCATGTCACACTCTTGCAACAAACTGTGTATCCAAGAGCACATAAATCAGTGTAAATTACGTTATATCAGAAACGGGCTGCTGTTGTAGATTAGTGTTACGTTTCCAGCATCGCAGCTCTGAACCATAACGTTAGTTGGGACAGATGCCTCGTTTCTTTAGGCTAACTATGTTAGCTTTAGCCTGGCTGGTAGCAGCTTTCTGCGGTGAAAAATGGCCGGGATATGTCGTGATTACGTTGCATTAAGCGAACATAAAACACTGACTACTGTAGCTTCACTACCCATGGAAAATCATGTGCATCACTGTGTCAGCGGCAGCTTCCGCTTACGGTACTTTTCTACACACGGGAGAGCCTCACTTCCCATAACAACCTGTCCCTAGCTCATACTCCTAGCTCATATGCAGGAATATAAGCTAGGTGGAAAGCTAACGCTGGCCAGTCACCTGTCCCATCAATCCTGATTGCAAGTGTCTCTTTGGACAACAAACTGGACTACATCCAACTTCAGCGAAACTCCCAACGCAAGTTCAGAGGTGAACTTGCGTTGGGAGGATTAGCCATGTGGAAACATGGCTGAACAACAGTGCTGCTCTGTCACCGGGTAAGACTAGCTAGTGGAGGTGAGCTTTTTTAACACGGACTGTTGCAGAAATGAGGTGCTTGTATCCAACTAACTGCTAACCGCTGGTGGAGTTTGTGACTGTTAGATGAGACCATTCTACGTTCCACGCAAATTTACGGCTGTGTTTATACTCTGTTTACAGCTTACCAAGCGCTAATGCTAGTATGTGTTAGCTGAACTTTACGGAGCATATAATGTGTGTCGTTTTTATATATTTGAATTGTGTAACCACTTGAGCCACAGTGAAACGTTGTTTCGTGTATATGGTTGAAATGACAATAAAACAGTTGAATTGAGTTGACCGTCTCACACGGTAGGCCTGGTTTGGGAGTGGATTCTGGGATTTGGTGTCTTTCATCCACATGAGCCAAAAACACATTTCCTGGCTTTTCTCTGCCTAGAAGGCACCAATTTCAATTTTTTTTCACATTTATACTACATAAGTGACCCAATTTAAAGATATATTCAGCTTTCCAGCGGTGAAATATCCCTTTTAAAGGTGGAAATGCCCAAAAAAAATAATCTTTAAAAAAACCACAAAAAAAACATGATGAGGTAATTATCCTCACTCAAGCTTCTGCGCCTCAATCTTCTGAACATAGCCATACTGAGACATACAGAGAGAGTTCCGGCTTAAAACGTACCTAGGGGTTATTAACAGATGTGTCGCGCTCTGTCACTCTCTGGGACATGTTTTCATGCTAATCGAATGTGTTTGTAGCTTGACACAAGCTAGCGCGGACCGCTGATTAGCTTACAACGCTAGTATTCGGGGCACAGGGAAAGTAAAAACAAATCGCTGTTTATACCACTAAAAAGGTTCAAAATATCACCAAACTTCAACGGTAGCATAATGAGGGTCCCTAAATGTTAACCGAAGCATTGAGAACTTTGTAAGTGTACAGACAGTTTATTGAAAAGATAGATTATAAAGACACTCGCGTTGATGTTTACATGCCGCCGCCGTCTTGAAAACCAGTCATGACTTACAGTTGGCGATGCAAACTAAAATCAAAAGCAATTTGCTCAATATATCTGAAATAATCGCACTCTGCATAACTTGTCTAGTGTACTTACTCAGTGGATAACTGTCCATCTGGTCCCTCCGGTCTGGGTCGCCGTCTCCAATTTATTTTCGGGACATGGAAAAAAGTTTCAAGTACAGCCCTGTTTATCAGAGAGGGGAAATCTTCAGACTGTACAAAACACTGCGTCTCTTGGGTGTCGCGACGCAACAGGTCCCACCCCAACACAGACACTCCTGTTTGGTGGCCAGAGCTTCACAATGTCCGCAGGTACACTACCAGTTTCCCGAAGTACAAGGCTGTGTTGCAGCATTGACTACCGGTAGTTCTCTCTCGCTCTCGTAGCCCTTTCACGTCTGTACACTTACAATGTTCTCAATGCTTTGGTTACCATTTAGGGACCCTCATTATGCTACCGTTGAAGTTTGGTGATATTTTGAGCCTTTTTAGTGGTATAAATAGCGATTTGTGCCCCGAATACTAGCGTTATAAGCTAATCGCTAGTGTCTTTCAAGCTACAAACGCATTCGATTAGCATGAAAACATGTCCCAGAGAGCGACAGAGTGTTGGTTTTTGGCAACTCATTTGGCCATGGCTTGAATGTAACAGACGTTCATTAATATCAAAATGTTACGCACTAAAGCTTTAAGTAATCGTGATTTCAATATTGACCAACATAATCGTGATGATGATATTTTTTTTTCCATAATGGAGCAGCCCTACGCTCAGGGTTTAATGAAGTGACCGGGTTCTAGTGGTTATGTACTGTACATTGGTCGAGTACATTTCTGATAGCCACTGTGGTTTTTCAGGTGAAGTCTCAACAGGCAGAAGTGATTCGAATCCTTGAGAGTAAAAGCATCCAGTACGAGCTGGTCGACATCTCTGTGGGCGGGGAGCTTCGTGACGAAATGAGAAGCAAAGCAGGGAACCCCGCGGCAGTCCCTCCCCAGCTGTTCAATGAAGACCAGTACTGTGGGGTGAGGAAAGCACACACACACACTTGCCATGTTATTTTTTTGTATTTTTTTTTTTTAACTCTCTAGCAGTGCAATCATGTGATAGTCGAAAATGTTATTGTACAGGTATAGCAGTATCAGCCTAAATGAAGCTGATAACCAACAAGAGGTGGAGAATAGACAATGGTAGTACAGAGATTGTGCCACTGTTACTGTCCACCAGAGAGCACTTACAGGTTTCTATTTCAACTGTAAAAAGTCCTGCTTGGTACAAATTTTGCTCACAATTCCAACCAAATGGTACAAAAAAATCAGCCGCCACCTGTTGATCAGTGTTTTGTTGCAGCTTGTGTCCGCTGCCCCCAAGTGGCCAAAAGAAACAAATCCGTTATTGCAGGTTTAAATGTCGCATCAGGCATGATTCAGAGCTGTGTTCACACCGACAGCTTTAAAGGTCCTATGTGTGAGAATTTCTCCCATCTAGCATTGAGATCATATATCGCAATCAACTCTCTCGCGCCACGCAGTTCAAAGTATGTATTACAGCTACGGTAGCCTTCACGCTTCAAAAAGCCGGTCTCTTGCTCTTTTCAATATCCTTTTTTCTTTTTCTGGGCCAAAGAAGAAGACTCCTGTTCCTGAAATTTGGATATTGAATGAATGAATGAAGAAATTTATTTCAGACATATAAAAAAATAAACCAAACAAAACATCACACAAAACCCCCCAAAAAAACAACATAGACATGTCTGAAAAGGAGTAGGAAGAATTTATTATTATTTAATCCTACCCCTTTTCCATAACTCAGTAAATTATTATTTAATTTTATTCACAATTATCTTATGATATATCTACTATACACACATACACACACATATACATAAATAGACACATATATACACACACACACACACACACACACACACACACACACACACACATAATCGTACACATACGTCAATGAACACACACATTGCAGCTGTTAAAGCCCTCCTTCTAGAGATGGTCCGATACCATTTTTTGCTTCCCGATACCGATTCAGATACCTGAACTCTTTGTGAAACATGAATGCCACAGAACTTTCTTTTATTATGCAGTTTGACAGTCAGTTATAACGGAAAAAGAACATAAATAAACTATTTTGACGTAGATTTTCTTTAGGGCTTTATTACGTGGTATCGGATCGGTGCATAAACTCCAGTACTTCCCGATACCAGCGTTTTAGGCAGTATCTGAGCCGGTACCGATACTGGTATCAGTATCGGAACATCTCTACCTCCTTCCATATAATTTTTGAAAATCATTGCTTTTTACCTACCTTTTTTTTTTAACTGGATTATGTTTGGACGTTGCTTTAGTTCTGTGCACAGACCATTCCACAATTTCACACCACTAATTGTAATGCACTGACTTTTTATAGTTGTGCGAACAGCTCGGACCTTTAATTTAAACTTATCCCTTAAATTATAACCCCCTTCTCTATCAAAAAAGAACTTCTGAATATTACCTGTTAGTAGTCGGTTTTTAAGCTTTATACATGATTTGTGCAACTTGAAATTCAACTAGATCAATGAACTTTAAAACTCTGGAATGTAAAAATAGTAAGTTGGTGTGATCATAATATCCTGCTTTATGAACTGTTCTTATGGCTCTTTTTTTTGTGATCAAATTTTTATTTTATTTTAAAGAGAGTACGTACAGATATGTATACGCCTCAAATATAGAGCACAAAACATATATTCACATACCTACCTATACGCAGAAACGTATGATTAACAACTACGATTAAAAAAAACTTTAAAAAAAGAAAATGAAGTTAAAATAATTAACTAAATAAAACCCCAGACATAACCCACCCACCCCCTGGATCCAGAACTCCAAATCTCGGTCACATATTAAACCTGAAGCCCGCGGAGGGTAGTTAAAAGTGAATGCCAAGCCTCTATTGCTGACTCAATTGCGCCGTGGACTCTAGTTGTCGACAACTCCAAGTAAAAAATATCCAAATATGTTAAAACCCAAGCTCGAAAAGAAAGCGAATGTGGAGGTTTCCAACGTGTGGCAACTAGTTTTTTTGCAGCCGTAAGTCCAGCCAGCAATGCTTTTCTCTTATTCAGTGTCAAACCCTGCCTTGACAAATCATTCAAAATAAGTGTAGCAGGCAAGCAGGGCAATCTAATCTTAAACAACCTAGAGAGGTTAAAGGCAACCATCTTCCAAAAGTCGGCCACTGGGGTACACTCCCAAAACATGTGAAAATAACTGCCGTGAGGTACGTGGTATACCATGTTTAATACATATGTTCTGAAAAGTGAGTAACCCCGCCTCCCCATAAATTTCACCGAGTGTGCAAACGTTTTTTTTTTCTTCCCAATCTGGAACTCGAATAGGACGACCGCCAATTAACAGTCTCTGATTGTTAAATATTGGAGAGTGTGGGTCCCAAACAGAAGAGCAACCAGCCAATTTCTCCACCCTCCTCCATATCAGTAGCAAATGTGAAATCATAGGACCAAATCTCATACGGCAGTGATGGGGTGAGATTTTGGAATGCAGAATGTTAGTAAACGAGTATGGAGCTATCATCCGCTCCTCCAAAGCTCGCCAAGACACTTGAGCATCAGATTGAAACCAGGAGAAGAGAGGTCTAGGTGTGAAGGCCCACTCATAGAACTTGAAGTTTGGGAGGGACAAGCCACCAGCTTGCCTTTCTCGCTGCATAGTGGTGAGCTTAATGCAAGATCGTTTGCCATGCCACAGAAATTTATTTATTGCTGACTGTAATTTGCTCCAATATTGAGGGGAAGGGGGAGCATCGAGCTAACGAAATTGACTCTGGGCAGAATAATCATTTTAATTATAGCTACCCTGCCACGAAGTGAAATTGACAGGTTAATTCACCTGTCCAGATCCGCCACAACTTTTAAGTGTGTTACAAAACTTGTTTTTAATGATTGTCTGTATGGAGGAAGAGATATCTATCCCCAGATAAGTGAAGCTTTTAGAGACTGGAATAGATGCAGGGATGGGAGCATTACACATCGCCTGATTTAAAGGTAGCAAAGCTGATTTCTGCCAGTTTATTTTAAAATGCCGTAAAGCCGTAATGTTCAAAGGTTGACAAAACATGTGGGATACATTGCACTGGGTTATATACAATAAAACCTCATCAGCATAAAGTGAGACGTGATGGCGTGTTCCCCTAATGGAAATTGGAGCGATTGTGGGTGAGCCACGGATGGCTTGCGCCAGAGGTTCAAGAGACAGGGCGAATAACAGAGGGCAGCCTTTTCTCGATCCTCTCGAGACAGCAAAGGGAGAAGAACTAGTTTTGCCCGTAAGCACTACAGCTGTTGGGTTATTATATAGCACCTTAATCACATTAATGAACTGCATGCCAACCCCCATGAACTCTAACACCGACCACAGAAAGGGCAACTCCAGGCGGTCAAAGGCCTTCATTGCATCAAGCGAAAGGACAGCAGTAGGGGAACTTAAGCCTTGAGCACCATCTGTAATATGTAATAGTCTTCTGACATTATCTGTAGCAAGTCTAGACTTTATAAACCCTGTCTGGTCACTGTGAACTAGTTCTGTCATATGGCCTTGAAGCCGCCGGGCCAGTAACTTCGCATACATCTTTAAATCTGCATTTAAAAGCGAAAGAGGCCTATAGCTGGAGCACTCGACTGGATCCTTTCCTTTTTTAAGAAGCAGTGAAATTAATGCTGAATTAACATCCCTAGAAAATGATCCCACTCTGATTGAATAAAGGATCATGGCCGATCAGGGGCCAAAAGGTGAGGTAAAATTCAGGTGGAATTCCATCCGGCCCTGGTGATTTACCTTTACGCATGTCCCTGACAGCTGCCTCACACTCCTGCAATGTGACAGGGCCATCTAGCTTTATGGAGTCAACCGTACTAAGGCGGGGTAGTTTAACGTCATTCAAAAAAATATCGCAGACCTGTTTGTCAAAGTTACTTTCCGAATTATATAACTCCTGATTAAAAAAAGGCATTTACTTTCTTTGGGTCACATTGTATAGTGCCGTCTTTGTCTTTAACGCAAAAAATATCAGCAAAGTGCTCATCTGTCCGAAGTTTCATTGCTAGTAGACGACTGGGTTTTGAGGAGTTAAAATAGTACGTTTGCCTTGTTTTGTGCATGAGGAATTCTGAACGGCGCCTCAGAAGAGAGTTAATCTCTTCTTTTAATCAGTTCCTTCTGTAGGGCTGTGTAGTCGTTGAAATGATGTTGCAGGGAAGCATCAAGGGTCGCATATCTTAATTCTAAAGCTTCTAATTTGGCTGCACGTTCCTTGTTTCGGGTTGAAGCGTGTAAAGTGGAGTTACTCCTTATAAAGCCTTTCACTGCCTCCCAAAGTATTCTCGGGTCGGAAACGGAGCCGACATTAAATTCCAAAAATTCGCTAAAATTAGTTTCGAACTGAGTTTTGAATGTGTCATCTCGCAGTAAGGAAGAATTGAAACGCCACCTGGGGGCTTTAGTGGAAGACGAGCGAACAGCGACCGAACAGTATATTGGTTTATGATCAGACCAAGTAACAGGAATGAAATGCGCGTTTTGAATATTTTGAAGTAGATCTTTTGAGGCAAAGATAAAATCTAATCTCGAGAAGGATTTATGTCTCCCTGAGTAAAATGAGAAGTCTTTTAGGGAAGGGTTTAGCAGACGCCAAATGTCGACCATGCCTGTTTCGGATGCCCAGTGGCGCCTCAGACACAAGCCGTTGCTCCCTAGTCCCACTGCCACCTGTTCTGTCCATGCCGCTGTCCCACACCGCATTGAAATCTGCTCCTAGAACTAAATGAAACCCTGTGAGATCAAGCAAGGATTTAGTTAGTAGTTAAAAAAAAAAAGTGCAATCAAAAGCATTAGGGGCATAAGCAGAAGTAAGTGCAATATTTTTCCCATCCATGCAAATCTTGGCAATGGCTATGCGACCTGCATCATCCGCCCAGGAGTCAGTCACATTCAATTTTAGTTTGCGTTTACACAATACCATTACTCCTTTACATTTCGTAGCTGCAGATGAAGTTGCAATAGGGTGATAAAACTTATTGGCTAATCGACCCACATCTTTGCGCAATAAATGTGATTCCTGAATCACAGCAAAATCTATATTTTTCTTACGGAGAAATTCTAGTACAGTGGTCCTTTTGTGTGGAATGTTAAGACCCCTGGCGTTGACTGAAATGAGATTGAGAGCTGTCATATGCTGGGAAAAATGGTGAAATAAAAAAATGGAGTTATCCCCACAACAGTAAGAGAAAAGTCTGGATCCATAAAAGAAAAACACCCCAAAACAGGAGAAGACAAAAAACATCGAAAACGCCACAAAAGAAAAAGGAAGGTGAGGAAGCAGAGTACTGTCAAACCTCCCTCATAAACCCACAACTGGATAACAAACTCTACTAAGAGTTTATGGCCACTCAAGTGTGGCAGCGGCACCACCAATTACCAAAAAGCGAAACAGCAGCAGTGTGAACATTTTCTTCCTTATGGCTCTTTTTTTATAGTGTGATCAGTGGTTGCAGTGTGCTTTTTATAGGTGTTCCCCCAGACCTCCACACAGTCATTTAAATAAGGTAAAACCAGTGAACAATATAGAATATGCAGTGATTTATGATCCAATACATGCTTTGCCTTACTCAGGACTGAGATGCTTCGTGACCCTTTTAGATTGAACGTGTTGTATGAGTTTTCCAGCAGAGCTTGTGATCTATAATCACACCGAGAAATTTATTTACATACACTCTTTCAATAGTCACACTATCTATCTTAACATGCACTTGATTATTTGACTTACAATTTCCAAACATGATTTTTGTTTTACTCAAACTTAATGATAATTTATTACTGTCAAACCAATCTTTTTAATTTGCTCATTTCAGATGTGATTAACTCTAGAAGCTGCTGCAAATCCTCACCAGTACAAATAATATTCGTGTCATCTGTAAATAAGATGCTGATGTTTTACATAAGTCATTTATGTATAGAATAAAAAGAACGGACCCTCTACCACCTTTTAAAATTGAGATTTTTGTCCACATACACAGCCACGCCTCCTCCAGTCTTGTTCTCCCTGTTCTTATAATTCAGTTCATAACCATCTAGTTCAAAGTCCATACCTTTTTCAGGATTAATCCATGTGTCTGATATTGCAATTATGTTAAACGGTTTTGTGAATTGACATAAATATTCCTTAATGTTGAGAACATTTGCATACAGACTTCTACTGTTAAAATGAATAATTGATAGTTTTCGATCTGTGTTGATGGTCTTGTTGTACTGCTCATCAGTGTAGTAGCTGCAGTGGTCAAGAAATTTACTTTTTGGGTCGATATCGTGTTCCATGTCTTGAGAATTGTGTTCACTGTATTCAAATGTTTTCAGTTCCAGCTTATCGCAATCAGCAAGCAGTTGGGTTATAGGTAATGATGTATTATCGCCAGATGTAAGCCTAGATGAATGATTATTTTTAGATTGTGTCACGTTTTGAGGTGAGTTTATTTGCTTGTGTTTCAATTAACCTCATAATCCAATTTGTTCCTCATTGAAACTTGTCCAGCTCCTTTGATCACCATCACTTTCGCCTCCTCTGGTGTTCCGTTTAGTTTTATGAAGATTTTTATTGAATGCGTGTGGTCCTCCATGTTTCCTTCTTCAAACTTGCCGGGAAGCGACAATACCCATTGGCAGCATTAGCAGCACCTGTGAGTTTATCATGTGACCGTGAAAACGCAAAAGGCAGAGCAGTATATCCTGTATGTCCCTTACTGGCTAACTTATTTCAAGATGGTGCATGAATATGGAGCGTCTACCCCAGTTCAGTGTTGGAGGAATACTTGGAATTGATGGTGGTGGTAAATATTCATGAAAAAGGACAAGTTTGTGAACGGGCAACACGGATTTTGATAATGGACAACTAAACACGTTACACACTGGACCTTTAAAGGTTCAGACACACGAGGCCGATAATCGGCCGTTGGACAGTCTGGCGAGGTCAGTGACTCGAGTCTGTTCGGTGTGTTCCGTGCTGTCGTCCGTCCGAGGGGCCGTCGTCCTTCATTTTGGCCGATTTGACATGTATAATCGGCGGGGCGGGCACTGCCGGCAGTCGGACTCAAATGACCCATCTGATTGGTGGAGTGCTAACCCGGAAACGGGGAGCGGAATGAGCGTGACTAGAGTCTCTCAAAATCTGACGAAAATCTTTTAAACTGACCTCTGTCGATATGAAATGAAGACAGATTCAGCAACTGCACGGCCTATTTCTCGCTTAAAATGTTTTCAGAAACACGTTTCAGTGAACTATTTTAGTACAATATGAGATCGTATTCTGAACAAGCCACCATGATAGTCTGGCTTTGAATTTCCGGAGAAACCAGACCCACGTGATGCGTTCGTCCAATCAGCAGCCGGGTTTCATTTTTGGGCGACAATACAAATTAGCGCCGCCTGCTGTTATGGAGACGCATTACGTCGCTTTGGTGTGTTCCGAGGCACTTTTTTGACCAACTCGGGGAGACTGATCAGCCCAACTGCCTTTTCTGCCGAGGGTCGGCCGTCTGGTCGGTGTGTCTCGACCTTAAGACACCGGCCATCTTGTGCCCAGAAATTGAAACTGATATTACATACATAAACTCTTACGGTTTCAGTGAATACACGGCAACTCTGTTTGACCTCTCTGTTCACCATACATTCATAGCGCCCTAAAGCATTTAGGTGCATTGTTTGACAATTGTGAGACTATCCAGCTGTGATATTAGAATGTCTTTGTTTTTTTGTTTGCTGATTGACACTCTCCCTCTCCACAGGACTATGAAATGTTTGCTGAGGCGGTGGAAGCAGATACAGTGGACCAATTTCTGAAGCTGGCGTGAGGAGGGTGCAGGAGTGTCATTCTCCACCTTAACCCCATTCCCTCAACCACCCACCCACCCTGTGTGCTAATAGAGGCCCCTTTATCCAGTCTCTCTCTCTGCACCACTGGCAGTATCCATTCACTTTCAATGCCATAATGAAGAATGCCAAATATCTTGTATCTAACTGATCAGAAGACACACATTCCCCCCCGACTGCACCATTAGACTCGCTCTCAATCTGTTTTATTGTTTTTTATTCTCTTCTTTTCCTTTTTTGATTTCTTTCAGACCGTTCTCCCTGTCTGATAGACGAGTGTTAATAGTCCCCTAGGAATCAATGAGGTGTCTAAATGTGCGCTAATTAGGTCGACTTATTTCGACCGCTGCCACTTGATCACTGGAGATTAAACTAATCCGCTGGATGACAACATTCAACCCAGAACCATTTTACTGATCCTCTGCAGACCCAACACGCAATCATCAGTCTTAACTACTTTGTTGTCTTTTGTAGCCTTTAAATTCCCCATGTTGTACATGACTGCACACTATTTGTACCTCACAGTGCAAATGCACAGGGACGTAGCAAGGACTGTAATGTCCTTAAACCTAGTTAATTATGAGAGTTATAGCAGCTAAAAGATGCCTTTTTGGCACGCTTTCTTTTTGTAATTTTGGTCCATTGGTCCCAATATGCAATGTATGACATAAGGTTTGGTTCTGAAGTGGGAACCCACTGTAGCCCACTGACACTCATCTGACCTGTGTTAAGGAACGATAATGCAGCCAGAACTTAAAACATATTTTTGGACAAATATTAAAAATACAAATTACTTTAACTGGTACTTGTCTGTGACACATTTAAAAGTGTCCTGTATTTTATTTTTTTGTAAACAAACAAAAAGTTACGTTCACACGCATTGTCCTTGAGGTCTACCAAAAAGTCTTGAGTGCATTTCCTCCTTCCAAAGACAATCTAAAAAATGTATTGTAAACGGTGCGTTGTTCACATCCATGTTTGCTGGCATGCAGTCTTCTTCCTCTTCATCATTTTGAACATATTGCTACTCTTCTTTGCGCATTACTGCCATCAATGGTCAATCTGTGAAACTGCGTGGCAGGTGTGTGTATCGCCTGTGTGCACGATATTAATACAAAACGGGGACCCGCTTGTCTTGTAAAAACATTGGTCCATAGTACCAGTACCAGTGATCAAAAAGTCTGTACGGTCCCTTTTAAGCTAAGTTGTGGAAATGTCTCACAAAGATGAAGCCAGATGATATGTTAGTGAAATTTATCGAAACTGAAAAAAAAAGCACACACACTTATTAAAGAATATTTTGGCGACATGTATGGAGGAGGGGGGGGAATTAACATACTGCAATGGAAATGTACACATAGTGGGTATATAATAGGCGGATTCTAGGGCTGCAACTAACGATTATTTTCATTGTCGATTATTTTCTCGATTTAATCAATTAGCTGTTTAGCTGATTAGCGGTCTATAAATGTCCGAAAATTGTTAAAATATGTCGATCAGTGTTTCCCAAAGCCCAAGATGACGTCTCAGAGATATTCAGTTTACTGTCGCAGAGGAGAGAAGAAACTAGAAAATATTCACATTTAAGAAGCTGGAATCAGAGAAATTTGACTTTTTAACTAACTGATTAATCGATTATGAAAATAGTTGGCAATTAATTTAATAGTTGGCAACTAATCGATTCTCGATTAATCTTTGCAGCTCTAGGCCAACAAAAAATTATTCCGTATTCCCCCCAGCAACGTATCATTCAGTGTGGAAACTTTTATACCTTCATGTTAGGAAATGTAATTGAACGGAAACCTAATTGAACTGGTAAAATAATAGCTAATTACTTAAAATATGATGATAAAAATTCACATCATTAGACCGTTTTACTGGCCGCCCTGCTGGTGTTTAGTATCAGAACACATTTAATTTGGGAAACAACCGCTCTCATTGGATATGTGACAATGGTCTCACCAATGGGCCAAACTTATAAAAAGGTTGCTAATCAGTGGTAGAACATTTCAGTAGTTGGCTGCTCAATTTTAGCAGCTAGTGGAGCAGAATGAACATTTGTTGCCAATAAACAAGCCGTTCTTTGATGTCACCAACTGTTGTTTAGTACCCTTTTTTGACAGGGCTGTCAATCGATTAAAAAATGTAATCTAATTAATTACATACTCTGTGATTAATTAATCGAAATTAATCGCATACATAATTAACGGTGCCTGAACCGATACTTTTTAAGAAAGTAAAAAGGTACTAAACAACAGTTGGTGACATCAAAGAATGGCTTGTTTATTGCTAAGGCCATATGGTCAAAATTAAATGATTTAATAATAATGTATAACAATAACTTATTTCACTAGTAAATTGCTGTTGAACGACAAAAACGACCAGATAGGAAAAGGACATTACAATAACTTCAAATGCACCACGAGGCTGTAGTTTACCAGTTTCATTGAACCCACCGTCTGTGTTGTTTCTCCGACGGCAGCTACAGGTTGTTACATCCCGGTGTTGAATCCTCTACAGTAAAACACAGTCACACTTTACACCGTTTAGCGTTAGCTGTCAGCATTTTAACCGTGTTTAATCCAGCTACTAGCTAGCGGTAGGCTAACGTTAGATGCTGTTTAGTATTGTGTTAACTAGCGTCACATGCAGCGGGGTTTGTGTTTCCTGTAACGTCTGTTTCAGAGCATCAGAGAGAAGCGCAGACATATCAGTGACACCAGATTTTCGTCTGTATGCAAACGTCAATATGGAATGGATTAATCTGCGTAAATTTTTTTAACGCGTTATTTTTTCTCAGATTAATCAAATTAACGCGTTATTTTGATCGCCCTTATATATATATATATATATATATATGTATATGTATATATGTGTATAATCTCTATCTCTGTAATTGGCTTTGCAGCTGGATTTTCACTGTAGTATTAGCACTTACCTTGCCATCTTCTACTTTTTTTTCACAATCTGTATTACTCTGTACAACTCTGTATTGTTGACTGACAGGGCAAAAAGACGGCAAACATTCAGAAGAGAGCATATCATATTGGATGGATTGTAAATGATTAGACTGAAAAGGATATGAATCTTATATCTTTCATGCCTCTGTTTGTATTATGTTGCAGTTGCTTTGACTGTCCTGGGCATGAAGATGCAGTAATGGGACTATGCACTGAAACCCTGCCTTATTCTCAATACAGACACAAAGGTCAAAGCTGGGGCGTTTAGATTGACCTAACTCAGTCTTACTAGCTTCACCACATGGGAAAAATGAAGGCTTCACTTATTTGCTCTTTTATAAGTACGTGCATTCATTCAGTTGATTGATCTCAGTTAAAATATAATGTTCATGTTTTGGGTTGCTTGTCTTTTTTTATTACTGAGAACAACATGGTTTCTCTCTCTTACCCGTTACATCTGTATGATGCCCCTGCTTTCAAAATGGTGTTGTTATGGTTTGGGATCCCTAGTAATGACAGCCTTTCACATACAATGTTTGTGCACTGTTTTGTGAGTCAGTGGATGTAGATGTTTTGTCTGTTATTGATGTATATTCACTATGAATCATGTTTTAGACATTCCATGTCTCGCTCTCTGAGCTCCTGCTTTGCGCTTTTGGACCAATTTACCTGGGCCAAAAAGAAAATAGGGAATAAAATGCTGTTGTCTTCCAAGAAGATTGTGAAAAGTGATTGATGGGTGAAAAAATAAATAAAATGGAGTTGAATCTACTTGTCTGATTTTTTTTTTATTTTTTATTTTATTCATCCATGGGACCGATCTAAAACCTTATACCCAAATCAACTCTGGCATCTTGAAAGTCTGATCCAATTTTTTTTTTAAAAGAAAAAAACTTAGTTCAAATACCGTTTATGTCATTTTCTATTAATAGTCCTCTTTCTAATGAGGAATTTAACATGATAGTGAGGGGACATTTGCTCACACACGAGTGGGTCGATTTCTAATTTGCAAGTCAGTGGAATATTGTGATTGCCAATATGCTTACAGTACATCTTCCACACTCTGGATCTGCAGTGTCAGTACATTCATAGCAAGGTTGCGTGTGAGCTTGACTTTATTAATAACAATATGTTCTATGTCAGTGGTTCTCAAGCTTTTTTCAATAATGTTCCCCCTTTGAACATTTTTTTTTTAAGCCATGTACCCCCTAACCAGCGTGAATAATTTTTGGTATTAAAACAAAAAGTCTATATGAAGAGGAACAATACAGTGATGTCAGCGATAGATTTACGAAACAACAGCCTTGGACCTGGAAAACATTTAAATGCTGATGAAAAAAGTGAAAAGACTTGGGAAAAGACGGTAGAAAGAAGAAAGTAAGGCAAGAACAGGTCGAAAATAGTAACAAAAACTTTGAAAAAAAGAGACACAAACTTTGAAAAAAGCAGAAAAAAACTTTAAAAAACAGACAAAAACTTTGAAGAAAAAAAGACAGCAGAAAAAAGTAAGGAAGAAAGGCAAGAATAGGTCAAAACAAACGACAAAACCTTCAAAGAAAGGTGACAAACTTCAAAAACGTCGACAAAAACTTTGAAAAAAGCAAAACATTTGGGAAAAAAAAGACAGTAGAAGGAATACAGCCTTGAAACTGAAAAACATTTTGCAAAAAATCTGCCGTCCTCCAAAGTACCCATAGAGAGTTAAAGAAATGGACCAACAGATCCTGCTGCTCTGGATGGAGACATAGACAGTATATAAGAATGGACCAACAGACCCCGTTGCTCTGGACGGAGACCAGTGAATTAGAAGAATTAGAGTATTAGAAGCACTTTTCCGGTGCTAAGTAGTAATGCAGTACCAGTAATGGAGCCTTTTATACATTGTCGTGTTTCTTTAGAAATAAACAATGGACAAAAAAAGTCTTTAAACGCTTCAAATGTAAAGTTATTCGCTGTCAAAGTGACGTCAAAATGAATGGCAGTCAATGGAATGCTAACGTCGGGTGATCGCTTTGTAGCATCAAAATGGCGCCATAGGAGGTTCGAGCTCTGAAGCGAAGCTTACCCCCTTGGATGGAGACCAGTGAAGGATATTAGAAGCACTTTTCCGGTGATGGCTGAGCGTTACTGCGCAGCCTCCAACTGAGAGAGACGACGTAGATGTGACGTGAGCAACCTGTCTGAAAGTTGGAAGTCTTTTGGTAGCTGTGCCAAGAGAAATTTCAATCATTTCCAATCTTGCAGAGACGGAGAGCGTAGGTATAAGTAAGGAGATAACATGGACACAGGCTAATAATATAACTAAAATGCTAGTTAACATTAGTAATTAAACTTAAACAGCTAATGTAAGTCGAAACTGCCTGCGAGCTTCTCCTGTACTGTACGGTAATTTGTCTACAGTGCGTCAGAAAGTCGCGTGGTTATGACACAATCGTTAGCCTGTTTTTACAAAAACGTCTGCTACGGAGCCATAACGTGAGATACAAGGTAATGGAGCCTTTTATACATTGTCGTGTTTCTTTAGAAATAAACAATGGACAAATAGAGTCTCTTTAAACGCTTCAGATATAAATGTATTCGCTGTCAAAGTGACGTCAAAATGAATGGCAGTCAATGGAATGCTAACGGGAGGTGATGGCTAGGTAGCATCAAAATGGCGCCATAGGAGCTACGCTTTGTGGACACTCGCTTACCACCTTGAAAGTACCCCTAGGGGGACACGTACCCCGATTTGAGAAACACTGTTCCATGTCATGCTGAAATATGACATCAAGTGTGTACACACAGACCTAGCCTGTTAGTGTAACAACTAGTTCCATATGATTGGCTAATATGACGTCATTCGTATAATTTCTTAATTTAAATTCACATTCTTCAGTTATTAGGAAATCAAAGTTAGCATTTGAAGAACCACTTTAATCATTTTTGCTCCGTTGCAGTACCTCATTAGTTCTTTAGGCGATACCGATGTCGCATATTACAGACTTCTGCCAAAGAATCTTCCACGTTTGCAGAAGAAGACGACAACGATACATTTATACGACGAAGAAGAAAAACGAAGTCAAGTTACAACAAGATACAGCAGGAAACAACGATCCTGATTTCCAAAAGAAAAGCAAAGCATCGTGGCTTATTTGCCATCTTGTGCGCTAGGAATACGATACAAACTCAATTATGTGCATAATATTGGGTAAAGGATGGATAGGAAATGCTGTAGAAATAACCCAATACAATAGCATATTTGCCCAGATAAGCACCGTTCCCTACCACACTTGATACTGATTATATGCTATAACTAGCTTATTATACTCCCCAAATCTGTTGATGTGGACACTGGGAAAATATTTGTAATGTGGATATGAGGGGGACGCAGATAAATATATTCATCATTCATTATCTAATAACTCCGAGCTGGATTAGCTGCAAGACTGGTCTTGAGTGTTTTATTTTGAAAATTGCCACCGGATGTTTTACTCTTGATTAGCATTAAGTGTTGCAAAAACACTGGTCCAAAACAAGGAAGCTTGACAGGTTACTGCTAGTGCTAGAGGCAACGTGAGTAAACGTTATATATTTAAGGCTTTGGTGTGAAAGACAAAAAAAAGCTAACCGAGCTGATATGTGCATGTATTTCAGTCAGCGTTGTTACTGTGTGACTGTCATGAGCAGCCAATTCATAGGCTAGCCTAGCTAAGCTATGCAGGCATAGCCTAGCTAAGCTATGCTAGCTGACACAAATGTTTTGAGACAATTATATCTAGCTTAACGTAAGCTATTTTCTCTTTAAAATAAAATTAGCGAAATATAAGCTAAAGACAGGAGGGCTTTTGTTTGGTTACATGCGTCGTGTTCTTCACATTTGACCACTGTACTAATGTTGTCAGCTTCCACATTTAGTTGACAGTGCTTGGTGTTTATGTTAGCAAAGACAGCAACAGCAACAGCTGTGGCTTTGCTTTTTGCTTCTGTTTTTTTTGACTATTTAGGAGTCGCTGGGATCCAGTTTTACATCAAAGGCTGTTTTGGAATACACGTTATACTGAACACTAACGCAGCTAATGTTTGTTAGTGTTCATTTGTCAGTGTTTGGTTTGTCACTTAATTGTTGAATACGTCTATTAGTATCTCTGCATTCTTTTGTTCTCTTTAATGAGATGTTTTACTGTTAAAGGGCCTATGCACCCAACGTACACATTTTTCTCATCTACTGTAATTATACTTAACCCTGACGTTTTACGTTTTATTATACGTGCCTATGTTATGAGATATTTACCCCTAAAAAGTCTACCTCCACCCCAATACAATGGTGGTGAAAGAGTCCTTTTGAGGTGCTCATAGCATTGAAAATGCGCATTTTAAACGATTCAACAGCAGTATATCTGTCTAGAAACGATAGACCTTTTATCACGGCAGACATGTTGACATGTCATAGTAGGAAAAGCACAGGTGTATTCAAAACCATTAATGATGGCTGCATTCCACTTAGGAGAGGCCCTGGTGTTGTTCGTGCTGACTCACTGAAATAACTTACTGGGACACTTGATGGAACTGAGCCATCGTTAAGGTTCTCAATTTCAGCTGGGCTTTTCCTACTATGACAAGTCAACAGTCTGCTGTGAAAAAAGGTCCATGTCCTGCTTAATTTTGAGAATTTGGGTTGTGAAGGCATATCATTGGAACTACTTTCTATCAGGGGTGGGGAAAAACCCCCGGAAATCGTATGTATCGTGATTTTGTTTTTTTGTGACAGTTTTTAAAGTTGATTTTTTTTCTCCCCCCTAGAATTGATATTTATTATCATTATTTATTTATTTATTTTTTACCAATGATTGACCTAAATATTTTCTGTTTATACGGTACAGCCGACAGCGACTTAATCATATCAATTTCCAGCGAAACAGACGGAAAGCAGAAAACGCAGAAAATCCATGTCATGTACTACTTTACAAATGTAGTAACTGTCAGACTGACATGTGATGTGCATTCTTTTTAGAAAACCGTTGGTTGTCCCATGGTATATTGTCTCTAAAAGTTTATCATTCAACTTTTGTTTTTGTTAAAGAAGGAAAACAAAATTGCAGTACTCAATACTATCGAATTGCAATACTTTTAGAATCGGAATATATGAAATTTGCAATACAAATCAAATTGGCACACATGTATCGTTAAAAAGAATCGATTCGGGACAAAAGCATATGGTCCCAGGCCTACTTTCTATAGAAATGTAGGAAGGGTTAAATAAAAACGTAAGTTATGATAATAAGATGCACAGAAGTTATTGTGGTAATATGATCTGCTCCAATAAATGTTTTCTGTTTCGTTTTTCTGTCCCATGAAGCCACATGTGAAGATGAGCGTCCCAGACTACATGCAATGTGCCGAGGACCACCAGACAGTACTAGTGGTGGTCCAGCCGGTTGGCATAGTACCCGAGGACCAGTTCTTCAAGATCTACAAACGCATCGCCAGCGTGAGCCAGGTGAGCATCAGAGACTCGCAGCGCCTCCTCATCCGCTACCGCCACCACTATCTGCCCGAAAACAACGAGTGGGGTGACTTCCAGACGCACCGCAAGGTGGTGGGCCTCATCTCCATCACCACCTGCGCCTCGGCCAAGGAGTGGCCCCAGACCGCCGAGCGCTTCCACGGACAGAAGGAGGTGTACAGCTCCACGCTCTACGATTCGCGCTTGCTGGTGTTCGGGCTGCAGGGAGAAGTTGCAGAGCAGCCGCGGACGGACGTGGCCTTCTACCCCAGCTTTGAAGACTGCCCGGATGTGGAGAAGAGAGTGGACGACTTTGTGGGGTCGATATTTATTGTTCTGGAGTCCAAGCGGCTTGACCGGGCCACGGACAAGTCGGGCGACAAGATCCCACTGCTCTGTGTGCCCTTTGAGAAGAAGGACTTTGTGGGTTTGGACACGGATAGCAGGTGAGTTGTTTCTGCTTTCTGCACCATAACCACTTTAGCATTTAAAAGGCTGGTTAAGGAGTGCTTGAATGTCCACCGCAGCCAATTTATGCGATATATATATACTGCATTACTTGCAAGTGTGTGATTGTTTCTGTCAAGTTGCTTGTGACATCAGCCTTGCCTCCTCAAAAATCTGTCCCTTTTTTGATTTTTGCTGCGTTCATTTTTGTTTGTTTACCTTGGTTTATTTGTCTTTCTTCTTTTCTTTCTTTCATACTGTCCTGTGAGTTTATTATTGGGTGCGAAAAGGTGAGATGTTAGACTCATAAGTTTAGTTAACCCGATAGCGATCCCATCAGCTTTAGCTCTGCCCTGAAAGAAACCGCCAGACCTCGGTGCTGTTGTGCATTTTGCTGATGACTCCAAGCCAAACTCATCGCTCCTCAAGGTTTAAATCTTTGCAGAAACTCATATGGCAAAAGCTCTATTAATGCTATGGGCCAAAAATATCCCCTTAAGCTGTTAGAGTAACAGTGGTATGAATACACACTGTTAGCAAAATAGTCTAGCAGTAACACTAGCTACTTTAATTAAAAGAAGGTGTAAATTTAATGAAGATGAATCTAGGCTCATCACAACCCACCATCACATAAGTGATGCAATACTACATAACCGTTTGTTGCAGTAGTTGTACACACATGTTATATCAGCAATCTTAACACTGTTCCAGTAAAGGAAACTGCTAAGTTACATTCAATTGACCACACAGTCTTCAGAGGCTCAGTGGCCACTTTTTCTGTCATGGCTACTAATTTACGTTCTTCCGAGGGAAGTTAAAGCACCATACCTGTGTTTTTCTCTGCTTTTGCTCATTTACAACAAATCGTGCATATACTCTTCAATGCTGCCAATCTTTCCCTTCTCCTGGCAGCCACTGGTTTCACTATGTATTAGGAGTGGGAATCACCAGAGGCCACACGCTACCATATCATCACAATACTTAGGTCACGCTACCATATCATCACGATACTTATGTCACGCTACCATATCATCACGATACTTATGTCACGCTACCATATCATCACGATACTTATGTCACGCTACCATATCATCACGATACTTATGTCACGCTACCATATCATCACGATACTTATGTCACGCCACCATATCATCACGATACTTATGTCACGATACCATATCATCTCGATACTTATGTCATGATACCATATAATTGCGATTTTAAACATATTGCAATATTCTGCGATATATTGCAATTTATTACCTTTGTTTTTTTTTCCAACTTCAAGTTTTTCCCAATTTCAAATGATGTCCCCAAAAGGAAACTTCGCCGTCTGTGTATCGATACACCCCTACTATATATCTATCTATTTATGTATTCATCTATCTATCTATCTGGCTTTCCATTCATCTTTCATCTCAATCTCACTTTGAAACCTCCACCGCCAAACAGCAATCTTTAAAGCAAGAAGATGCCAAATTCACATTACTGCTTTACATTTTTTTTTTTTTTTATTTTTTTATTTTTTTTGCATGGGATGTTTTTCAGCAACCAATTTATTAAACTGGGTCTTGGGGACTTCGATCAGCACTTGAAAGCCCTGTCCAGTAACACCTAAATAGTCTACGCTTTTATCTGCATTGCTGTTAAAAACTCATCTTGAGAAAGAAGATAAAATTAACTGTTGTGTGTTACGTTCAATTTAAACATGTGATTTATACGATTAAAATATATTACATCATATCTGTTCCACCAGTTTAATCAATTGAAAGCTTTGGTGCGTAACTTTTTTTATATTAATGAACGGCCGTTATATTCAGCCATTGCCAAATGAGTTGCTACAAAGCTAATTAAGACTATCAGCTCCACACAACTCTCTCTGGATTTCTCAGTATGACTATGTTCAGAAGATTGTGGCGTTGGGCGACTTTCGCGCGCAGAAACTCGAATGACGATAATGACCTCTTCTGAAGAGTCCATCATGTTGTCACGTGCGCGATTACGGAAGGCTTGTATCATGTGGCTGCAACCACAGTGGTGTTGTCATTACTTGGAATTCCTCATGGGGGAGACAGAAACTACGCACTAATAACAGCTTTAATGCCATCCATCCATCCATCCATCCCTCCATCCATCCATCCATCCCTCCATCCATCCATCCCTCCATCCATGTTAATCAGTACCAAATTGCAAAGTTTTTTCCAAGAAACTCCTCCTCACATGCATTTTTTTGGTAAATGTTTAATTGTTTTTTTTAAAAACTTTTGACAATAATGTTTCATAATGTATAGAAACATGCATGTTTGCACAGCAGCCTCTGCAATTCGAATTTTTTAATTAACTGAAACCATTCAAAAACCACTCGCATGTTTTTGGAAAATGCTCAACCTAAAATCTAAACACTATATTTGCCATTCAAAATAAGTAATATTTATACAGAATATTTATATGCAGAGCCATTTAAAAACACCGGTATGGTCCTTTTTAAAGGAGGAGCTGATAGTTTGGGTCCAGTGAACACAGTTTGGCACAGTCAATGCTACTGAGGTCTGTCCCTGCTTCAGGAGAACATTTGGATTGGGAAGGTACAGTCTGGTATTTAGTCTGTTTGGCTGTAAATGCTTGGAGCGGCAAGCTGGCCACGCATCATCATGGATCTTTTTTCATGAGAGCATACGTTACCTTCCAGCTTGGCATAGCACTGCAGCTACTCATACATGAGTTTGGTAATGGCATCCATGTACAAAACTCCAGTTTCATTGCTGTGTTTTATTTTTTATTTTTTTTCATGGCTCCCTAATTAGCAGCCTTTTCATTTGAGTTTTACTCTGACACAGAACACTTTAATTGTTGTTCAGAAGTAGCCTACTGAGCATTAGGATTCATTTTTATTCTGCCCAGTCTTCCAGAATACTCAAATATCTTGCAACAATAAAAATGTTCCTCATAATAGTTCCCCTGTATCCTCCTGGTGAAGCTGCTCCTTCCTGAGTCCCTGGGTGCATCTCCCTTCCCTTATTTGATATCTCATCGGTTGAACCGGAAGTTGTTTTGGCCCTCCGTTTGTGAAGGCCATCTCAAAGCTCTTATTCCAGCCCGGAGGATGGAGGGATGGAGGGATGGAGGATGGATCTCTGAAGAGCTATGATCGAGGACACATGAGAGCAGCCTTCCCAGAAGCCGTGCACCTGAAAGCTGTTGCTAACTCCGCCCATACAGCTGACGAATTCACGTGATGCGTCAGAGGAAAGGACGTGTCGACCCTCTTAAAACACATTTTCCTCGTTTTCCTCTCCGCGCATGATTTCCTCAGTCTCTCACATGCTTCCTCGATGGGACGAACGTGCCAGGAAGGGGAAGCAAGTGGAGGAGCCGAGGATTCAATTTCAGGGAAGTGAGATGCACCCGTCCGTGTCATTGTGCAAGACTACAGGGTTGTAGGTCGGCTCATCGCATCTGTCCTCGTTTTGTTGCTCCCCTTTGCTTGTGCTTTCCCGCCCCATACTGTACATTCCCTCTGTAGCTGACTGATAAGATTCCCCTGAGTCTCCTCTCCTGGCACCCTGCTGACATAAGAAATGACAATAGCTGAAACTCAGAGCTGTCCACTATATGAATTAATTTAAAAGTAAAAAAAAACCATTCCAGCTGCTGTTGTCTGAAAAAGTATTTCTCTCTCCTGCTGCTGTCTCTCAGGCATTATAAAAAGCGTTGCCAGGGGCGGATGAGGAAGCATGTCGGGGACTTGTGTCTCCAGGCAGGCATGCTGCAGGACGCCCTGGTCCACTACCACATGGCTGTGGAGCTGCTCAGGGGGGTTAATGACTTCCTCTGGCTGGGTGGTAAGTCTGGAGAATGGTGGCTTATTACTCAAAGATGGGATTGAATGGTTTTATTTCTTAATGTTAGCTTATGTCTCCTTGGACCAGAAACGTACTTTGCACATCTATAACGTGAGACGGGTGCATCGGAGGGGGACGAGTAGGTCAGAAGTAGCAAAGAGGTGTTGCATGTAACACCACTTGTTAGTACCGAAACGTTGCCAGCTTTTAAATTGATTTTTTGCAAGTTAGACAATGTGCGGGAGTTTTTTTTCTTCTTTTTTTTTGCAATTTCTGTCTCCCTGAAATCTATTGTCTGTCTATCGTCTGGCCGATACTCGACTTTTGAGACCAATACCAATGTAATTTTTTTTTTCAACATAAATGCATACAACACAGAAGCATGTGTACTGAGCGGGAGATTTTACAGTTGAAAAATGAACTTGTCAGTGCAGTGTTACGAAACTATGTAATGGCGGCACTGTTTTCTAAATTACCTCAAACATATATCTTTAGTATTTTGGTGCTGCCATTTGTTATTTTAGGTCAACACATACACGGCTTTATATCTGTGATAAGCCAATGAATACAAATAATATTGGCCTTGTCAATGTATTGGTCAAGCTCTTATATCAGCTGTTGATCCTGGAAATAGGAATTTCCTCCTGGGTTTGAGTTTGTATTGTCTATCATCTTACAGTCCATTTGTTCTAAGCAGTTTGCTGGTGCTCTTATCTGCACTGACATGCAATGAGTGCAACAGTAGAAACCGTTTCAGCTTCTTAAATCACAAAAGAGTTGACACAACAGTCAGCAGTGTAAACTCAAGGGCTGTAACTATCCAGCGCCCTTTAGAGGCTACTGAAAGAGTAACCGAACAAACGGACTCCAAAAAAATGTCTCTGCCTGGGCCATCAGAAAACGACAACAATGCACTTGCTGTTTCATCTCATCACGGCGCCCCGTCCCATGTACAATTATTATGTATTCATTTATCTATTTATTTAAATTGAATGTATGTGATGTTTTTATTTTCAGAACTGTCTTTCACTAAACATAAGGGTTTTTCACATTTCGTTGGCCAGCTATCCATCTATCTAAGATCTAGGAAAGAAGAATAAAGAAGAGCCAAGCAGAGATAGACCGATTTGTCTTTGTGCCCTTCTAGCTGCATTGGAGGGTTTGTGTTCAGCCTCTGTCATATTCCACTACCCTGGAGGCACGGCGGGGAAGTCTGTCGCACGCAAGCCAAGCATCTCCCAGCCGGCAGACGCAGGGAAACGCCACAGACCAGGTGAGCACATCCCTTTTGTAAACGGACTGATTTGAAACCGTGACCCGGAAGGAATAACAACTGAGGGCTGTTGTCTGTGAGCGAGTTGTGATTGTGTGAGAATTTCACTGCTGACACCGCTACGCTTTGCTCGGCTAAGCTGCTTCCTTTTGTGTGCAGAGTACAAGATGTCAGCTTCCTAAAACTGCTGAAGCTTTCTTATTTACCCCGATGACTGCTAATTTGGTTCAAACTTAACATCACTGAATCCGTCACTACCTATTAACACGATATTAACACGGCGTTCTATTAACACGGCCTTGTGTATAACTACACCATGAGTAGAGTGTCATCCTGTAGCAGTTTTCTAAGCAGTGAGAAAGCTTTTCACCAAACAAACATTTTCTCTGAAACTAATCACTTGCTCAATACATTTTTTCGGCACCAAAGCAAAATGACAAAGTACATTCAGCACATTCAGTATTACTCACCGAAACGCATTGCGTGTCCAACAAACGCGTCAAGCGCATATGCTTCCTCATAAAAACATGTGCGAAGCTGATTTAAAAGTCTGGACCTTGCACTGCCCAGCACTCTTCTTCTTTGTTGGTGCTTGCTGTGTATCGTGGAGCTCTTACTGCCACCTGTAAATAAGTGGAGTAGTGTCCGTGTGTGTGTGTCCGTGTGTGTGTGTCCGTGTGTCCGTGTGTGTGTGTGTGTCCGTCCAAAAACCGGGAATACAGTATACGTGTGGGGCCAAAATGCTGGACCCCACAACTTCAAAGGGCTGTTTGAGGGTTAAGACTTGTTTTTAGGGTTAAAATTAGGTAAGGGTTAAGTTAAGGCATGTAGTTGTAATGGTTAGGGTTAGGGTAAGGGGCTAGGGAATGCATTATGTCAATGACGGGTCCCCACAAAGATAGTGAAACGCTGTGTGTGTGTGTGTGTGTGTGTGTGTGTGTGTGTGTGTGTGCGTGTGTGTGTGCCAAAAGTTTCTCTTTTTTAGTAGAGAACAGCAGCCGTTAAGCATGTTGTTGGGACTAACACTGCTAACATTGCGCCTTGCGTCATGGAGTGAATCTGCATTCTTTCTCTCTGTCTGTAGGGGCTCAGGAGGTTCTCATTGACCCAGGTATGGTATGTCTAACCGACATAGCTCTTAGTTAGACAACAATCTGCCTGTTTGCTTGTGGTTGCATTTGCCCCCTGTGTTTGATGTTTTTTTTTCATCTTGCATCAGCTTCCTGATTCCTATGGTTATATTTAATTCTTTTGGAAATTGATTGATGTCTCCCCCCCACCCTTTTGGCAGGTAGTGTTCTCCTGTGTTTACCCTCACCTTTTTGTTTTAGTTTTTTCTAACGTACCTGCTCTTTCTCACAGCCACACTTTTGATGATCAGTATCACATCTACGATTGAAGACTTTAAACGGTCACCCTTAATAGCTTCTATTCCTTATTTATTCAGGCCTTATTGTTCTAACAACTCACATCTTACTCTTGAATATTACACAAAAACCACTTATCCCTATCAAAAATATTTCGCTAGCACATTTTAGCCATTTGAACACAAGGTTACATAATCTCTGTTGAAGCACCAGCAGGTGGCAGCTCATTGCCAGTGGTGCATACTTTGATTTCCCGCTTGTAATGCTCACTTTTGCTTAACCCCTCACTTTCATAGCCAAAATAAATATAAAACCTGTTCTTTGTTTACCTCTGTGCAGTTATTGCCTTAAGTGCTCTTTCTTTGTCATGATGCGTGCGCAAATTGGCTTAAGAAGTAGTGCAATGCAGCATCTCATTATCCACACAATTGTCACAGTGACAGCACCACAGTGTTGCTATGGCCACAGCCCCGTTGCTAGGCGACACACTCTCACTTTGTATTCTAATCAGATTTGGCCGAGAGATGCACCTTGCAATTGCCTTTTGAAACGTTTCAGGTGCGAGTTTAACTCCGCCTGGGACGTTAGCCATGAACACCATCTTGATCACATTTAGGGACTCCATAGCCTCAGAATATTCATAATAGCACTTATTAAGGGAGAGCGGGGAAAGTTGGTGTAGAATTACAATTTACATTTAGTTTTAAATGGGATCATCAGGAGGCTTCAGAGCTAGGAATAAACACATACTTCACATAGTTTCATTCAACATTATCCGTTATCTTTTCACATATGTGCAAACATTGTGAACACTGTAAATCTGTGTCTTGGTTGATATATGCAGTATATTATGCATGTGGCGGTGGTAGCCAGGGCAGTGGCTTTCAAAAGCAATCCATGGATTTAAGTTTCCCCTTCTTCCTGCTGTCTGTCCTCTCGTTCCCTTTCCCTTTGTGGTGGAACAGACGGATGGACGGTCACTCTGGTGTCTTTCCTAAACTAATTTTATACTGTCCTCTTTTTGAGTGTAGGTGCCCTCACAGCCAACGGCATTAGTGCAGACACCAGCACTGAGATTGGACGTGCAAAGAACTGCCTGAGTCCTGAGGACATTATCGAGAAATACAAAGAGGCCATCTCCTACTATGGAAAGGTAATGACCAGAAACGAATCAACCAATGTCATTGTTGTTGGATTTAAGATACTAATGGATAATATGGTGTGCCAAAATTCAGGGTCATTAAACTGGGGGAAATTGAACCCAAAATACAGTTTCCCCTTCAGAAAATAAAATAAAAAATGAATTTAGAATAAAACTGCTTTTTTTGTTTTTAGTTCATTAGACAATACATCTCCACTGAAAATTGACATTATGTTATTTGTTCATAATATCAGACATTTCTATTCTAAATACAGGTTTACATGGTCAACCAGAATATTTATCACCTATAAAATAACAAACTGCAGCATATCCATCTCATCAAACACTGACAATATAAAGAACCTCTATTAAAAGGCTTGTATTGGCTCATTACATCACATCTTAAAGCTCAGCATTGTCCTAGTCTATATCCTCGACGTTCCACTTCCGAGATTGCTCCGTTGCCGACGGGAAATTTCGCCGGATTTCACTCTTTTTGGCCGGCTATCCGTTGCCTTGGGCTTTCTTTGTGTTGCCGTTCTAACCTCTGGTGGATTTCTGAGGACTATGGTTAACTGCTCCTCAGATCTCTGCAGGGTAAATCCCGACAGCTAGCTAGACTATCTGTCCAATCTGAGGTTTCCGTTGCACGACTAAAACAACTTTTGAATGTACACGTTCCACCAAAACGAGTTCCTTCCCGAGGCTATTTTGCCAGGGCACCGTTGCTCCGTCCAGCGCTTAGCACCGCCCAAGATGATTGTGATTGGTTTAAAGAAATGGCAATAAACCAGAGCACGTTTCTCTCCCATCCCAGAGTGCTGTGTGGACTAGCCAGACCCTCTGGCTAGTCCACAAGGTCTGGCAATGCGAGACTAGCATTGTCCCAATACTTATTTACTCAAGGACTGTTAATGTTTTTCCTAAATTAACTACTGCCATAGCCAATAATATTAAGTTATAAAATGGAGTTGTAAAATGTTTCAGTGTTTACCATCAGACCTGTAGCCAACACTGTCTCTACTGCTAGCTACAGGAAGCTCATCGTCTCATTAGGGGCATGTGTCGACTTCAGTAAAAACATAAATTAATAAATAATCTACAATTGATTAATTTATCCATTTAATGCCACTCATCTTGCTCCAGGTGCCATTAATTGAATTGATTATATCGTTAGGATGTATTGTTATGCAGCTGGGGAGCTCTGAAAATAAATGAAAAAATGTAAAATAATAATGAATAATTCTAGGCCACAAAGTCTTTTCCGAGTTCCTCTCATACCTTAATACTTTGGATGGGATGATGGGTATTAAATTGCATTTTATGTGGCATTAAAAAGGTCACAAAAAAATGTAACTTAGTGAACCCTTTTAGAAAACGTGATAGTAGGAAAAAAAAAAAAAAAAGGTAGGTGGTTTATATTCATGGCCTGTTTTTAAAGATTCCCATCTTCAGTAGGAACAAATGGGCTGATGGCTGCAGACGGGTAGGGAAGTCAGTAGCTCTCTGATGTAGATGGGTGCCTTATGGCATTTGTTTCTTGATTTAAGGTAGGATAAATACAGTCAGGTCCATAAATATTGGGACATCGACACAATTCTAATCTTTTTGGCTCTATACACCACCACAATGGAGATGAACTGAAACGAACAAGATGTGCTTTAACTGCAGACTTTGAGCTTTAATTTGAGGGTATTTACATCCAAATCAGGTGAACGGTGTAGGAATTACAACAGTTTGTATATGTGCCTCCCACTTTCTAAGGGACCAAAAGTAATGGGACAATTGGCTGCTCAGCTGTTCCATGGCCAGGTGTGTATTATTCCCTCATTATCCCATTTACAAGGAGCAGATACAAGGTCCAGAGTTCATTTCAAGTGTGCTATTTACATTTGGAATCTGTTGCTGTCAACTCTCAATATGAGATCCCCATCAGCTATCACTATCAGTGAAGCAAGCCATCATTAGGCTGAAAAATCTAAATAAACCCATCAGAGAGATAGCAAAAACATTAGGTGTGGCCAAATCAACTGTTTGGAACATTCTTAAAAAAGAAAGAACGCACCGGTGAGCTCAGCAACACCAAAAGACCCGGAAGACCACGGAAAACAACTGTGGTGGATGACCGAAGAATACTTTCCTGGTGAAGAAAACACCCTTCACAACAGTTGGCCAGATCAAGAACACTCTCCAGGAGGTAGGTGTATGTGTGTCAAAGTCAACAATCAAGAGAAGACTTCACCAGAGTGAATACAGAGGGTTCACTACAAGATGTAAACCATTGGTGAGCCTCAAAAACAGGAAGGCCAGATTAGAGTTTGCCAAACAACATCTAAAAAAAGCCTTCACATTTCTGGAACAACATCCTATGGACAGATGAGACAAAGATCAACTTGTACCAGAGTGATGGGAAGAGAAGAGTATGGAGAAGGAAAGGAACTGCTCATGATCCAAAGCATACCACCTCATCAGTGAAGTATGGTGGTGGTAGTGTCATGGCGTGGGCATGTATGGCTGCCAATGGAACTGGTTCTCTTGTATTTATTGATGATGTGACTGCTGACAAAAGCAGCAGGATGAATTCTGAAGTGTTTCGGCAATATTATCTGCTCATATTCAGCCAAATGCTTCAGAACTCATTGGACGGCGCTCACAGTGCAGATGGACAATGACCCGAAGCATACTGCGAAAGCAACCAAAGAGTTTTTTTAAGGGAAAGAAGTGGAATGTTATGCAATGGCCAAGTCAATCACCTGACCTGAATCCGATTGAGCATGCATTTCACTTGCTGAAGACAAAACTGAAGGGAAAATGCCCCCAAGAACAAGCAGGAACTGAAGACAGTTGCAGTAGAGGCCTGGCAGAGCATCACCAGGGATGAAACCCAGCGCCTGGTGATGTCTATGCCTTCCAGACTTCAGGCTGGAATTGATTGCAAAGGATTTGCAACCAAGTATTAAAAAGTGAAAGTTTGATTTATGATTGTTAATCTGTCCCATTACTTTTGGTCCCTTAAAAAAGTGGGAGGCACATATACAAACTGTTGTAATTCCTACACCGCTCACCTGATTTGGATGTAAATACCCTCAAATTAAAGCTGAAAGTCTGCAGTTAAAGCACATCTTGTTCGTTTCATTTCAACTCCATTGTGGTGGTGTATAGAGCCAAAAAGATTAGAATTGTGTCGATGTCCCAATATTTATGGACCTGACTGTAGATATGATAAGACGCCATAGTGTCTGAACGTCCAGAGCTTCAAAAGTGATCCCAACAACCTTAAATTGGATTCTGAGCCAGTGTAAGGAAATGAAGTTCAGTGTCATGAGACCACTTGTACGCAATCCAACTAGCGATGCAAAGCCCTCCGGTTTTGTACATAACTGCTCATGCTGTACATGATAGTGTTTGCTTTCAGGTTGCTTCGATACACAACCGCCACTGGTAGGCAGAAATGTAGCTACCAGTCATGTGTGTAAAATGTATCTACGTCACCAGGGGGCAGTATTTGATTAGGTTTGATGGAGTTTGAGGGCATGGACAAAACACTGTTTTGAGTAGTATCAGACCACTACATGCTGACAGCAGCTGTTTATTTCTGAATGCTACATGGGGACTGAGAGCATGTGTAATCTCTGGAAATAGAACCACATTAGTCAGCGAGAACCCTGCAGATACACAAAACCATCTGAATTATGTATCTTCATATATTTTGAATCTTCCTGGCATAATGTATTTGTACTCTTCTTTGACCACTGCACTTGTACAAAGTCACAAAGAATGGTATTACATTACCCCTAATGCTTAGGGAAAGCTAGATAGGCTCATTATGCTGCCAGACTATTCAGAAGCTACCCTGTGCTTTATCTTCATTATTATAATTGCCTTTTTGCACTGACCTCCCTCAGCCCTTTTACCTGTAACTAGTTCATTCAGAATTAAATTACATCTCAACACACAGCCATTCAGATATTAATTGAATTTTAATAAGGAGACAATGAGGCTGGAAGTGGAGGGGAAGTGGAGGGACAGCGAGATTAAAAAATGTACACGTGCCCGCAGCTTGAAGGCTGAGCAGCAGTAGCTCAGCATTTTAGTGGAAGCACAAGCGGAGCAGTGGCTGGAAACCCCACATCGGTAATAAAAAAAACCAAAAAAAAACAAACATTCCCTCCGATTATGAGGTGGGTTGCAGAAGTCAAGGCGACCCTCATTGGTTGTTTGTATTTCATTAATACCACCCCCCCACCCCCCCTGCTCTTCCTCTTACCTCCTGCAGTATAAGAACGCAGGCGTGATCGAGCTGGAGGCCTGTGTGAAAGCGGTCAGGGTGCTGGCCATTCAGAAGAGAGCCAGGGAGGCCTCCGAGTTCCTGCAAAACGCTGTTTACATCAACCTGGGACAGGTACGCTATCTGACTGGGAAATAAATAAATGCTAGTCCATATTCCATAACGTGAGCAGGATGGTGTACCACAGGATATCTTACTATTAGTGAAAAAGCACAAGGAAACAGAAATCTGTATCATTAAAACGATGCATTTTGTCCTTCAAGGCATTGGAGGAACTTTGAGTCTTGTTTCCTTAGTGACGTTAGTGTTATACACTTGTGTAAGTTGCATTTTGGACCAGAATGGCTTTCCAGCTAGTTGTGAAGTCACTAAATCCTTCTTGTATGTACACCTATTAAACTCTGGTTTAAAGTGAGCGCAGAGAAACTTTCCCTCTTCATCATTCTTCACATCGAAGCTCAAATATCCACGTGAAGTAAAAAGAAGCGGGGGGGACTTTAATGTTGTCTCCGTAACTGCAGCTCTCAGAAGAGGAGAAGATCCAACGCTACAGTATCCTGTCCGAGCTCTACGAACTGATCGGCTTCCATCGCAAGTCTGCGTTTTTCAAGCGCGTTGCAGCCATGCAGTGTGTGGCTCCCACCATCCCAGAGCCTGGCTGGAGGGCCTGCTACAAGCTGCTGCTGGAGACGTTGCCTGGATACAGCCTGTCACTTGATCCCAAAGACTTCAGCAAAGGTACTGTAATCTTGGACACTTGGTTGTAGTAAAATATTTTTGACTGTGGAAAAACTAAAGATGACTAAAGATTTGTTATCAACCTTTTTTTTCCACACAGTAACGTTTCACATCCAAACTATTCATCTCACATATTGCATGTTTGTTTGGTTTATAAAACATAGAAACATGGAAAATAGGGAAAAACCGCCATCACAATTTCCCAAAGTCATGTTTTTAAATTGCTTGTTTTAACCGACCAACATTCTATTATCAAAAGATATTTATTTTACAACACTACAAAACAGAGAAAGAAAGCAAATCCTGTTCATATTTGTGAAGCTGGAACCAGAGAATATTTGGTATTCTTTCTTGATCATAAACTTAAACAAGAAATCGATTGTCAACATTTTTGCAGAATCGCGTCATCTTATCAATTTAGCTGTAGTGTAATCTTAGAAGTTGAGAACGTTTTCAAAGAGTGTTTCTACCAACACTCGGACTCATGTTAAACCTCAAATAAAGCAGTGACGGTTTGTATAAGTTTCATGAAAATGTCGGTCATCTGTTGTGAATGGCATCATTTCTTTATACAATATTAAGCATGTGGCAAACAGCATATGCACTAGAGGATGGATACCCGAACCGAGCCTGTCGGGACCCGACGGTACCCGACGGGCCGGGCTGAGTTCGGACAGATATTTAGAAATGATGTTCGGGGTCGGGCTCAGTCACATCAGCGCGATAAGGCATTGAACATTTTAAATTTAAAAAAGCGTATTATGTAGGTGTGCGCCTGTGTTAACGTGCGCTTGTTGCCCCGTGTGCGCTGATGCGCTCATCTGTTGACATTTCCGAATGCCTTCCTACAGCTGCTTAATAAAAGCGGGCTTTCCACACAAACAAACGTACATGTGTCATTAGTATGAGAAAAAAAAAATTGATTTTAACTGCGTCGGGCTCGGACATACAGTGGGGAGAACAAGTATTTGATCCACTGCCGATTTTGCAGGTTTTCCGACTTACAAAGCATGTAGAAGTCTGTAATTTGTACCATAGGTACTCTTCAACTGTGAGAGACGGAATCAAAAATCCAGAAAATCACATTGTATGATTTTTAAATAATTAATTTGCATTTTATTGCACGGCATAAGTATTTGATCACCTACCAACCAGTAAGAATTCCGGCTCTCACAGACCTGTTAGTTTTTCTTTAAGAAGCCCTCCTGTTCTCCACTCATTACCTGTGTTAACTGCACCTGTTTGAACTTGTTATCTGTATAAAAGACACCTGTCCACACACTCAATCAAACAGACTCCAACCTCTCCACAATGGCCAAGACCAGAGAGCTGTGTAAGGACATCAGGGATAACATTTTAGACCTGCACAAGGCTGGGATGGGCTACAGGACAATAGGCAAGCAGCTTGGTGAGAAGGCAACAACTGTTGGCACAATTATTAGAAAATGGAAGAAGTTCAAGATGACGGTCAATCTCCCTCGGTCTGGGGCTCCATGCAAGATCTCACCTCGTGGGGCATCAGTGATCATGAGGAAGGTGAGGGATCAGCCCAGAACTACACGGCAGGACCTGGTCAATGACCTGAAGAGAGCTGGGACCACAGTCTCAAAGAAAACCATTAGTAACACACTACTCCATCATGGATTAAAATCCTGCAGCGTACGCAAGGTCCCCCTGCTCAAGCCAGCGCATGTCCAGGCCTGTCTGAAGTTTGCCAATGACCATCTGGATGATCCAGAAGAGGAATGGGAGAAGGTCATGTGGTCTGATGAGACAAAAATAGAGCTTTTTGGTCTAAACTCCACTCACTGTGTTTGGAGGAAGAAGGAGGAGTACCACCCCAAGAACACCATCCCAACCGTGAAGCATGGAGGTGGAAACACCATTCTTTGGGGATGCTTTTCTGCAAAGGGGACAGGACGACTGCACCGTATTGAGGGGAGGATGGATGGGGCCATGTATCGCGAGATCTTGGTCAAGAACTACAGGAAACGTATGATCTCTGTAATTGCAAACAAATGTTTCTGTACCAAATATTAAGTCCTGCTTTTCTGATGTATCAAATACTATAAATTGCAAATGAATTACTTAAAAATCTGACAATGTGATTTTCTGGATTTTTGTTTTAGATTCCGTCTCTCACAGTTGAAGAGTACCTATGATAAAAATAACAGACTTCTACATGCTTTGTAAGTGGGAAAACCTGCAAAATCGGCAGTGTATCAAATACCTGTTCTCCCCACTGTAAATATCTTAATGCCTGTCGGGCTCGGGCCGGGTTTGGTTACTGCTTTGTCTGGACAGAAAAATGCGGTCTGATCCACACTGTAATATGCACCATAAATAAAAAGGAAAAGAAAAGATATAACCTAAAAATATCCCATTGGACGACACAACCTGGCAGATACATTTTTGAATTCTGCAGCAGATCAATTTTTGAATTCTGCAGCACTTTGACCAAATTACAGCAATGCATCATCGTTTACCTTTAACAGAATCCAAAGTGGCATAAACATACAACATAACAGGTGAGTCATACTCACTGTATGATTCATACATCCTATAAAGCAGTAAATGCACCATGAGAGCACATTTTGGATCATTTTCAGTGCCCCGATATCTTTTATAAAACTATGGAATCAGTGTCTTATGTATAATGCAAATCAGTACCATAATCAGAATTTAGCTCTCAACCTGAAGAGAGGCAGTGTTGTAGTACTCGAGATCAGTCTTGGTCTCAAGACCGATCAATTTTTAAAGGTCTCGTCTCAGAAACGACTGCATTTTTTACTCGGTCTTGTCTTGTTCTCGGATAAAGAAGACTCAGGATTTTATTTCAACTGCAGGGATTATGCTAAATTGCCTGTGCATTGTCTGATTTAGGCTTATGTGTTTAAAAACTTGCAAATGCAACCATTAACTTGACTCATATCTAATTTGTTACCGTAAACCCCCCCCCCTTCCTGCCCCCTTTACACACACTCCCAAGAAAGTGAATGCGGGAGACGGGAGAAAAAGCTCTGGCTGTCACAGCTGACACAGATCTGGTCTTGGTCTTGACTCGGTCTCAACTCCTCAAAGTCTCGGTCTTGTCTCGGTGATGACTTGGTCTCGGTTTAGGTGGTCTTGACTACAACGCTGAAGAGAGGTTCCTTTGTTTATGTGTCTAGTCAACGGTGACAATGAAGAAGTAGAACAGAGTGCACTAAAAACAAACTGAGGGATTGGTGTCCTCCTATCATAGCTAGATTCATTTATTTATTTATTAAGGGTGACGAGTTAAGTTGTGCTGTGTGGAAAGGAAAGTAAAGGAGGAAATTTCCCTGAATGAATAGGAAATGGAAAGCATCGCTTCATTCAACCTCAAGCTTTGCTGTCCTTTTCAAGAGTGCTCTTCCAGCGTGTTCTGCATTCAAGCCAGCACTTTTCTCGAGGAAAAAAAAAAAGCCAGAGTTGAGACGTGACCCGGGCTTTTGTAAACTCGTTGGTAAGGTCCTCTGTGATAGTAGTGCGTTCCATTTACCTCGAAAGCTGGAGCTGGGAATGACGCCACACCCAAGTTGAATGTGTTCCATTTACAAGTCGGATTTTCATTGTTTTCATTACCTCTAGCCAGGTTAGCCATTGTTAGCAATGCCAGTTCATAACAAGACAAAACACTGTTTTTTGTGCATCCAAACAGCGTAACATGTCCACAGATAGAAGTTGAACATGCGTTTTGTGAAAGACTGATTTAGTGAGACACAAATAAGACAGAAGTGCTTATAACTTTGTTACTACAGCTTTGATAACTGTTGATACGGGGGCAGCCGTGTTGGATTTTGAACTCGGGGCTACTGCGAGGTTGTTTGAGTTCCGAGCTCGGAAATCAGAGGTCGGGTTGTTTTTCGGACGAGTACAATGGAACGCACTATAAGCCTTCATGTTCTACAGACTGTTGACCCTTTGCTCATCGCAGCCACTCAATGGCAAGCGCTGGCAACACAAAAGACAGGGCTCACAGTGAATGGAACATCTCAGGATATTGGATGCTGTTAAAGGACTTTTCCCAGATAGGCTGTTAATGTCTGGCCTAGTTTCCTTTTTGTAAACTGTGAATAGAATCTGCAGATTGTTAGAGGTCAAATGTTTGCATTTAGACTGTGAAAGGATGCTTTAGATGGTACTCAGGATACTTTACACCAAGAGCACTTAACTATTGATGCCCTGGGCCTTGATATCATACGAGTATGTATCGTCAGTGTGTTCCACCAGGATTTTTTTCCTCCTTTTATACACTAAAAGTAAATCAATGTGTAATACAACGGCCATTCAATTCAATTTTATTTATAGTATCAAATAATGAGTTATCTCACGACACTTTACAGATGGAGTAGGTCTAGACCACACTCTATAATTTACAAAGACCCAACAATTTCAGTAATTCCCCCAAGAGCAAGCATTTAGTCCGTTTTAACGCGTAAGTCTATTTCATAACATTTCTTTTCTCACTTTCCATTTGCATTTCCACAGAGCAACTGTCATCTCTCCAAATTTACATCTCAACTTCTACAACCAATAGATTGCTCCTAATCATAGGGCAACTTACAATTTTTAAATGTGCAATTTTATTATCATTTGTGAATAAAAAGAAACTGCCAAATGTTGTAATGAATCTGCAGAAAAAGGCCCTCTTTTGGTGACCTAATGTTGGATTTCTCATTTGTGGAATTATGACAGACCTAAAGGTTTGATTGTTTCCTCTGCATTTTGTTCAGTCAAGGGACATTTTCAAGACACTTTTGAAAGTCATTTATCTAGCAGGCGTGTAAGTGTCATCTTTCACTACAAATGTCTCTACTGCAGTTAGAAAAAAAATACTCCTCCATACCGACTTAAACAATCTAGTTATCTTACTGCGATAAAATGGGCCCTTGTGATCGAAACTGAACAAAGTCGAGCCTTCAGTTAAAAAAAAAAAAAGGATAAATGACAGTGTTCTTTTTTCATACTCAATGATGTGTGTGTCATTACTAGAGGGCAAACAGAAGAACCCTGGGCTTCTAAGACATTTCATCAATCGTCAGTCTATGTAGCCTAATACTTATGTTGATATAAAAAGACTTAATACTCAGTAGTATCTATAAGTATCATTATATGTCCATGTTAAATACTGTTGTAGTTAAATGACCTAAAAGAGCACTTCCTTGCTCAGGTACAGGTCTTTTTATGGCAGTTGGCAGACCTGAAAGTAGAAATGTTTTTTGGGACACAGTAAGGATAATTAGTGAATCATCAATAAAAAGTAAAACGGGAGGGAAGACGGGAGCAGAGGTCCCAGTTATATTGGTATAACACATAAACTTCACATATGGACAGTCCCACAGTACATGTATGTAAGTTCACTTTGTCATAACGGACGAGGTAAATGGGTGTCGGACAAAGTTGGAACTGTAAATGCTCCCTTGGTGTCAAATAAATTCCTAGTTGACGATTTGAGGATTAAAATGTTGTGATGAGGTAGCAATATTTCCCATACCCTTTTGCAAATTAATAGATTTTCCCACTTCTTGTTATTTTCTTGTATAATAAAATCACCTCATTCAATTAGACGCACAAGTGGATGAATAGGGGGAGCATTATTCCATGAAACTTAAGGTACTGTAACATAAATTATCCGCTCTGCTATATCTGCTGTATCATTCAAGTCCCAAGTGAGGCTTGGGTATCCACTCGGAGTCCCCACAGTGCTGATGGGGAAGCAGTGGATGACGGTTGTCTTTTTGCAGAAGGGATCAGGTGGGAGTTAATCAAGCAATAAGCTGAAGAGGCAAGTTCAAGTGAGAAATAAAATGGGCATCAATGGTTCATTCCAATGAGGCTGCTGTTCCCTGAAATACAGGGGAACAAAAGGCTTTTTAAGTAGCTCACAGACCCCCCCCCCCCCCACACTACTCCCCACTGTTACCAGAAATGGGCACACATTTTCTTCCTCTTACATAGACCCCTGTTTTTCTTCTGTTGCCACAGCAATTATGGACTATCTTTTCTTGTAATAATTTAAAGGTTTTATTATCGAGGAGAATAATCATGGCATGTGGCATCTCATCACTCTGCACAGTAGAAAATTGCCCTTGTTTCATCAGAGGCGGCCCAGAGGCACAGCTCCTTTTTTTTAAGTCAGGTTTTGCATGTTACAGTGCGACTGCTTGGCCGTGGCACCACGCTCGTTATCTTGGCGGTGTGTTAAGTGGATTGCCAGACACCCCCACTTCAGGTCTGAAAATACCACAAATGAATCATTTTTTTTTGTGTTAGTGAGAGAGACGTCCTCAGAAAATCCAGAGTGTCCTTTTGGATTACTGTTCTCCAGATAAGCGCTGGTTTTGGCAGACAGGTGGAAGTCAGCTATTTTTAGACTGCTTAGTAGGTGCAGTTTTTATGACAGGAAAAAAATAGCTTACGAAGGAATTGCATTAAGAGGTTTTTCAGATGGCAGAAGAAGTCAGGGTGAATAATGACCATGGTAGAAAAAATGCTGATAACCGAAAAGCATCACAGGCGTGTTTTGACGTTATTGGAAGTGGTATTTAAACTGAGGAAACATCTGAGTGTTTACCAACTATCCCCCCTTCCTCCCTCTGGCCCCCGCGGCCTCCTCGGCACATCTTTCCTCTAGTTTTCTTTCCCACTTAGTGAGTCAACAGTCGACAGCTGGGAGTGGAGCAGGAGATCTCGTAAGGGGGCTGAGGCTCTTATGTAACAGTTGATGTCAGGCTAGAATGCTATTAAGGTGTCTTGTGGAGCTCTGCAGAGCAAACAACATTGGCTAAGTTAGCACCACGCTGGAGCACATGTGACAGGCAACGGGGGTACTTCAATTGTAAGAGAAGGCTCCAATGAAATGGTTTGAGTTTGATCCAATTATGTGTGGTGGGCTTTTTGTGTGGAAGCATGCCAAATACAGACTTATGAAGGTTTGTTACGCACTTGTTGCATCTTCTCAAGCAATAATGTTTTTTCACTGAACACATTCAAGAGTATTAATTAGTAATTATTAGTAGTCATTGTGTGCTGTAACTAGGGCAGGGAAATATGGTTAAGAATATTATCACTATATTACTTCGGTGTGTGTGTGTGTGTGTGAAAAAGTCGATACCCTTGAGTATCGCCATATTTTATTTTGCAATACGGTATCGATTTTCAAAAAGGCAATATCGAAACTTTTTAACGTTCAAAAATATTCATGGTAAGACAGTGGTTCAGGTTTATGTTGTGTTTAAACCCCCTACTGCTAGATGGCTATGCTGAGATGCACCACTAGCGTCCTCGCCTAACAGTGCCTGACTTTTTGCTAGAAGCTAACAACGTAGCTATGGCTAAACTTTGGCCTACTTTAGCATATAAACATTAGCTCACTAAGAACCTGTGACTTTGACTTTCTGTGTACTGAATTGTTTACTTAGGTAACTTCTTTGACTTTTATGAACATCATGTCTTTTTTTAAATATTAGTTTTTCTAAAATTATACTTTAAAAAAATCCCAATATATTGCCTTACGCACAGTATACAAATATATTGAATCGTGATACATATCGCCAGATTCTTGCCAATACACAGCCCTAAAATATATATATGTGTGTGCGTGTGTGTGTGTATGTATATGTGTATATATATATATATATATATATGTATGTATATGTATATGTATATATGTGTATATATATATATATATATATGTATGTATGTGTATATATATAGTTGTTGTTCAGTGAATTGATCTGTATTCTGTTATTCATTACATCAGACAACATTTCTCACGTGTAAAACAATAACTTCAATCAACTTCAAATCAAGTATTTTACCGCTGGAAAGAGGGTCTTTTTTTTATTTATTTTTTTTTATTATAAAACTTGGCTGAATACATGACCAGAAAAAACAGAGAAAAAGGGATTTGGTATTCCCTTTCACTCAAAAGTTAGAAAACCTGCAACTACCAGAATGCACTGTGCTGCACCAGACCAACTAACGGCACCGCTGGTGGGTGACTTACTGCGAGCTTGTCCCCGTTGACACTGAATGGCGGCCTGCTGGTAACCAACAATCTCGTATTTCAGCATTTTTAGTAACCAAATCTTGTTTTACATTTCATCAGCACTGTCTAGTTTTACAGTTTAATCCGAGTTCTGTCTGGGTTTTAAAAAAAAAAAAAGAAGAGCGAGATGGGCGGCTCTCTATGCGTAAGTACAGTCTGTAGTTCGAGCAACAGGCCCTAAAGGTACCACTTGGAGTTTTTTCTGCTGGTCTGTCAGTAGGGAAGATGGAGGGAAGTTTACCATAGTTAATTTACACATGCTACCAACATTATTATGATACAAAGCTGGTTGAATATTGGCAAAGTATCCCTTTTATTTAAAAACTACTTAAAATCAATTACTGTAACGGGAGTAAAATAATAAAGCAACATGATCATGTTGCACAATATGATTTTGCTAAAGTGGACAATTAATTATATTGGCTTATCACCCACCCCTAGTTGAGCTTGACAGTTTATTCTGTGGCAGTTTAATTAGTAAAGATGCACCAAGGCTGTGTTTTGGAACTGAGAACATTACAGAAAACATCAAGATGTACATACTGTTGAGTAATGTCATCAAATGTCTCCTTCTGTCCACCCAACAAGTGAGCTACAAGTGTAGAATATCATCCTACAGGTAGTCTTGATGCATTTCTACTAATCAGATAGGACAGCTGTGTAACATTAGATGTCAGCAATGAGCCTTGTCAGCCTTGTGAATGTGAATTTCTCTCTGCCATGTCTCTCTCAGGTACCCACCGAGGCTGGGCTGCTGTTCAGATGCGCCTCCTACATGAGCTGGTGTACGCCTCCCGTCGCATGGGCAACCCCGGCCTGTCTGTGCGCCACCTGTCCTTCCTGCTGCAGACCATGCTGGACTTCCTGTCCGATCAAGGTCAGCTCACAATAAGGCTTGAAAGCACTAATATTACACTTTTCCTCTGTGTAATTCAAACCCTATGAGGTGCTTCCAGCTTCATGTCCAGCCTTCAAAAAAAAAAAATATATATCTAGAAACAGCCAGCCTGTCCTTTGGTGATTGCGGCATTATACCTTGTGCTTAATAGTATGCGATGCACAACAAAGCCAACTTTTTCTTGGCGGGAGTGCAACATTGTGCTCTGACCAGAAATCCTGTGCAGCCAGATGATAGGTTTTTTACTGAAGCAGTGTGAGCCAGACGGTCCACTGGCCACACAATAGAGGCCAGCGTAATCCGTGGTTGGCTACGGAGCATGAGAATGGAGGGAGGGAAGGAGGCGAGGTATGAACAAGATGAAGCAAGCTCCCAGTATAAAATATTAAACCTCAGCAAAGGGAATTCTGCAGCTGTGTAAGGGTGCTGGTTATACTAGTGTTCTTAGAAACAGTCCTGCTGGAATGATATTATTACTCTCTACAGCCTTACATAAATCAAGGGCTAGAAAAACGCTACCAAATGATGTAATTACTACTGCTACTGCGTAATGCTTTCTCACTGTAGAAAGTGACCTTGGTAGCTGAGTTCTTGAACAGTGTTTTTTTTTTTTTTTTTTGCTACAATAAAACACCATTTCATATTTACTCAGTGTAACTTTTGGGGCTCAGAGGCGCTGCCTTTGATTGCCTCTACTCCCGTCTGCAGTGTGTTATTACTAATGTCAGGGTGGCTATCGTAGGTTGCTCTAGTGGAATAATTCTCTTTTGATGTGTCGTCGTCTATGCGTGTATATGTCAAGCATAGAATAGCGTCGGACAGCAAAGGACTTTTATGGCTCCGCTATAAAAGTCAAGGAATTAAACTTTCAAATGAAACTTTCAGACATTTGCAGGTCTTTAACCCCTGTTTTCCACCGGGCGCGTCTGCGTCAATCGCTGCCATTCAAGTCAATGCTAGATAGTCCACCAGCGTGCGTGAAGTGGCTCTCCCGCTCCGCTGAAGATACGAGCCAGGTCTATTTTCACGCAAGCCTCGAGCCCTTCGGACAGCCGGGCAAACAGCGAAACAGCGAGACTGTCCAGTCAATTTACCAAAACACATACAACACATACATAAGTATTACAAAGGACATTTTAAATAGGATGAGTTTCAGAAATAGAAAAAGTGAAATAAAATAAAATGAACACAACCAAATAACATTGCATAAATATCAGCCAAAGGGGTATTTGCACACGGATGATTTTGGTATTTGGTCAATATATTTCTGAACTGGAAAAGAGGCAAGCCTGTGTGCCTAATGATAGAAATGTATATACAGGAGGACTGCTTTTTATAGGAAAGCACCACATATAAGAAGTTCTAAAGCTTTGAAAATGAGTTTCCCCTTGATTTCATCCAGATGAAAATACGTTTTTTCATTTTCAAACCGTACAACAGGGACCGATGTCATCAGATGATACTTCATCTTGGAGCAAGTAATATTTTCACTGATGATGAATTTTTGTCTTGATGACTGGTAATATCAAAGGTGCTATTCGAAACACATGCATGCCATTGTGTGCGGGAGTTTTTTTTTTATTTGTTGGAGCTACTATAAAAACAAGAGTGTAATTGAAAGGGGAACTAAAAATAGAAAAAGATGATTAGAAGAGCTTGAGATGTCTCTCTGATAACATCATATAGTGACGTTGGTTGTTTAAAGACGCATTGATTGGGTTTAGGGTGATCTATTGGCAGAAAAGGGATATAATATTCACAACTAATCACCCGAGACAAGTCATTTTCATTAACTTAGAATGAGCCCTTCATATCTCCATAGAGAGTGGGTCCTCTCCCACGCAGTCCGCCATGTTGCACCGCCATGTTTCTACAGTAGCCCAGAACGGACAAACCAAACGCGCCTTTTTATGTTACCTAAAGCCCACCATAGGTTCTTCTAAATGCTTGGAAAGGGAAAAGTAAGCGGGGGGGTATTCAGTTGCCTTCCTCACCAGTGACTGACAACTCTATAAACAACCAAAACAGGGAGCAGGTTTAGTTTATAAAGCTCATTCATGACATACTTTTCACAATAAGACCTGAGGCACCTTTATGAAACATCCCTCTTTTTCTTTTGCCTAAAAAAACATGAGGTGATCTAGCTGTTAAGTGTCATAAATAAAAAATCTTCAAATTCAATTCTCATAACAGTAAATAAAAGCGGTTGTGTGTTTGCTCCTCCTAATCCTCCCCTGATGTAAGCTGAAGACTGCATACAGAGCTTTTCTTATTTTATCAGTGAGCAAACCTCCCTGCTGAATGTTAGTTTGGCTTTTAAAAGTGTTGCACAAACAGGACATTTTGTTGGTGAATAACAAATAATAATAATTAAAAATAATCAAAATCTGATGCATGGACTAAATAGTTGAGTACACAAGTCAAAAAGTAACGTTACCTGAAAACAGCGTGTAGTTTGTTTTTAGCATCTCACATCACACTTTCAGTCACTATAACAGCACTACTACGGTCAGAAACATTGTGCCAAAACATGAACAATAACGTCGCTGTCAACGGGCTTATGTTAGCTAGCTGAACCGTGAAACGGTTTTAAAACGGTAATGTTAGTACAGCGTTAACGTTTAGCTACTGTAACCAGCTACGTTTGCTAGCGGTAGCTTGCTACACTTTGCGTGTCGTCACCTAACTAATGTTAACAATGCGAATATAACATTGAAACCAGACATAGCTGGCTACACAGTTAAAAAAAATAATACATGATTGACATTGAAATATAAGACCCACCTGAAGCATTGGAATTTTCTGCTTCTCCTCCGTTCACCATAGCCGTCGAAATATGGGGATCTTCTTTGCCGACCGCCGCCACCACTTCGCCCAAGCTCCTTTTTTTTGGTCCCGATAATCTTTTTTTTAAAATTTTGTTTATCAGTTGTTCTACACTCCTCTGGTAACCCTAGACATCTCATTCTGTAGCCTTTCAAAGACGGGTTTTGTCCGCACCGCTCCATCCAATTTATTTTGAATTTCTGTGGAGGACCACAAAGCCAGCAGACGCACGAACCGGCACCAGAACTGCCTTGGTGGAAAAGACATACCTGAGGCTGGTTGTACGTTTTTAAGTCTTACAGTAGCTGGTATCATTGGAAACGGATCAATTGGTTTATGAAAGCCTTTTACCTTTTAGCAGTGCTAGAGTTGAATGTAATGCTTAACTGCTCTATTTCTGGGTCCCGACAAGGTAAATTCTAGCTGATTCTAGGACTGCCTGAGAGGGTGGCATCAGTACGAGACATGTGATAAGGCAGAGTGAGATTGCTAAAACACAACAATAAGGTGAAAAAGGAAGAAAACAGCAGAGTGAATGAGGAGAAGTCACAAGTTTACATTTTAAACCGAGCTGCTGACTGTAAAGTTTGAGTGAAGCCATACAGACTTGTGGTTCAGTTAGAGAAATCTTAGGGAGTGTCCTCTTTGTCCTTCTTTTCTAATCTTCTTCCCGAACTCAACAGGGAGCAAAGGCTGTTACCCGGAGTGGTTCCCATGCTTAATGAATGCCCATCTTGCTAAAGTTATGAGTGAAGGTTGTTTATGTGGTTGCATACATTTTCACCTAGCACTCATTTCATTGCAGTAACTGGTCGAATCACCAAATCAAGGGAGAGAAGGCACATTGGCCCTAGATGAATACTGTCAAAATGGTTATCACGTGATTTAGTCTTTTGTATGTATGTGATTGTAGCCATAATTCCACACATTGCATATTACATACTGTTGATTTGCAGCACTCATTTCATTGCAGTAACTGGTCGAATCACCAAATCAAGGGAGAGAAGGCACATTGGCCCTAGATGAATACTGTCAAAATGGTTATCACGTGATTTTCACTTTGCCATAGCCCCCCCCCCCCCAACCCCCTTGTAGGCACAGGGAATGCCAAATTAAGTGGGATGCCAAATTATGTATGTGATTGTAGCCATAATTCCACACATTGCATATTACATACCGTTGATTTGCAGCACTCATTTCATTGCAGTAACTGGTCGAATCACCAAATCAAGGTGATTCGACCCCCCCCCCCCACCCCCCCACCCCCTTGTAGGCACAGGGGATGCCAAATTAAGTGGGAAGAAGTGTTTCTGGGTCAGGAAAAAGTCAACATGTCATCGCAGTGCAACCGTTTTTGTAAACTCATAAAAATAGAGATGGAAACCTTTTTTTTTTTTTTTTTATAGCTTACTTTTTAATAGCAAATTTCATACCAGAAAGATGAATGAGACTCTTTCAGTTGCTCAGCTTCCAGTCTACAAGGCTTATTATTTTTATTATTATTTTGCTGCTGTCTTTTTTTCCATAGAAACCAGCCAGAAAAACCTAAATTATTCATAATACTGTTGATAGGTCTGTTTTTGGTCTGCCAGTAGTTTAAATATAATTTGATGCATCTCCCTTTTAAAAATGTTCCCATTGTCTGCGCTGTCAGTAAAGGTATTTGGAGCTGTAGTCTCACCTCTTCACGGTAGTGTCTGTAAAATAGTGTCAAAGAGTGATACATCTCCCAGCACAGCAAATATAGAAATCTCTGGGGGGGCCTGAACTGTACTGCTGAGATATATAGTATATATATACTTTTTAAAATTTCATCTACTAAAGATTCAGGAGAATGATAGCGGTGTCAGTTCAGCAACTGCTCAAAGTCGGAGGCCATAAATTACATTAATAATTGCCTGATTTGCCATTTGTTTAGCACGCCATTATTCAGTCTGACAGTAGCTTCTTGTTTGCTATTTGCTACCAAACATTAAATGGCCTATTATTATGCCCGATTTATCCGTCTGCTAGATTTACGTAGATTCCTGTTTACCGTGTCAGTTTAGGCAAGATGTAATTTGTAACTTATTGACCATATACTGGGTCATTGCTGCTGCAGCAGCCAGGTTTCTCTGCTCCGGTTGGGGTCCATTCACACAGAGACACATTCCATAAAGATATGCATAGGAATGCCTAGATCTCCTTTCAGTGCACATGCTGATCTAAATCGAGAGCAGGTGTTTCAGTCACTGGATTTGCCTCGGTCGCTGCATAAATTTCATCTATGCTTTCTACCATATTTGTAGGTATTCTGGCAGAGTTGGATAACATTCCCCAATACAAAGACCCTGATTGGATAGTCAAAGGTTAACCTGTAGTTTTAATTTAGTCATCTTACTTATGTTCATATATAACTATTGACTATTATTGTGCCCTCTGGGATCTTCGCTAAATCCTGTCACATGCATCACACAGCGCTGTATTAGCATTTCTATAGAATGGTAAATAATACCCATTATGAAATGATGACAATTCGGCTCTGGGGAAGTGGATGATGATGATGATGATGATGAGCCTCAATACAGCCATGATTTGTAAAATTATAGGTGGTTGAGGATGTGAACCACCTATGATTTTAGTCATTTTAATTTTTTTTAAATTTTATATTGTTAAAGAAATACTTGACAGCATACATGCCACTGGAGTATAACTCGCACACCATCCTAATAACCATCATATAAATACATATATTTCTGTGAGTATTTTTCAATTTATACAGGTGCTGGTCATATAATTAGAATATCATGAAAAAGTTGATTTATTTCAGTAATTCCATTCAAAACGTGAAACTTGTATAATGTATACATTCATTCCACACAGACTGATATATTTCAAGTGTGTATTTATTTTACTTTTGAGGATTAGAACTGACAACTAATGAAAACCCCAAATTCAGTATCTCAGAAAATTAGAATATTGTGACAAGGTTCAATATTGAAGACACCTGGTGCCACACTCTAATCAGCTGATTAACTCAAAACACCTGAAAAGGCCTTTTAAATGGTCCCTCAGTCTAGTTCTGGAGGCTACACAATTATGGGGAAGACTGCTGACCTGACAGCTGTCCAAAAGACGACCATTGACACCTTGCCCAAGGAGGGCAAGACACAAAAGGTCATTGCTAAAGAGGCTGGCTGTTCACAGAGCTCTGTGTCCAAGCACATTAATAGAGAGGCCAAGGGAAGGAAAAGATGTGGTAGAAAAAAGTGTACAAGCAATAGGGATAACCGCACCCTGGAGAGGATTGTGAAACAAAACCCATTCAAAAATGTGGGGGGGGATTCACAAAGAGTGGACTGCAGCTGGAGTCAGTGCTTCAAGAACCACCACGCACAGACGTATGCAAGACATGGGTTTCAGCTGTCTCATTCCTTGTGTCAAGCCACTCCTGAACAAGACACAGCGTCAGAAGCGTCTCGCCTGGGCTAAAGACAAAAAGGACTGGACTGCTGCTGAGTGGTCCAAAGTTATGTTCTCTGATGAAAGTACATTTTGGATTTCCTTTGGAAATCAAGGTCCCAGAGTCTGGAGGAAGAGAGGAGAGGCACAGAATCCACGTTGCTTGAAGTCCAGTGTGAAGTTTCCACAGTCAGTGATGGTTTGGGGGTGCCATGTCATTTGCTGGTGTTGGTCCACTGTGTTTTCTGAGGTCCAGGGTCAACGCAGCCGTCTACCAGGAAGTTTTAGAGCACTTCATGCTTCCTGCTGCTGACCAACTTTATGGAGATGCAGATTTAATTTTCCAACAGGACTTGGCACCTGCACACAGTGCCAAAGCTACCAGTACCTGGTTTAAGGACCATGGTATCCCTGTTCTTAATTGGCCAGCAAACTCGCCTGACCTTAACCCTATAGAAAATCTATGGGGTATTGTGAAGAGGAAGATGTGATACCCCAGACCCAACAATGCAGAAGAGCTGAAGGCCACTATCAGAGCAACCTGGGCTCTCCTAACACCTGAGCAGTGCCACAGACTGATCGACTCCACGCCGCATTGCTGCAGTAATTCAGGCAAAAGGACTAAGTATTGAGTGCTGCACATGCTCATACTTTTCATGTTCATACTTTTCAGTTGGCCAACATTTCTAAAAATCCTTTTTTTGTATTGGTCTTAAGTAATATTCAAATTTTCTGAGATACTGAATTTGGGGCTTTCATTAGTTGTCAGTTCTATTCATCAAAATTAAAAGAAATAAACACTTGAAATATATCAGTCTGTGTGGAATGAATGTATACATTATACAAGTTTCACTTTTTGAATGGAATTACTGAAATAAATCAACTTTTTCATGATATTCTAATTATATGAGCAGCACCTGTATATGCTGTTCAAGGTTAGTTTTACCCCTCAGTGTTTTCACTACTGCTGTAATGTCATGTATCAGAGCTGGATGTGCATCATCTCAGGGTTTACGTCAAACATTCATCCTAGATTTCTGATCTCTTTGTATGTGAACGCTGACATTTGATTGAGGGGTCTCCCAACAAAGCTGCACAGTTCAGTGCTGAGCACGCACAGTTCAGTGCTGAGCACCCACAGCTAGCACACAGACACCTGGGATCTGGGTTTTCTTATGCTGTTTTTTGAAGTGGGATGTTCATGCTGAGCTGAGCCATTAGCAAACGTGATCATTCATGCCATGCTAGCAAGGTGTTTTTCCACTGCGCCGCATGACAAGGGGATATAACTCATTTACCTTGATGATGTGTGCTGCTTTGCACAAATCACTGTAGTGCCTGTCATGTGCAGCTCTTCATCTAACACCTCACTCTGATTCTTTCTGCTTGCTGTCTTCCTCCCTTCAATATTTAAAGCTATAGTGACTATTTTATATTAATGAACGTCTGTTACATTCAAGCCATTGACAAATGAGTGGATAAAAAGCTAGTCTATATCAACAATGCAAGACTAATACAAAGCTAGTCATGCCTATCCGCTCCTCAGAGATCTCTCTCTCTGTCTCTCTCTCTGTCTGTCTGTCTGTGTCTGTGTGTGTGTATATGGTAATGTTTACAAAATGGTGTCATCCGGTGTCATTTGCGCGCAGAAGCTTGAGTGATGCGTCTTCCCCCGCTAGGAAAGGACAGCAGCTGTGGAGACAAAGAGGACATCAACTTTACAAGATAATGTCCTCTTCTGAAGAGCCCCTCAGGATTTTTTTAAACCTGTGTGTCCTCCTTGATTTGACGGGATAATCGCTACTAGCAACTGCGTGGGGGAGGGGGGTGGTGCGCGATCACCGAAGGCTTGTGTCCTGTGAATGTGCTGACAGTGTTTTTATCACTACTTAGATTTCTTCATGGGGGGGGGGGCAGACAGAAACTGCGGGCTATAGCTTGAAAACTGACCAAATTGTGAAGAATATGTCCATTTATTGGGAGCCCTCTTTGAGCCTCATTTTGGCTCTTTAGAAAACTATGGGTGACGTCACGGATACTAGTCCCATTTCATACAGTCAATGGTAAAAACAGGCCCGGACCCAACTGATAAAGCTGGCTTTAAGTTGAACACATGGAAGGATTTGGAATTGTTATCTAGAACATTGAAACAGCAGAGAGAAGACGAATCAAGCAGGAACATAGCGTTTTGTGCACCACAGCATAACGGAAAGACTGAGGTTATTGCGCATGAACTAAAAATGAACCCCTACATTGTTTGCTCTTCACGGATTGTCCCTCACACCAACCCACCTCATTTTGAGGCTGATGACTTTCAGGGAGCTTAGACTTGCGACACATTTTCCACACAAACTCAATTGACACCTGCTGCGTTACGAATTCCGTGTGATCTGTCCTGACAAACTGGGAGGCATTAGTATGGCGAAGTACAAAAGATGTTGTCAAAATACCTGAGCCCTGTCATTACTGTCACACTGATTTGTACGGTACGACCATTTATTTCATTTATTGAGACCTGAACGTCAAGCTGTTGAAAGTGCAGCATTAATAAAGTGGTTGCCGGGAAAAGAAGAACTGCAAACAAACTTGTTAGATGGAAATTGATTTTGCAGGTGCACATTTTAAACGTGTCTGGCTCCCTCTATTCTGTCATACAACATGGTGATGTAAGCTCAGTATTCAGAGAACGGGATTCACAGCAGACCTTTACCCATGCTGCCTTTCATTCTTCCTTCAATTGTTTCTTTCCGTTTAACGGTCGACACCTTGAGATCCTTTCATTCGGGGAGTCATGCGAAGTTTCAAGATCTGCACCTTTTTTTTTTTTTTCTCTTCTCATTAAGTGTTTAACATTTTCTTTGCTCATCCGGACTGTGTGCTTTAGCTGCGTTTGTCTAGGCAGGGAGCTCGGCGACAAGCAGGGTAGAAAAAGTCGAGGTTGAGGAAAAAAATAAGGAGCTTTTTCTTCAAGTTTAACCCCCTGACACATAAAGCTGACTTTAAGGACAAAAGACAACCTAATAAACATTGCGCTTTTGGGAATATCGCAATTGAAAACACACCACAAACACTAAAGCGAATGCGCAGCTTTCCACTGACATGCATAGAAGTTCTTCACAGGGTGAAATAACTAGGGCTGCACGATATTAGGAAAATATGTAATTGCGATTATTTTGACTGATATTGCGATATGATTCGCGATATTGAAGGGAATGATCATTTTTGCGAGGATCTGTACCAAACAAAGATTTTTTTTTTTCTTTAGTCTGTAGGATAGGATTTGTAGGCTGGGATGTTTCTGCAGCACCACAATACTTTATTTTACAATGGTTTGGCACATATTTTTGCCTCAAACAAATATTGCGCCCCCCTGCGATTTGGACATAGCACTAGTTCATATTGCGATTTCGATACAATTGTGATTAATTGTGCAGCCCTAGAAATAACTGATCAGTAGTCACAATTTGTCATCCTAAAAAGTATTACCAAAACCTACCTGATTACAAATCAGAACTACTTTGCCCTTTTTTTATACAGTGGTTGTTTTCATTGGTTCTGTGTCTTTGTTTGTCCCCTGAAGATGTCACGGTCAAATCTAAAAAGAGATGAATGCGAGAGAGCGCTGAATGGGTGGCAGTCCCACAAGTACTCTGCCAAGGACTGCCTCCACCACTAATTCAACATGCTGAATTGCCTAAAAGAGAAGATAATGTTGGGTTATTATTATTGTATTCTATGCTTGGCAAAACACTTTAGGTGTACAGGATCAACATGTAAACCGAAACAACCACTGTTCTTAGTTTCCTGTCCTGGAGTGGCCCCTAAACAGACTGCTGCCGTGACATGACAAATATTCCATTAATCATGAACACTTTGAGCCAGGAGGACAACTGAGCTGTCACCCATTCATCTCTTGCCGTTTTTTTCCAAATCCTCCTCTTGCTCTCTGATTCCTTCCTTCCTCCATCCATCTCAATCTCTTTATTACCTCCTTTTCCTTCTCGCCACTCAAATCATACAACCTCTAACCATAGGTCTCTGGCTCCCAGTCTGTATTTACAAGGTGGTGGTATTATTGTTGTTGTTGTTGTTGTTGTTATTTATTTCCAGGAACGTTTTGACTGTTGCTAGGAGATATGAAACCTCTTGGACTCAAACTTTTGGCTGTTAATACAAGCTTCTCCGCTTATGTAGACAGTTTACATCTAAGGCAGCTTTTGAATTTGGATTGTGGCGCAAAAATATAATCTATGTTCCACTTATTTTTTTGTAAAAAAGTGCAATGCCATGGAGAAACACAAACTTCACATTACAGGGATAGTTTGGATCTTCTGAAGTGGGGTTGTATGAGGTTCTTCTCCACAGTCAGTAGATGGCGGTCGGCACGCCCCCAGTTTGGAGAAGCAGGCAGGAGTACTGACACGGAAGCTAATCCATGTCCTGCTGTGGACGGGGGCAGCAGCTAAACGTATATTAGACACCTGAAATAAGGACCGGCTAAAAAATCCAATATCTGTTTAAGTGCATGCTATATGTAGAATATTTTCACTGCTTTAACTTGCCGACAGGCAGCCCTTTATGACGGGGTACTGAAGCCGTTAGCGTTACTATAATCTCTGCTCTCTTCAAAGCCGCCAGACTCTTTTGATTAAATGCTAATTTTACCTTGCAGGGAGTTTCTGGTCTATGGCTGCCTCGATCACTTAGTTTGTTGGGTGACTTTGGTGTTTTTAAAGGTTTAGTTCGGATTCACCAAAGTCACACAATAACAAATATACTAACCGATCTAGGCAGCGGTGGACCAGCAACTCCTGTGTTCTGCGAGGTAAAATACCGTTTTGTCAAAGGAGTCTGGTGGCTTTGAATACAGCGATATAATGGCTTCAGTTCCCTGTTGGAAAGGGCTGTCTGACAGCAAGGTAAAGCAGTGAAAATATTCTACATATAGTCTGCCCTACACTTAAACTGATAATGATTTTTTTGTTAGGTGTCTAAAATAAGTTTTGCTGCTGCCCCAGTCCACAGGAGTACATTGCTTAGCTTCCGTGTCGGTAACTGGCGGCGTGCTGACCGCCGTCTACTGGAGTAATACACTGACTATGGCTAATACATCATACAACCCCGCTTCATAAAATCCAAACTATCCCTTTTAACACAAAAAGCTTGCAATCACAAGTCATCATAAGCTACTCCCATGAAGGGTTATAGATCTGGATAAAATATTTGAGATCTTTCTAAATGTCCTTGATCGACACTCTTAAAACTCGCAGAGCCAAAGCAAATTCTTTGGCTGGTTGAGCAGTAATGCTCCCTCAAAAGGTATTGATGGTACAATAAAACTTCGAATTTTACTTGAAGGCTAGGGCTCTTATTGCTGAGAGAGAGACACCTCACAGGTCATTAATGTCTGGTTAATTTATATCTCGCACACCAAGATGAACTCTACGGTGGAGACAGAGCTCACATTATCTGGCTTTGGGGAATTTTAAAGGCAGTAGTGTTATTTCATAATGGCTGCTGCTTAATCTTTGGATAATTGTGTGTGTGTGTGTGTGTGTGTGTGTGTGTATATAGACTTTTTTTTATGTGTTCTTACAATGTGCTTGATTGTTATATGCTCCTACATTTATAGAGAAGAAAGAGGTGACCCAGAGTCTGGAGAACTACACCTCCAAGTGTCCGGGTGGAATGGAGGTCATCACGCTTCCTGATGGCCTGAAGCTCCCTCCGGTGCCCTTCACAAAGCTCCCCATTGTCCGGTAAGACAGGAACGTGACTGATTGTTACTTTCGTATATTTTGTCACACATTGGCTCAATTTTTAACTTGGTAAAAATATCGTCCAAATGATATATTTGGAGTAATTACAGTTCAGTAGTTAGCCATTAGTGCTAAATGATTGCATGAAAAAACTCTGAATTGTGTCTCATTGATGTGTGTTTGATAGGGATGTGCCGATCCAAGTTTTTTTTGGCCCTCATCCTGATACCAGTCCTTTTTTAATATTGAGTTTTTACTGAAGCGATACTTCTGTTTACCTGAATGTTTTAGCTAGAAGGATTTGGGAAAAGTAAGGACACCAGTTTTGTGCGTTTACAGCCCTTAAATAACTTGCACGGCAGCAAAAACCCACCTCAAAGCAAGCCAAATGAATTCACTTAATTTAGAATTGTTCCGCAGTGAAAGCCTGTGTTGCAAATACAGTTTTTAAGTTCTGAATAAAACTTCTTCTACTTCGAAACTGAAAAGTACAGTTTACCTGGAGCTCATGAAGGCAGTGGGTTTGTTCAGCCAGAGATATTTAGAGTGCTCACAGCTTTTTGAGTGTGAAAATAATGAGGTAAATATGTAGTTTTTTTTTCCTTCACATACTGCAGTTAGTAGACTATTTCGGAAGCAGCAGTGCTGGAGAGCTGGACACAGACCAAGAGAAACCAGGCACTGCCAATAAAGTAGTTAAAAGTCTCTTAAGTTCTCATCGTGCCATCGACCCTCTGATTGTAGAAGTCATTATTGCCTAACCATAAAGACTTTGACGTGTTAATGATCAACGGTAACTTCCGTTGCAAGAGTCTTTATCTACGTACTAGATTACATTGACAATGCATCTGTGGATAAATTAATAGCCCCTGGTCCCTGAAATTGAGGAGCACACACTTTCTAAAAGTGTTCTTCTGTTTTTATCGGTTTGCTGACCATGTAAGCTTTCATAAACGGCGGTATTATAAATCCCTTGCATCTTTTGGATTATACTGCATAAGCTGCTGTAACTCTAAAGATGCACCAACTAACTTACGATGTGAAGTACACAGCAAAAACATCAGCAGTTTTGGTAACACTTTACTTGAAGGTATCGACATAATTGTGACATGACACTGTCATAACTATGACATGACACTGTCATGAACGTGTCATAAATGTTATAAACAAGTCATAAACGTTCATGACTTCTGTCATTAAGTGCCATTCAGTTTTTGTTATGACAAGTTGACATTGTTTGGGTTGTCTTGATTATGACAACTTGACATTAATCAAAGTGACATTACCAGAAGTTGTCTTGGTAATGACAAGTTGACATTGCATTTGTTTGGGATGTCTTTGTAATGACAACTTGACATTAACCAGGATGACCTTACCAGATGATGTCTTTGTCATGACAACTTGACATAATGTCATCCTGTTTAATGTCAACTTGTCATGACCAAGACAACTTCTGGTAATGTCACTTTGATTAATGTCAACTTGTCATAATCAAGACAACCCAAACAATGTCAACTTGTCATGACAAAAACCGAATGACACTTAATGACAGAAGTCATAAACATTTATGACTTGTTTATAACATTTATGACACGTTCATGACAGTGTCGTGTCATAGTTATGACGGTGTCATGTCACGATTATGTAGATACCTTCAAGTAAAGTGTTTCTTTAGATGTGAGGGTGAGGTGATAATTTTTGGTGTGAAATGTGCCTTTAATGCATGTTGGAAATGAGACTTACTCATGTCATTGTTGTGCGTTTGCCTGTGATGCCCAAACTAGATCAGTGAAGCTCCTCAATCTGCCCGTCAGTCTGCGTCCTCACAAAGTGAAAGGCCTGCTGGGACAGAATATGTCCACCGCCAGCCCCTTCATCTACTCGCCAATCATCATGCACAACAGAGGAGAGGAGCGCTGTAAGAAGATAGGTAAGCCCAACATCAATTCATCCTAATGTACTGTACATTCTCACCAGCCTGTTCTCATTCGTTCAAAAGCAACGAAAAGTTAAGCACTGTAATTCGGAAGCATTCCATGGTTTTATTTTTATTTTTTATTTTTTTTGCTGTATTCACTACATTGACGGCCACTGTTAAAAAACGCGGCTGGCCACATAGGGAGGAGGACGGGGTCATTAACATGCAGGACTTTCAAGCCAGTGAGCAGAGTTCGCTTCCCGGGGAAAAACTAAAGCCTTTCACCCAGGAAATGAGTGTTCCTTAGGAGTGTTTTAATCCAAACCACGATCTTTTCCCTAATCCCTAATCATTTTGGTGCCTAATCTTAAAGGTCCTATGACATGCTGCTTTTTGGATGCTCTTATATAGGCCTTAGTGGTCCCCTAATACTGTATCTGAAGTCTCTTTTATATAGGCCTTAGTGGTCCCCTAATACTGTATCTGAAGTCTCTTTTATATAGGCCTTAGTGGTCCCCTAATACTGTATCTGAAGTCTCTTTTATATAGGCCTTAGTGGTCCCCTAATACTGTATCTGAAGTCTCTTTCCCGAAATTCAGGATTGATGCAGAATTACAGCCACTAGAGCCAGTACCACAATGTGCTTTTCTTAGGATTTGCAATTTCTGTGTCTGTAGCTTTAAATGCTATTGAGGAGGAGAGAGGGGGGGCAAGGTGGAGGGTGGGGGTGTGGCCTTGACCAACTGCCATGCTTCGCTTGTTTTCAAACCATGATGTCTCTGTCTTTCTCATGGGGGGGGCCAAATTCTCTGGGCGGGCAAAGCAGAGAAAGGGGAGGTAACCTTTCCCCTTATGACGTCATAAAGGGAAGATTCCAGATCGGCCCATCTGAGCTTTCATTTTCTCAAAGGCAGAATAGCAGGATACCCAGGGCTCGGTTTACATCTATCACCATTTCTAGCCACTGGGGGACCATAGGCAGGCTGGGGGAACTCACCTTAATGTTAAGAAACCTCAGAAAGTGAAATGTTCATGCCATGGGACCTTTAACTTATGTTCCGGCAAAACGCTCATATTTTGTGGGCTAAATTTAACCATACCGTTCGCCGAAACAATCCGGCAGCTCGTGGTGCTTTGTACTCATGTAACTCAACCACCAACTACCGCTGATACAACGGTCTACAACTATATACTGTCTGTAGCCGGCTTCACGAAGCGCAGTAGCGGCTTAAACAACTAGCAACTGCCTCTCGGCGTCATGGAGCTCGTAGCCAGCTGACGTCACGTGACCACCCAGCATCACGTGACCAGCCGGCGGTCTCCTAATTTCCTAGGATATCATACGGACCCGTTCATGAGAATGCGTTGTTCTCACACACAGACTGTACAAGCACCCACCATTTGGGTTTGTTGGTTAAAGGTGTATCCTGACACCCATACTCCAGCACATGAATGTGAAATGAATTTTTGAGCATTACTTTGAGGTTGTTGAGCAGGTGACACATGTAGTAGCATTTGGCCTTTTTTTTAATGAAGTCTTCTGACTTCAGTTGACCAAAGGTAACTGATAATTCAGTTTTTTTTCTTTTTAAAGCGCCCATATTATGCTCATTTTCAGGTTCATAATTGTATTTTAAGGTTGTACCAGAATAGGTTTACATGGTTTAATTTTCAAAAAACACCATATTTTTGTTGTACTGCACAGCTCTCTCTCACTGCTGCAGATCCTCTTTTCACCTGGTGTCTGTTTTAGCTACAGAGTGAGACCTCTTTTCTTCTTCTTCTTCTTCTGTACTATCTTTGATTGCACTCGCACATGTGCAGTAGCTCAGATGTAGATCATGTCAGCTAGCTAGCTCCATAGACAGTAAAAGAAAGGCTTCAGTCAGTTACAAGGCAGGATTAGCTGGGAGCGCGCGCATGTAAGTAGTTCTTTTGTAGATTATAGTGAACTTGTGTGTGTTGTAGCAGTGCTTTGCTATTGAGAACGAGGTAGCATGCTAGCATTAGCATGCTAACGCTACGAGCTAACGGTTGCGGTTAGCCAGCTCGTTTCGGCCTGTGACGTCACAAGCCGTGCCGATTTTGAACAGCTCACCCAGAGACTGAAGGCAGGACACATTCAGAAACCGTATCTCACTCAAAACAGCATGGATGGATTTTTTTCAAAGTTTGTATGCGTGTGGAAGCACCAGAGACACAAAAGAACACCCCAAATCCCAGAAAATGTGTTTTTTTCATAATATGGGCACTTTAATATATTTGCAAAAAAAATCTAAATTGTCATTATGCGGTATTGAGTGTAGATTGATAAGGGAAAATGAATTTACATAATTTAAGCATAAGGCTGCCACATAACAATGTTTCATGGTGGGCAGTATAACAATGGGTATAGTCAACGGTTCATTGTGTAGCTTGACATACTTTAATATTGCCAATTGTAAAAAAGCTGGAGCACTTCTAAGACTGCTTGAAGAAGCTTTTGGCAACACTATGCCTCCTTCAGAACTTCTTTATCAAGCTTTGACAAAGGCCTAGTGTTGCAGAGCCATGGACTAATGGAACACAGTCTAAGTTACCCATCAGCTGATCTTAAAGGGGATGATGATGAGAATCAGAGTCTGCTGTTTACATATGTTCTGGAGTACTTCTGCATATGTGAAAAAAGTTGTATAAAGTCTTTGGTGGCTCCAGAGGGAGATGCGTTAAATCTGAAAAATGTCTCAATTGATGTCACTTGAGTCAGCGTCAGTTGGGGCTGAAGACTACAAAAAATCTGGGGATGGGGAGTTAGAAGTGCTCATCTTTACCTCAGGCCAATGGCTCAAGGCTACATTAGCTGATACTGGCATAACACACCCCATCTCTGACTGGGTTGTCAGCTGCAGCGTTGCATTGTGGGTAATGGAGCTCAACTGTGTGGTTCCAGAAGTAATGCCATTCATTCTCTCCATTTGGATTTTGATTATTAGCCATAATGTCTAAACCATCCAAGGTAGACTCACCACGACCTACGATTTAAGATTCAAGATTCCTTTGATTGTTATTCAACAAAACACAGAAAAGTAAATTATGAATGAAATTACGAGCATGGCTCCTTTTTAAAAACGCAGATATACACTACCGGTCAAAAGTTTGGGGTCACTTAGAAATTTCCATTCCACGCCATTACAGACAGAATACCAGCTGAGATCAGTTGCATTGTTTTTTTTAACCAGGGCAGCAGTTTTCAGATTACATTATGTGCTTACATAATTGCAAAAGAGTTCTCCAATGTTTTCTCAGTTAGCCTTTTAAAATATCAGATCAGTAAACAGAATGTGCCTTTGGAACATTGGATGAATGGTTGCTGGTAATGGGCAATGTAGATATTGCATTAAAGAACAGCCACCCTCTCAGATCAGCTGGTATTCTGTCTATAATGTAGTGGAATGGAAATTTCTAAGTGACCCTAAACTTTTGACCGGTATTGTAAACGAGATTGTGAAACGGAAGTTTGTGCTCCCGTAAAAGCCAGAATTCCGTATGAAATCAACCTTAATGTAAGAAAAACATGTACACCACCCACAATCTTAAGAGTACCAGCGACGTCTCTGATTGGTGGAACTTGCTATTACCACGGAAATGTTTACCGAACCCGCGGATGGCTAGCGCGAGCTGCTACTATTGAAGTCTAGGATTGTTACTGTACAGTCATGTACCTTTTTTGTCTTTTTTTGCCGTTTTCGAAATGTTCTTTTGCGCCGTATCATATGTTGTATGGTCACGAATAATCTCGGAGCTGTATGGCTTGGTTCCAGGCTTCAAACTCTATATAAGCATTTAATGAAACGTCAATGGAGATATTGAACGGGGAAAATCACTTCCATAAACTGAGTTGTTAAAAAAGTGGGTGGTCACTCTGTGTAGGCACTGGGTTTTGACAAGGAAGGAGGCATGGAATATAAAACATATGTCTGGTTCTGCTGCTTTGATTTGGTTCTTTATGCTCTTTAACTTAACTGTCCATTGTGAGTCCGACAGTGTTGTAGAAGTGCAATGCTAAATCGGTGTACTCTTTTAAGGGCTTATGCATTTTATGAATACACTTGTTAAGTTCTTTGTTGCTCGTTATATTTAGTGGTTGAACATCCTTAGCAGCCGTTGACTGGCGGAAGTCTACAACCCATAGACAACAGACCAAGCTTGGTATCCGGTGATGCTGTCCCAGGCCTGTACTGCAGCGTTTTCAGTTAGATTGAGATCTGGTCAAGAGGATTTTACTCTTTGGTCCTTAGTCAGCTGGAGGATTTGCGTTCTTGGGAATATTCTAGTTCCCATTTCATTGATCTTGATAACATCCAATCATGGCAGAAACATGACAGATTCCTTATGGGGATGACATGACAATGAACATGAACACTGGCTTTTGATGGAACTCAGCTGCAGTGAGTACAGTCTCTCCACTTCAGGCTTATCTCTGTGGCCTTGTCAAACTAGATGAGCGTACCACAAGGTTTACAATTCTACATTAATTATAGTTGGGTGATATTGGCCAGCTGCTGTCATCCGTTATATCTGCAATAGCATCTATAAAATCTGAAGTTATGTTTAATTCTATTCACCTGTACAAAAATGAAAAGTCTTGAGAGCTACATTTACCAGTGAATAAGTGTATGGGGAATCTAATTGTAATCTGTAGACTGTACTGGGGAAAGGCTTTAAAAATGGTCAGACACAGAGATATAATGTACATACAACAAAATTTGAATTTTTTTTTTTTTTTTAAACACGCAGTTTCATCAAAGCAGTTGTAACTCTTCTTTCTTGAACTATTTACATGCTGTGTAATGAAACCCATGCTGAATTGTGGGAATTTCTCCTATATCGGTTTATAAAACATCACAGTAACTAGATTAACAGACTGACCGTGATTTCGTTGTCCATCAACAAACAAGTCAGCGGCATGAAAAGCATGGAGTGGCCTCTTGCCCGCATTATGCCACGCATAAACAAAGCCTATCATCGCTTAACTGGTCCAATTTTTAAATTGACGACTCCTTCTCATAAACGCCCTAACCGTCCGAGGAACGTACCGTTGATTCATCACTTAGTATGTAAGCAGCAGCAACAGGCTCAAGGCTATGCTGCAGTGATTCACTGCTGTCCTGACTGGAAATGGGCTGTATGGAAAAACTAAGGCTCGTTTGTGTCTGAGTGACTCCATTTCAGTGTTTTATGCAATCCCAGATGCAGAATCATCAAACAAAGTCCAATTTAGCAGTGTACTGTGGCTGTCCATTGGCTGGTGTGTCTTTGAGATGTTTTGTTGTAGACATCAACAGCAACATCAATCAAACAATTTTTTTTCATGTTGGAAGTGCTGAGTCAGGCACATTGTGCAGGACCCTCTTCATCTCTCAGCACTTTGAAGCCCTTTGAGGTTCATTTCTGGCAGAAGTTTACATCATATATATATATATATATATATATATATATATATATATATATATATATATATATATTTCTATATATATATATTTATTTCTATTTATTTATTTATTTATTTTCATCAAAGTGTAGTTGTGAAATCAATGCCCAGTCAAACTCATCTAACTATAAAGCAAGGAATCTCTTGTCTGTCTTTCTTTTTGTCCCGCGCACATCTCCAGAACCGTCCATCTGATCTACGTCACACTTGGCGGGTGTATTGCTGGTTGCCCAATAGTGTGCGTTGTTGAATTTGGTGCAATTTGGACATGGGACACAATCAATACTAAGAAACTGTGAATAAACTAATAAATAATAAAATAACTTACGTTTTCTTTCCTCCCGCTTTGTCTCCCTCCCTAAACGCCCCACACATTGGATTTTTTTGTTTATTCATCTGGTTGCCTTTTCACTATCTGCAATGTCGTATATGACATCAAAGTACTGTATTTATTATTATTTTTTAGAATATCTCCTTAACGCCAGCGGTTTAATTTGCCTCCGCTTGGTTACTGTTTTAACTTTCCAATGAGCATTGCTGCAATTGTATCCCTTTTGAGAAGCATCGGAATCCAACTACTATCAAACTTCATACAACAATGAATGTCTCTGTGATTATTTATCCATTAATTTGTATTAAAAGGAATTGTTGTTGCCGTTAGCTGAAGCCCACGGAGGGCAAGAAGTATCCCATGATGCATTGTGCTGAGCCTGTCGACTTGTTTCTGACTGGGCATGTGTGCGCGCAGAAGTGCTAAACTCACATTCTCCTCAATCCTAGTATCAATAACTCTGTGCTGTTTGGGCAGCAACTGAAATAATGAGTAAAATATTGTGAGTGTAATGAATAATGTGTAGATTTTGCTTTGCTAAACCAAGTTAAAGATGAATTTGACTGAATGCATTATTTATTTATTTCAAAATTTCTATAGATATCGTGATCGTCAATTCTTTCGGCCATGATAATCACGTAGTGAAAATCTGATATCGTGACTGCCCTATGTGGACGTGTAAATTAGTTTATTTGGATCCCCATTAGCAGAAGCATAAGCTAGAAGCTATTCTTCCTGGGGTACTTCAGTCTATGTTGTGACGATACAGTTTTCAAAATCGCATTAAACATAATACAAAAACATAATAAACCATGTGACCAAGTGACCGTGCCCCTAGCTATTACTTGGAACTTGGCCATTATTTAAATACTGGCTTATATATGAGAATTTTATAACACTGTCTTAGCGTGGGATTTGGTGTTTCCCAAGAATAGACCTTGGGAAGCTGAACATCTGCATCCACTGTATGTATGTTATGTTCAACTGCCTTACATATAGGAGATGAATTCAAACATGCCTTTCCCTTTTAGTATGTCTACCTCTGCAAGCTAATGAAGTTCAGATTCTCTCGTATCTTCTTTAAGTCATCTTCCATCACGCAATAACTGTAGAAAGCAAGTGTTTGAACGATGGTTAACTGTGAACATGCAATCATCACACAATGGCCACATGCAGGCATGTCCTCCCATACAGAACTCAGTATTATTTCTGCTTTCACAGACTATTGCAACATGCTGTATGATATCAGCCACATCCTCCTTTGCCCTTTTTTAGTGTCCGAACACAGCTTAAAATTTCAAACTTGTAAAAAGACATGTTTTTTGGACTAGTGTGTACTTGCCTTGTCATCAGTGAGATGAGCACTATAGAGATATTTTTGGACTTCATTAAGCTCTGATATGTGCTAGGGCTGCTCGATTATGTAAAATAAATCACAATTATTTTGGTCAATATTGAAATCACGATTATGTAAAACAATTACTCATTGGTTTTTGGAAAGAGATTGCATTTATAAACTTAAACAGTGGACAAATTAACAGTGAAAACACTTAGAACTGTGAAATTTCCCTTAATACTTTTCCCGTTTGAAAGTTTTTTTTCGTAAATGTAATGTGCAAAGTAATTGTTTTATATTTTATTTTTATATGACAGGGACAGTGCATAGTAATAAACATTTCTGTAAATATGCCAGAATTAGCCAAAAGGCTAGGTTTTATCTGCAGTCCCTGGCCAGGTGTTACAATAAGATCCTTGAACAATGATTGACATCCTAACATGAGCACAATATAAAGCAGATACAATCATTCTTGTCTTGTGTACAACTAAAATCACATTTCATTTTGTGATCGTTAGGAGCCAGAATCAATATCGCGATCAAAATTTGATTAATTGCACAGCCCTAATATGTGCCACAGCTGCAAACCTTTACAGCGCTAGAGTAAACCATCACTTCCCACTCATTCATTTTACTGATGGGCAACCAGAGTCTAGTATTAGTTGCTACGCTCTGGCTCAATTAGGGTGTGTGGACACTGAGTATATATGTGTGTGTGTGTGTGTGTGTGTGTATCTTCACACATGCTATGAATCATGTTGATGCTCAGCCATAAAAGAAGGGGTCCTCTAATGGGAGATTGTTTTCCCTGCAATTGCTCTGAGACTCAGTTTTAAGAACTGTGTAGTCTACAGCTATCCATTTACCTTGATGTGGGTGATAAGCTATTCATTACAGTGTTTTATGTACATACAGGGAGGTGAACTTTACTAGTCTTGTAGGGAAAGCAGGGACACAGTGTGGTCAGTAAGTGTCTGGACAGTGACACATTTCCAATTGTGTCACATTGGATTTGAAATAAAACAACAACTATGAGGTTTAAGTGCTGACATCCAGCTTTAAGGGTGCTTTGGGGGCATTCACATCCACAGTAAGTGAGCAGGACCCATTGGCCTTTTTATCGTTGTCCCCCAATTTCAGAATAATGCAGCAGGGCAGTGATCCCAGACATATAGAGTCTTTTGCTGAAGGCAAAACGATTTATCAATGTCTTCTTCCGGTAACCACACCAAAAATTATTTCCCCCCACAGACCAACATTATGAAAGAGACGTCTGTAAAACTGTCGACCGGACACCTCCAACTGCAAGCAAGAGAAATACGTGATTATTTTTAATGTGCAAAACTTTCCCAGAGCCCAGAAGTTTTATGAAATTTTATGGGCCAAGCGGGACTGAGCAGGCAGGAGCAACTCATGTCCAATGTGGAAGCACGATGTGGAAGCAAACTAGGAAGCAGGAATACTTTTTGTGTTTATGCGCTTGCAATTTTAATTCAAATCAACGTGCACCTTGTTGGAGTCTGGCATTTTGATATTCATCTCTCTTTCTTCTCAGGCCTCCATATCCTTTCCATGATCTGCCTCCTTGTCATACTCTGATTTTATGTGTATTTCCCTCCAAATAAGTTCAATATTAAAAGGTATGGTTTCTTTAATGAATAATTATGAAAATTCCAGAGCTTAAAGAGCTCATATTATGCTTTTGGGCCTTTTCCCTTTCCTTTATTGTGTTGTATATCTTTTTTGTGCATGTAATAAGTTTACAAGTGAAAAAGCCCAAAGTCCACCCCAGAGGGACTTACCATCTCCAACAGAAAACACTGTTCACAAACTGCTCTTTACTTTAGAGACAAACACGTGCCATTTCGCATCACTTTGTAACAAACGTTATAATGCTCGCCTAGCTGCTAGTGTGGCGCGCTCTCAAACCAAGCTAGTTAGAGCGCAGGCCCGAAGATACTAGTTACTGTGCATGTGCGACTCCCAACAAAGATGGGATAGAAGTGAGATCCCTCACTCTGTAGCTAAAACGGAGATCTCAACACACAGGGTGAAAAGAGGAGCTGCACCAATGTGCAGTACGACAAAAAATGGTGTGTTTTGAAAATTAAACCATGTAAACCTATTCTGGTACAACCTCTAAATACAATTATGAACCTGAAAATTAGCATAATGTGAGCTCTTTAACTACCCTTGGAAAGTTATTAAGCAGGAGATGGTAGCAAGGAGCGAAAAGAGAAGGGTTGAAATGCCAAGAAGGTCCTCAGTCAGACTGGCTCCATGGACATTGCAAATACATAGACAACATCTATACTATAGGTCACTGGTACACCCCATGCCTGTTGCTTTTAAGCTCAGTTGTCAATAGGACATCGTAAAGACATGACATAACGGCAGCAGGGCATGGGTCAAGATTACTGTATCAAACTACTATTTCTAAAGCAAAAAATTAACTTATCCATTTTTTCACTACAAATGGATAAGACACTTGTGTGTAATTCTTATTTAAAGTATTAAGTAATGCCTTCAAGAAATATGTCTGAGGCGCTAATGACTAGTAATTTCAAACGAGCTGAAAAGCTCGCCTTTAGTTGTGTTGGAATACATTCCCTCCTGCTCTGGGGTTGCTTCATTTCACATGCATGACTTTAGCTCCAATGCTCGGGCACAGTGTGTATGTATTATTCAGTTTGTAAGATGAATGTTAAGATGATAGTTTAACAGAATACTTCTCTGTAAATTGCAGTAACACGAGTAAACCTCTTCAGTTCTGTCTCTGGTCAATAAAAGATGATTTTCTACTGCACACGAGAGACAGTTTGACAAAACAATTTATTTGCCCTTTAGGGAGCCAAGCACAGGCAATGTTTAACCAACCATGCAGCCATGCGTTGGCTCAAAATATTCATTATTGCTTTCTACGATGGGGTTTGAAAGAGATGCAGCCTTTGGAGATCATTGCAGAATCCCAATGGCCACTTGAGGAGTTAGGACGGAGGCAACACAAATAAGATAGCAGCAATCCACTTTGTTTTTCTATTTTCTGAGGTGTATTTCACACTTAATTGGCTGGCTATGAGAGCATGCCTGTGAGCCAGGGACGAGGTCGTGTAGGGCCTTCCAGACATTCATATCATAGATATCTTTCTTTTGACTGAGTTAATTTCCCGAGGTGCATGGCTGGAGTTTGCTTTCCATAAATCCCTTTTCCTGCCAGGGGTCTTAGGTAGGATTTTCAGGCCCTCTTTTGAAAGTCTATTCACAGCAATGGACTCTTCAAATGGACTACAGAATATGTTACATTTCAAAATGGAGATGGGTATGGCTGCAGTGGGACTAAAGTAGCTTCTCAATCTAATCGACCCTTTCACCATCTCATTCAGGAATGATTGATACTGTAGTGCAGAGCTTTAATCTCTTTATATATTCTTTTTCTAAAAGTAAGACTTAGGCTCTTTCTAAAATCTAAGTTTTTCCTCCAAGGATGCAGCAGCCATAATGCAATGCTACCTTAGCTGTTACAGTTCCATTTCTCTGGAGTCAATTTAATTAGGTCCTAACATAAGTTGATCTCATTATCCCTGCTGTTAGCTCATCACAACAGCTCAATGAATGTCATTCTCTGAACTAACAATGACCTATTGGAATGGAAAGGTCCTATCACGCCCTTAACAGCTCCAGCAGTTCAAATGAATGTGATTTCCCCCCGGTATATTAAATGTGTGTATATACGCTACGTGGTCCAAAGTATGTGTACACCCGCACATTACACTCATGTGATTACTGAACATCTTATTCCAAACCCATGGGCATTAATATGCTGCTGTAATGGCCTCCACACTCCTCAGAAGGCTTTTCTTTTACATGGTTTGGAACCTGGCTGCAGAGATTTGCTCTTATTCTGCCATTAGTCTAAGCATTAGCCCTGCTGGAAAAAAAATGGAATCATTTCAATGAGGCCTCTTTGACCCTGTTTACACTTGGTTTTACGATGCATCTTGGCAAATTGGATCACACAAGTGGTCAGCGCTAAATACAAGTGTACCACAACCACCAAGACGCATTCTGATCTGATCACTCAAATCACAATATCAGGGTGGTCTGGGGCGCATTTGACCACATATCTTTTGTAGTGTAAACGGTAATGTGTCCTGATGAGTCCCCAATGAGTCCCCAATCATCATTGCAGGACGTGGTGGTTGTTTTGGTGACCGGGCGCCAACGCTCTTTAACTTGCCCATTGCACGACGAGTTAGACGAAGTGTTATGTGACCGTCCATCGTTTTTTTACCTCTGCAAGGAGATGTGTTGGATTCTGCTGACAGCGGTATCTCTAGCTGTACTGACACAACAGCTCAAGTGAATGGCGAGAGTGTGGATGTAATGATTGTGCGCGGGCCCTTTGAACTTCAAGTGGAAGTGACGTAGGCAGTCATGAAATCTGAACACAAAGGGCCACCTGGAGACCCATTTTTAAACAGGTGTTCGGATCACGAAACGCGTTTTGGGCCCTATTTTAACGATCTAAGCGCACGGTGTGAAGCGCCTGGCGCAGGTGTGTTTAGGGCGTGTCCAAATCCACTTTTGCTAGTTTGATGGTGGAAACAAAGGGCTGTGCGCATGGTTCAAAAGGGTTGTACTTAGTCCATCCATCTATCCATCTTCGTCCGCTTATCCGGTATCGGGTCGCGGGGGTAGCAGCTCCAGCAGGGGACCCCAAACTTCCCTTTCCCGAGCCACATTGACCAACTCCGACTGGGGGATCCTGAGGCGTTCCCAGGCCAGGTTGGAGATATAATCCCTCCACCTAGTCCTGGGTCTTCCCCGAGGCCTCCTCCCATCTGGACGTGCCTGGAACACCTCCCTAGGGAGGCGCCCAGGGGGCATCCTTACCTGAACCTTGCCTGAACCACCTCAACTGGCTCCTTTCGACACGAAGGAGCAGCGGCTCTACTCCGAGCTCCTCACGGATGACTGAGCTTTTCACCCTATCTCTAAGGGAGACGCCAGCCACCCTCCTGAGGAAACCCATTTCGGCCGCTTGTATCCTGGATCTTGTTCTTTCATCATGACCCAGCCTTCATGACCATAGGTGAGGGTAGGAACGAAAACTGACCGGTAGATTGAGAGCTTTGCCTTCTGGCTCAGCTCTCTTTTCGTCACAACGGTGCGATAAATTGAATGTAATACTGCACCCGCTGCGCCGATTCTCCGACCAATCTCCCGCTTTATTATCCCCTCACTCGCAAACAAGACCCCAAGGTACTTGAACTCCTTCACTTGGGGTAAGGACTCATTCCCTACCTGGAGAAGGCACTCCATCGGTTTCCTGCTGAGAACCATGGCCTCCGATTTAGAGGTGCTGATCCTCATCCCAGCCGCTTCACACTTGGCTGCGAACCGATCCAGTGAGTGCTGAAGGTCACAGGCCGATGATGCCATCAGGACCACATCATCTGCAAAAAGTGCAAAGTGCAGCCCTGGCGGAGGCCAACTCTCACCTGAAACGAGTCCGACTTACTGCCGAGAACCCGGACACAGCACTCGCTTTGGTCATACAGAGATTGGATGGCCCTGAGAAGGGACCCCCTCACCCCATACTCCTGCAGCACCTCCCACAGTATCTCCTGGGGGACCCAGTCATACGCCTTCTCCAGATCCACAAAACACATGTAGACCGGTTGGGCATACTCCCAGGCTCCCTCCAGGATCCTTGCGAGAGTAAAGATCTGGTCCGTTGTTCCACGACCAGGATGGAATCCGCATTGTTCCTCTTCAACCTGAGGTTCGACTATCGACCAAACCCTCCTTTCCAGCACCTTGGAGTAGACTTTACCGGGGAGGCTGAGAAGTGTGATACCCCTGTAATTGGCACATACCCTCTGGTCCCCCTTTTTGAAAAGGGGAACCACCACCCCTGTCTGCCACTCCTTAGGCACCGTCCCAGACTTCCACGCAATGTTGAAGAGGCGTGTCAACCAAGACATTCCCTCCACACCCAGAGCTTTAAGCATTTCTGGACAGATCTCATCAATATCTGGGGCTTTGCCACTGTGGAGTTGTTTAACTACCTCAGCAACTTCCACCAGGGAAATTGACGACAATCCCCCATCATCCTCAAGCTCTTCCTCTACCATAGAGGGCGTATTAGTCAGATTTAGGAGTTCCTCAAAGTGCTCCTTCCACCGCCCTATTACCTCCTCAGTTGAGGTCAATAGTGTCCCATCCTTACTGTATACAGCTTGGATGGTTCTCCGCTTCCCCCTCCTGGTGGCGAACGGTTTTCCAGAAGCACCTTGGTACCGACAGAAAGTCCTTCTCCGAACTTCTCCCACACCCGCTGCTTTGCCTCTTTCACGACAGAGGCTGCAGCCCTTCGGGCCCTTTGGTACCTTGCAACTTCCTCCGGAGTCCTCTGGGATAACATATCGGAAAGACAGCTTCCCTGACCACCGGTGTCCACCACGGTGTTCGTGGGTTACCGCCCCTTGAGGCACCTAAGATCCTAAGACCTAAGCTCCTCGCCGCAGCTTCAGCAATAGAAACTTTGAACATTGTCCACTCGGGTTCAATGCCCCCAGCCTCTACAGGGATGCACGAAAAGCTCCGCGGGAGGTGTGAGTTGAAAGTCTGTTGGACAGGGGCCTCCTCCAGACGTTCCCAATTTACTCGCACTCCTCGTTTGGGCTTACCAGGTCTGTCCAGAGTCTTCCCCCACCCCCTGATCCAACTCACCACCAGATGGTGATCGGTTGACAGCTCCGCCCCTCTCTTCACCCAAGTATCCAAAACATACGGCCTCCGATCAGATGAAACGATTATAAAATTGATTATTGACCTTTGGCCTATGGTGCTCTGGTACCAAGTACACTTATGAGCATCCCTATGTTCGAACATGGTGTTTGTTATAGACAATCCATGACTAGCACAGAAGTCCAACAACAAACAACCACTCTGGTTTATATCAGGGAGGCCGTTCTTCCCAATCACGCCTCTCCATGTGTCTCCATCATTGCCCACGTGCGTGTTGAAGTCCCCCAGCAGAACTATGGAGTCCCCCACTGGAGCCCCATGCAGGACTCCACTTAAGGTCTCCAAGAAGGCCGAATACTCCGAACTTTTGTTTGGTGCATATGCACAAACAACAGTCAGAGTTTTCCCCCCCACAACCCACAGGCGTAGGGAGGCGACCCTCTCGTTCACCGGGGTAAACTCCAACGTAGCGGCGCTCAGCCGGGGGCTTGTGAGTAGCCAGGCGCATTTGTACCTTGACGCATTGCTATTATGATGGCAAATTTGCACCGTGATATTTTTTATTTGTAATCTTTTGCATGTTTGTGTGCTTCTGCCCTTCCCTGTGTGTGTGTGTGTGTGTGTGTGTGTGTGTAACAAGCACAGTGTGCGCGCACTGTGCATAAGCCTAGACTTATGATGTAAATCTGTTTTATTTTTTAATCCGTTTTCATGTAAAGCACTTTGAATTGCCCTGTTGCTGAAATGTGCTATACAAATAAAGCTGCCTTGCCTTGGCGCATTTTACTAATGCGCTGTTAAAATAACAATGAAGTGCTGCGTTATTGACTTTAGACCAGGTTTTTGTTGGTCAATGGCGCGATCATTTCCCGCTGCCTCAAGATAGCAATACGCCAAGAATGCACCTAAACACATTTCTCTTTAAGACCAGCATGCCCATGGGCGCAAAGATGGGCGCAGGTGCATTTGCTATTTAAACGACGCGGGTGCTGGATGGTAAATGGACAACTGTGTCGGTCTTAAACTAGCAAAGACACTTGCATCGGGCTTTGCACTGCGCTGCACCAGGTGCAAGACAGGGCCCTTCAAAACCAAGTGTAAACACCACGACAAGAAAGTTGAACCTGGCTCAACTTTTGCCGGACTGTAATCAAACCTCATCCAGCAACGCACTGTGTTGGCTCATCAAATATGCGCAAGCGCAGATTCTAGGAAGACTACTAACAAAATAAAATGTTTGCTCTGATAACTTTACAGGTCCTTCCTCATAGTATCATAAACCGCTGTGCTGTGTTTTGGCACTGTACAATCTGTACAAAAACCTAAGGGTAAAAACGATAGGTTGTGGTTCTTCCACATGTGAAGTTATGTGCCAGACTGTTTCTTGGCAGGGCGTGGTAACTTCCTGGTGTTTCAGCTGGTTGTCTGACAACCTCTTGACGGCAAGACACCAGGAAGTTACTGTTCTGGGCCAAGAAATAATTGGGTATGCGACGTCCCCATGGTTTAGGGATTAATTACGACGCCTCCCAGAAACCACATCACTGGTTCAAATCTGGCATAAAATAATAATAATAATAATAATAATAATAATAATTATTAATTAGGGCTGTCAAATGATTTTTAATCGCATATTTTATCACATGATTAAATTTCTATTATTTATATAACAGTTTTTAAGTACATATTAACAATGGAAAGCAATTTTTACCATTGTATCTTGATTTGGAATCAAATGAATGCAAAGAAAGTTACTTTATGAACTTGATTTTAAGATTTGTAATTATTTATTTACTGTAAACAAAAGAAAAATGTGTGAATCTGTCATTATTGCACAATTCCTCCAAGTACCTAACTAAAAAACAAAAAATCCCTATCCTTACCAGAGTCAATATAGTGTTTAGTAACTCCTAAATAATGTTGATTACTCACTGACGTCCAGTGATCACCGCTTAATGAGACAGCGTTTGCACTTGGCAGCAGTTCCAGTGTGGCTGCTTTCTCCATGTGGTATGTGTATGGTGAAACTACTGTCTCCCTCAACGGCAACGAAACAGGTCAACCGTAGTAGGTCTGTAAGACCCGAGTCCTCTACGATGCTGACAGGTCTGCAGTTAGTTGCCACCCGTTTAGCCCGCTAGCGGTAGCATCACGTTAACTGTACTACTATGCTTAGCTCCGTAGGTGGAAGCTCAAGCTTGACGTGCTTCGGTAATATTTTAATTCAGCTTTACCCAACGTGCATATGGCTTTCAACCGTCTGGGAGTTTTGGAAAATAAAAAGCTCCATTCAGAGTTATTGCTGCTGTGTTTCTCCATCATGCCTGCAGCCTGCAACAGCAGGATGTGTTAGGAGGAAGTGGCAGCTTGATTATAAGTAACGGTGCTGCAAAGGGTCGAAATAGTAGCCTGTTAGGCACGACGCAAAGCCGAGTGAAGTGTAAAATAAATTAATAAATGCCGGCATGCGATTAAAAGAATCTCGTCGCGTCGGCCCTTAATCGCATCGTGATTAACGTGTTAACGCTGACAGCCCTAATAATAATAATAATACATTATATTTATATAGCACTTTACATGGCACTCAAAGACACGTTACAGTAAAATCAGCACATATAGCACATTAAAAACAGATGAGCAATAAAACCAACACATAAACTAAATAAATTAAAAACAATAAAACCAGGTGAGAAATGTAAGACTATTGTATGTGGAAGGCTAATCTGAAGAGTGTGTGTTTTGATGAGTGTTTTGAATGTGTCCAGGTCAGTACAGTCACGGATGTGTATGGGTAGGGAGTTCCAGAGGGAGGGGGCTGCAATGATGTAAGCTCTGTCATCCCCCAGGTATGGTGCTTGGTCCTGAGTGGTGGGGAGAGGATTAACATTTTTATTTACATAATCTATCACTGACTGTTGCATTGGATCTGCAATATAGCCTCATGGCATATTTCCCTCAGCTCATTAACAACAAATGGGTTTTAATACCACTGACATCTTATTTCGAAATATGTATGTCTCTTTTTCTTTTAATAGACTTCCAGTGGGTTCAAGGAGATGTTTGTGAAGTGCAGCTCATGGTCTACAACCCCATGCCTTACGAATTGCGTGTTGAGAACATGGTAAGTGTAATTTATTACGCTTTATTGCACTTCAAATGTACTTTAATGCCACGCTATGAAGGAGAATCAGTGATAGCAATGTTTGATAAATCGGAATGTTTGAATATGTAGCCACAGCTTTGTGAAAACAGAAGGTTGCTTTTTTAGTAGTACAAACAGTCCCTCTGCAACCACTTTTTTTGACAGCTTAATATCGTAACGATTGTATAAGATGGTGAGAACAAAGATTTCTTGCTCCTGACCGTTTTGACATCACGAGGGAGAGGCACGGCCCCTGTAGTGCTATTACGTTTATGGTTTCACACACCATCCTGTGAGAACAGATATTGAGGTAAACATAAGCAAATGTGGCTCTCCTTTTCTGTGTTTGAAAAGAGCTATCATACATTAGGCAGTTCAAAAAGAATTGTATTGTTTAAAAGCTGAATGGTTACTGTGGCTTTTTAAATTCAGAAGGACTTCCAACTGTACTGTTGACCTACACTTTTGCGACATCCATTTCCAATTTATGGTCTTTGTCACTCCCTTTACCACTCCTTCTCAACACACCAATTGAGCCACTTTATCAGGTTCAAGGGTGCAAAAGACTACCACATAAAGTGTTCTTCCTGCTCACTGCTGTCTGTTTATGAATGCACGGATGTGGGACAAAGTAATCATCATGCTCAATAAAAGGCCAGCAGGCGGAGGCCTACTTTCAGCTGCTAGATAACAGCGGCACACACAGAAGCTCACGCAGTGTATTACCTGTCAGAAGTGATGTTGCCTTTAATTATTTGGAAAGTCGGGAACAAATTGCCGTGAAAGTTTGGTGGCAGAGTGTGAACGGAGACAGCGGCCTCTTAATTGTGGCGGCTGTCTCGAAGCTGATGCCAAATATACTTGGACAGTTCTCGCTGGTTGATTTAGTCGCCCTGCCTCGTCTGATAACGGCACATGCTGTTACAGACACAGGAAATTCATGCCGCCTCCGGTTTGGAACATCTGGAAAGTGTTAAAACTGGAGGAGTAATCTCCACCAGCCAGTTGTCTCTGAGTGTGCGTTTGTTTATATTAAAGCTCCAGTGAATTTGCCAAATTTGTGTTTGATAAATATCGTCTGACTAGATCACAAAGTCTGGCTACAACAGAGAAAATTGCTGAATTTACTTCACGTTGTTTTTGAAGAACAATGTCAGTAAAGGATTTTTATGGCTTTGAGTTGTGTGAGCAGTCAGCCGCCTCAGCAATAGAAGGACTCTAATGAGAATGCTCTATGGGCCCAAAATTGCAAAAAGCCTGAAGAACCTTCTTGGCCCACACACTCGATTGAAGTGCCATCTGAAGTTCAGGGAGTTACTATACTTCTTACAATATATGAGCTGCCTGTTTGCAGAGTCGCTGCGAGGTGAAACAGTCAACTAGACGAGGTCAAATAGTGATGAGGATGTCATTAACTCCTCCCACCTACAGGTGAATTGATCAGGTCACAGATGAAGGCTGAGGCCCTTCACAGCTATATGACAGCTGGGAACCTCAGGTGGTGTTGACGAGTCACGCAGGTAGGGACAGAGCTGCCAAGAGCTCCTCTGTTGGCCCGTTGGATCTGAGCAGGCATCTATCTGCTGTATATAAACCAGCTCAGACTGGAGGAACATCTGTCTGCTGTATATAAACCAGCTCAGACTGGAGGAACATCTGTCTGCTGTATATAAACCAGCCCAGACTGGAGGAGCATCTATCTGCTGTATATAAACCAGCCCAGACTGGAGGAGCATCTATCTGCTGTATATAAACCAGCTCTCTGAAGCGCACACAAGGTCACTTTTCATCTTCCGTCACCAAGGTGACCCTGTAGTTTGGCTCCTTCACAGTCACCACAGGACTTCAGCACTAATGCCCAGCTTTGTTTTGTTGTTTATTGATTTTCCTGTAAAGTGGTGTTTTGTTTTTTAACACAATCCCCAACCCCACCCTTTTATTTTCAGAGGGGTCACCGTCTGATGCTTCTGTCTCCCCTCAAACAACTGTGGGATATTTATTTGCTTTTTCTTAAAATGACAAATCATGCTTTTAGTTTTGTCTCTTTACTGAACCTAGGTCAGCTGAGTTATTTGCAGTACATATGGATTAATCACTTCAGTAATAAAGCAAGGAAATGATATATATCATATTGTATGATTGCAATGTGTTGGTTGGAGATGAGATGAGTTTTATTTAATGCCTAGTGTTCATACTAAAATAGATTTCGGTCTTGGGAATCTGTGTTTTCTATTTTGTCTGGCTTTCTCTGCATGACTTTTTTTTTGTTGCTATCAGATGTGCAGTAAGCAGAACAAAGAAATAATTGTGATCATAAATGATGATCATGCGATTATCATAGCATTAGTTAAAGCAAAACAAAAGGTTAACTGCACACTGTCAGTGTTGCACTATGAAGTCAATCTAGACCAGCTCAAACAACACAATGCACATGCTCTAATCGTTGTAAGTGAAACAGGCTGGCTAACCTTTTCAAGGCTGGATGCAAATGAACTATTTCCAATAGGTTAACAGTGATACTTCTGCTATCCAGTAAAGGCGAATAATGTCCTGAAGTGAATGCAAGGAGAGTTTAAATCACAGCAGTGGCACCTCAGAGGCCCAGCTCTTCGGCAGCCTTCCCTCTAGTGAGGTAGTGTCTGCTGTTAGGGATTGATGCAGTCATTACGTCACCTCAGTCTGCCTCGTGCAACCAGGCAGTGCGTACTGGGAATGTAAATAAAGTTATTCTAATGGGGGCATGAGTGAACGTTCAAAGAAAACGTTATAGCCACATGAAGGGCTTTTCTGACTACAAATGAGACTTGGGTGATATGCTCTGCTTTTGTCATTGCAGGCAATTTGACAAGTATACTGTGTCATTCAATTGTATTCATTAAAGGGGTGGTTCAGAATTTTGGACAAAGGACCTCATTTCCAAGTTAGCCAGTGTGTTATTTATCAGTGGAGACCGTTTTCGACACTTTTCATCCATTCCTTCCAGTTGCAGAGTTCGCTGGTGCTAGGCTAGCGCAAGTCAACAGTATCTGCTAGCCTGCCACTAAAAACAGTCCTACCCACTCCACAGTACACCCAAGGCAAATAAATTATAACGCCAGACTATTGATGTAAATGTCTGTGTTGATAGAATAATGTTAGGAATAAAACTACCCTTGCATTGCAATAGGCTACTGAGAAAGCCGGTTTCCATGACAGTCACACAAGTTTATTTACCTGCCGCTGCAATTTGCAGGTAAACTGTCCGAGCTTACATGACTTTTCTGTCAGCAATTTCCTAAAGTTAGCGGTTAGCCTAGCCAGGTATCCACCAAAAGTGTAGCTGTACCGTTCACTCTCCACAATGCATTGAACTGTAACGTTATCTCCACTAACGTTGTCAGTCTCAATCTATCAGTAGCAGCTAGGCTAACGTTATGAAAGTGGCTAGCTTTATTAGCGTTAGAGTAGTCTACCAACATTTTTTACCTGTTCATCAGTAGCTGTTGGTGCATCTGGAAAGGCGGATGGAACCGCATTCGTTGTCAGTGACTTGTGGTCCTTTTAGATTGTGGGGTTTTTCAGAGTCATCCGATCTAAAATGATCACTACATATTCACCACTTGAGTAGAGTCTCCGCCTTGATGTCCAAGCTAGCAGCAAGAAGCCACAGTTGGTTCCTTTCTGGATCTCCCAATGGAAATTTGTGGAAACTTTGTGGTGCCCATCTGTTTGATTTATTTTTACAATTTCTAAATGCACACTGAATCACCATGTTGCCTGGTCCTTAGTTTCCAATCAAATGCTTCAATACCAATGTACTAGGCTACTACTAGGTGTCCCGACTGTAGTGCGCTTCTGTTTACTTTTCGGCACAGTACTACTAACCGGAGCTAAGTAAAATTCCGCCTCTGCTAAGAAACTAGTCCCTCAAAATGTAATGCGATCGTTGAGATGCAAGGGTAGTTTTATTCCTAACATTATTCTATCAACACAAACATTTACATTAATAGTCTGGCGTTATAATTTATTTGCCTTGGGTGAACTGTGAAGTGGGTAAGATTGTTTTTAGTGGCAAGATAGCAGATACTGTTGACTTGCGCTAGCCTAGCACCAGCGAACTCTGCAACTGGAAGGAATGGATGAAAAGTGTTAAACGGTCTCCACTGATAAATAACACACTGGCTAACTTGGAAATGAGGTCCTATGTCCAAAAAAATACTATATATATATATATATATATATATAAAAACCTTCAGTGTAAAAGAACTACTCAAATAGATGACGTACTAAAGTCCAAAGAGATCGGCAATTGAAATTGACATGTTGGGGGAGAAAACTATAGAAGAAGAAACTTTTTGTTGTGGTTAAGGTTGGAGCCGAGAGTTCTTTGCAGTGGTTATAATAAACGATGAAACTATAGCTGCGTGGCTGTCGGGATGGCGATATTGGTTGGTGTCAGGGTCGGTCGGTCACTTTGAAATATCTCAAAAACTGGATGGATTGCAGTGAATTTGGTTCCTCCCTAGAGGATCGATTCAACAACTTCATCTAGCACCATTCACAAGTAGATGTAGACAATTCCAAATTTTACTGTACAATTAATTATCTCAGAAATAATAGCAATTAACAATATAATTGTCTCTTTCAGTCAAATTTATTTTTTTAATTGATGTATTACTTTTTTAAAAACAAATTAAAGTTTTGAATGAATTCCAGGATACATCGTTTGGTTATATCACTGTGACCAAGATAATGTAGTAACACAAGTACACAGCCTATGAAGTAAACCACGCCTTAGTACAATGGATATAAGTGATGGCCCTAACTGTGAAAACAGGACCCAAGTTGAAGGAAACCAGAATTATCCTTTGAGCAATTCTTTTATATAATTGGTATTTCTACATTTACCACAAAGTCTTTCATTAAAGGGCTCAGAATCACCCATGGGACAGCCGGCTCGAGATGGCATGGAATATTCTGGTCTCGGCAACGTCCAGTGAGAATTTGGACAGCTGAATTTAAAACCTGTCTGATCCCTCTTCCCTCTACGTTGTGATCTGTACGACTTATTTCCAATCACTTCTCAGGCTCACATGGCTCTCAAGTGGCTATTTATCATGGAGAGCAATTTTCTCCAATGCGAATGGCCATATCATGCTGACAGCGATTTCATCTTCAAAACATCATGGGTAGATTAAGATGGTGAATCACACGAAACTGTTAGATAGGTACTTCACACTGAACTGTAACTGGAGAATGAGTCCGCATCACATCACTCCGCGTTTTCAAAGGGAAAACTGAGAAAGAATAAGGGCCGCGTTTGCATGCAGTGCACTAAGAGTCAAATAAGAAGCGAGAGGTTTGATTGTTTTTACTTTCTATTGTTTTGAAACAGCTGTTTCCATTTTTTTTCTGGCTTTTGAAAAAAATCTAATAGCTGTACAAAACATTGCCACCATGGTGCTGTTTGTGATGGGAGTCCCCCCCCAAGCTATGGCCCTATTTCATGCTTGTGCTAACATCTTTTTATTTCAACTGGCTCATGCCATCATTTGCCAAGAACATTTTTAGTTTTTCCGTTTGGGTTAGTTTGGTTTTTGCTTCTACATATATGATACTCCTATCTTTTCTTGTTTTCAGGGTTTGCTGACATCTGGAGTGGAGTTTGAATCCCTGCCTGCTGCACTGTCCCTGCCTGCAGAGTCTGGCCTGTACCCCGTCACTCTGGTTGGCATCCCACGTACGGCTGGCAACATCACTGTCAATGGTGAATCCATTTGAAAACCGACTTAATTGCAGTACTCAAATGTTGCACAAAAAGAATGAGCCGGTTAACTATAGTAAATAAACTTTAGGCTTCGGTTCGTCAAAACATCACCCACTCATTCCCTGTATTGTGTATTTGAACCCAGGTTACCACACATCAGTGTTTGGTGTAAACAGCGATTGCCTGTTGGAGGGCCTGCCTGCTGTGAAGACTAGTGGCTGTTTGGTGGAGGTCATTCCCTCCCTTCCTCGTCTCCAGCTCAGCACATCACTACCACGGTCAGAAACTCTCTGAATATGTGTATTTTCATGCTCATAATGTGTTTAACTAAACGCCAACACAATATATAACAAGGGGCTACACATTTGTGTTAATGCAAAGTTTGGTAATGCCCACGCTGTTTGAACAACTAGCTAACCGGATCATTTGACAAGTTTACAGGGGGAGTCCCTAAGTAGGACAGTGACATATTCTTCATTTTGTAGACTCTGTACTCCAGCACAATGGATATGAAATGAGACGTATCAGATTAAAGTGGTAGGTCCAAGGTTGAACTTCATTAGATAAATTGATCTAATGGGACCAACATTTATATAATGAATAAATGAATGCATTAATTAAATTCATTATATTTATACTCCTATATTTATAGGACCTTTTGGCTTCATTGTGGTCTCTTTAGTAAGTGAAACACATGCTCAATTCACTTCACCTCATTGTTTTTAATCCGCTCATGGAAACAGACACATTTTATTATCCAACCATAAATGATTTGCTATATTCCATCACAGATCCATGATTGGAAAGGAGATGAAGACAAAACTCTTATTTTACCAGCCCCTTTCTCATATGAGACAACAAACAGAAATAGTCGGTCAGTTAACATTACATTTTACAGAGAAAAGAGAGGGAGGGAGAGAGAGAAGACCAAGCAACTTCAATTTTTTTTCTTCTTTTCTTTATGCATTTTATTGAACTGAAAGATATTGGTTCTACCCGATTGAATTGAGGTCTGGTGACAGACTGTACAGACAAGCACATTGCACTGTTTGGCCATAAAAATATAAAAGGGCAACGAGTCCTAAACTGTTCACACACGATTGATGTGAACACCCTCAAACACCGTTAAGGCTGAGAGTCAGCACTTTACCCTCATAGCTATTGTTTCTTTTCACATCCATTGTGCTGGAGTACAGAGCCAAAACAATGAAAAATGGGCCACTGTCCTACTACTCCCAGGGTGCACTTGGCTAGTGTTGATATTCCATATACTAACAAGTAACAAAAGGTAAATGTTCAGCAGCGAGTCATTGGCCTATTTGATATGTTGTCACACACAAATCCTATCGGGGAATGATTCAGGATAATCAACATACTTCAAACCCTCATATGCCAGATTAATGACCTAAAAGTAGCCCTGAAATTTGTATAATTTGAAATAATGCAGACCTTAAGTCGTTGCTGTTCACATAAGACCTGTGTGTGCGACTATGGTTGTGCTACTAAGTTTCAATGCCATCAATATGGTTAATGCAGTGTTTGCCATATGTCCTTTTTATTTATTTGATCACTGTATGTATGCACTGACTTGCGTTCGAGTATCTTTCTGATTAAAAAGAGAAGGCTTAATGACAGAGTGGCTAGTCCATCCCTTCATGCCGAGCAGCATTTCATACAAACTAGCAATGTCACAAGAATATGAGTACTATTTGAAACTGAAAGGTCCAGTGTGTAACGGTTGTAGTTGTTCATTATCAAAATCTGTGTTGCCCGTTCACAAACTTGTCCTTTTTCATGAATATTGACCACCACCATCAATTCCAAGTATTCCTTTTGGCTTGAAATGTAACATTTGCATTCGCATAAACTGGGGGTAGACGCTCCATATTCATGCTCCATCTTGAAATACGTTAGCCGGTAAGGGACATACAGGACATACTGCTCCGCCTTTCACGTTTTCGCTGTCATATGATAAACTCACAGGGTGCTGCTAATGCTGCTAATGGGTATCGTAGCTTCCCGGCCCCGGCAAGTTTGAAGAAGGAAACATGGAGGATCACACGTATTCAAAATCCAAATTTCAGGAACAGGAGTCTTCTTCTTCGCCCAGAAAAAGAAAAAGGATATTGAAAAGAGCAAGAGACCGGCTTTTTGAAGCGTGAAGGCTACCGTAGCTGTAATACATTCTTTGAACTGCGTGGTGCTAGAGAGTTGATTGCGATATATGATCTCAACGCTAGATGGGAGAAATTCTCACACATAGGACCTTTAAGAGTTAAGTCGAGATTCAAAAAGCACTTTTGAATCAAATGCAACCTCAGGGGTTTTGTGAATCAGTACATTGCCAGTTGCAAAAAGTAATAATATTTTCATAGTGAATATGTTTGAAGACTTCTTCTTTTGCAAGTGGCTGTGACTTAAAGAGATATTTTGCTGATTTAAATCCAGTTCTGTGTCATGGCAGTGTGGGCAGTGTGTTTAGATGAACAATGTTTTGCTTCCCTCCATGGTGCCATGTGCACTGAGCTCCCCACGGAGCAGAGCAGTGGAGGTCTGCCGAGATCCGCAGGATGATGCACAGTGTACAGGGAAGCTCTGTACACTAGAGCCACCAAGGGAAACCAATCACCGTCCATCTAAACACATTGGCCACAAAAAGATGACACAGAGCCGGTTTAAAATCGGCAAAGTATCCATTTAAACTGGCAATTGCTGCTGATAATTAAGTTATCATTGCTGTTCTACACATGTCCAAATTAGAGTTTAAAGGGTAATTAACGAGTAAGTTTTGCACATTTAACTCAAGCACTGCCTCGGCTCTTGTGCATTGAAACACTTAAAGTACAACAATACAAACCTGGCAAACCTTGGCTGCTTTACCGAGCATTTTTTTTCTCCTATGTCAGAAATAGTTGCATAGTTCCTCTCTCAACTTCAACGTCAGAGTAGCAGGTGAATTTGTTTTCATGTACGGTGAAATCACGTTTTTGTAAAAGTAGGAAACATAAGCGGAGAAATCATGCGTTACATTACTACAAGTTAAGCACTATGTTGGAGTGTGATAAATCATTCTGACAGCTGGGCTGCTGAAAAATCCACTGTTTACTGTAGGTCATGTCTGTAAGTACAGCACTTCAGCAGCTTTTGATGTTGGAAGAGTACCGCAGCAGATACATGAAGCAAATAGAATACAAATGCTATACAGTATGCGGTCTGTTGGATGCTCTCGCTGGCTCCACAGGTAGACCTTCAGCTTTGACCTCAGTTGAAGAGGTGCTTCATCGACTTCTCGGATATCCTTTTGCCTCCAGCACAAAGCTTTAGTCTTACAGCTTCTCTCTTTTTTTTTTTTTTAATTACTAACATCAGTGTTAAACATCTAACATTCTAACATTTTAAAATGCTCTAGCATTCATTAGGTCTGCTGTATGCCTTCAGCCATGTTTTAAAAAGCAATTTTACTGGCAGAGTTTAAAGGAGAGAAATATTTGCTAAAATGCAAACATTGTGTGTTGCTGATGAAGTTGCCAAAGCACTAGTCTATATCCCCGACGTTTCACTTCTGGGATTGCTTCGTTGCTGCTGGAAATTCCGCAGGATTTCACTCTTTTCGGCCGGATGTCCGCTACCTTCCGCTTTTTTTGTGTTGGAATATTAAACTCTGGTGGATTTATGAGGACTAGGCTGGCTAGCTAGCTAGCCTATCTGTCCAATCTGAGTTTTCTGTTGCGCGGCTAAAACAACTTTTGAACGTACACGTTTGCATGTTTTGCAGCGGCAACGTGGCTCAGCCCAGGGCTTAGTTCCGATTGGGCTTGGTTTAAAGAAATGCCAATAAACCAGAGCACATTTTTCTCCCATCCCGGAATGCTGTGTGGACTAGCCAGACCCTCCTCCGCAGCGCTGTGGAGGAAGGGTCTGGCAAAGCGAGACTAGCAAAGCACTAACATTTCTCAGTTTCTTAATTTAAAAAGGTTTTCCATCAGCTGCTGTTTATATTGTGTATGCTGTACGGTCTTAAGTATCAAGTGCCATTATGAGTAAAACAGACATCGTTCACCGAGTCCATGCAGTCTTTCGTCAATACTTCGTGCACAATCCACTGACTATTCTTAATAACATTAAAACAAAGCTTGTGTTGAGTGACATTCTTTTATTTATCCCAGGTATGGTTTGGTTACACTTATTCATAAATGGACACGTGTTAAAGTGATGGTTCGGAGTAGGCAAAACAAGCTACAATGTAAGTTAATAGGGCAGTTGTGCAGCTTGTATTTACCTTCATTTACTATTAATATTCTAAGTGTCTGACAACATTATGGAAAGGATCCCTTCAGATAGACCTTCAAAACCTCTTTGAGACATTTCTGTTTAACCAGAAACATCTCTGAAGTCACTAGCACTAAACCCACCAGACTCCATTTAAAAAAGCAATACTTTTAGTGTGCAACACTACTTTCGACTAGGATAGTTTGGATTTTATGGCGGGTTGTATGAGGTACTTATCCATAGTCAGTGTATTACCTGCAATAGATGGTGATCGACAAGCCCCCAGTTTGGAGAGCCAGGCAGGGGGCAGCAGTAAAATGTGTTTTAGCCACCTAAAAATGAATACCAAAAATGTTAGCTAAAAATCAGATATAATTTGATTAGTTTCAACGCTTTGCCCTTCCGTCAGACTGCCCTTTACAACAGGGAACTGCTGCAGTTATCTATGCTCTTTTGAGAGCCACCAGACTCCTTCAACAAAAACAATCATTTTACCTGGTGTGAATCCAAACTAAAACCCAAAGTAAACACAATAACACAAACAAACTAACCGATTAAGGCAGCAGTAGACTAGCAACTCCTATGTTCTGCGAGGTAAAATTACTCTTTCTGTGTGGCTTTGGAGGGAGCATAGATGGACATAACGGCTTCAGTTCCCTGTTGTAAAGGGCTGTCTGACAACAAGGTTAAGCGGTGAAATTATTCTAAATATAGCGTACACTTAAAGGGTAACTACCGTTTCTTTCAACCTGGACCCTATTTTCCTATGTTTTTGTGTCTAAGTGACCGATGGGAACGACAATCTTTGACATTGTTCCATTATTAAGCAAGATCGCCGCAGTCCGCAGCAGCGAAACAAGCTACAATGTAAGTTAATAGGGCAGTTGTGCAGCTTGTATTTACCTTCACAAAAGTGCTCGTTTTACCACTGACAGGCTCAGATTAATATTCTAAGTGTCTGACAACATTATAGAAAGGATCCCTTCAGATAGACCTTGTTTAACCAGAAACAGCTCTGAAGTCGCTAGCACTAAACCCACCAGACTCCATTTAAAAAAGCAATACTTTTAGCGTGTATGGAGAAACACATTTTCACATGTAAATCGGTAAACTATGTGTTCATTTCAACCAAAACTAGAGTTGTGATGGTTGTAAAAGTGGAAAGACGACCCAAAACGCCTTTTCATAGTTTTATTTTGTTTCTGTCGACTTTGAATGAAGTGTATTTTACGATGCTAAAATTACTGTTTATTTACATGGAGTCTGGTGGGTTTAGCAAACGCAATTTTGCGGATGATTTTATGTTTAAAAAAAGGATCTTACTCTTTAACAGAAAGGTTGACCTTCTTAGAAATCCTTTCCATAATGTTGTACGGACACTTAGAACATTAATCTGAGCCGGTCAGTGGCAAAACGAGCACTTTTGTGAAGGTTTTGTGAAGCTACTTACATTGTAGCTTGTTTCGCTGCTGCCAACTGCAGCGATCTTGCTTAATACTGGACCAATTTCAAAGCTTGTTGTTCCCATCAGTCACTTAGACAAAAAAAACATAGGAAAATAGGGTCCAGGTTGAAAAAAAAAAACCCGGTAGTTACCCTTTAAACTGATATTGATTTTTTTTTTTTTAGGTGGTCCTTATTTTAGGTGTCTAAAATACGTTTAGCTGCTGCTCCCATCCACAGCAGTACATGGCTTAGCTTCCGTGTCAGTACTCCTTTCTGCTTCTCCAAACTGGGGGTGTGCCGACCGCCATCTACTGTAAGAAATACACTGATTATGAAAAAGTACTTCATACAACGCTGCAAAAAAAAAAAATCCAAACTATCCCTTTAATTCATATTGACCCCTTCCAGGAATAAAAGCAAGAAAAAACAAGATCTCTCTTCTCCACAAACCTAAACAGGTCAGCCTACACGCCTCAGCCAACATCCAAAGAGGAACTGTCCAGCACCGTGTCCGTACAACTTTTCAACGGGGAGACCCAGCAGCTGACCATCACCTTGGAGAACATTGGATCTGAGGACATCGAGACTCTGGAGCTCACCTCTAAGATTGTCAGCACCAAAGGTGAGTACCCCCTAAGTACCCCTATCTGATGTCTAAAGCCATATCTGTCAATTCTGTCTTCTATTCTATTTTATTTTATTTTTTAGTTCTGAATAATTTTCATCTTAGATGACAATGACTATGTGGATTAATAGCAAAAATTTAACCTTCTTAAACAAATGATGTATTGAGCTCGTTGATGTGCGTACATGCAGTATTTATCAATGTTTTTTGTGAGGACAGTTTTTTTTTGCTGTACTAGCCTCTTGCAGTTTTCACGTCCGCAGTACAACAGAGGTCATGATGCGTTGTCTTTGGTTTCCACCTCTTTCATGCCCCCGTGGCTTTTCACTCTGTGTTCCTATCTCTTTGTACAACATCTGCTCAGGTCCTCAGATCTCTGCATTCCCCGCTCACTCCGACTCGCTGTCTCTGTCTCTCTCTCTTGCTTTATTGTCTTTGTCCCACTGTTCTGTGTGGAATAAAAAGAAGCAGCTGCAGTATTAAAATAGGCCGCAACATTTCCAAACATGGCACTAATAAATGAGAAATCACGCTTTGAAAACATCTGGCCCAGTGCTACCTGTGGTCAGGAGTCCAGCCTGGTGATACACCGTAATGACCAAATGAGATTTAAAATTCAACTCTGTCTATTCCATAGACTGTAATGAATTTGAAACCTCTTCCAATAAATGTCATTGTCAGCATTAGTTTTTGTGATTAACAATGTTTTATTTGCCGCCTTCTCAACAAAACATACAACTCACAACATGAACAACCTCCCCCACCCCTCTCCCCCTCCCTCTCCCTCCCCCCCTTCATCACCACCCACCCAGACAAAAATCAAGAAAATATGACCCCACAACTACAACATTCCAGACTATTCAACAAAATGGTATCAAAATGGACAATAAACCCAAAACCAAATAAACGTATGTATAAATAAATGACAACACCATAAGCCCATCATACACGTCTCTCCCCAGCACAAAGCTTCTTAGGAGTCCAGAAAGCTCAGGTCCTTTCCCCATTTTCTAGTGTAGACATCCAATCTGGCAAACCATTTATATGACATAGGCCGCCACCCTAGCCATCTCCCAAGCCCACTCCTGGATTGATGGCCCCCCCTTCATTCTTCCATCCCCTTAAAAGACTCTGTCTGGCTGTCATTAAACTAGTCTGGACCCAGCTTCTTATGTGCTTATCCATCCCGCTTAGGATTGACCCATCTCCCACAACAAATAATCTTGGGCTGAATGAAACCTGGGTCCCTGCAATCTGACATAGGTTATCATGTATCCTGGTCCAAAATCCCTGGACCTTCTCACAGGACCATAGGACATGAAGTAATTGGCCGTCCTCTGTCTTACATTTCCAACAATTTGGTGTGTCTTTCAGACCAATTCTAAACGATCCGGAGAGAGTCCAATAGAAGCGATGCATGCTCTTGAACTGAATGAGGCGCACCCTCACATCGCGTGACATAGTTTTATGTCCAGCATCATTATAGTGTTAGAGGTTGTATACTACCTCTTTACACTGCTCTGAGTGATTTATTCCATCATTCATGTAGACTTCCTTTGGTCCACAAACAGTTTGAAATACTGACATGTAATTATTTTCAGACTTAATATTTTATTTTTGTCCATAAAGTAAAGAGTAACCGAGCTGTACCCTGCAATTCCTGTAAGGTCAACAAAATGTACCACATAGTTTACAATTGTTGTCTGTGAACATCACAAATTGGATAATCGTTGTTCAATTCTCTATGTAACCAGTATTTGCCCCATTCAATACAAAAAACAAATGTAATGGGATCGGTATTCAAAAGTTAAAACGATCTGATAACAAAAAAGCATTGGCCGATTTCTTTAAATTGACAAATCTCTACTAAGATGTGTACAAAGTCAGACATTACACAGTTGAAAATAAACTTGTCGGTGCTTTCTAATGGACAAACTATGTGATGGCGACACTAGTCGGCTTATCTTTGGTATTTGTGTACGGAAATTCCTCGTTACTTATTGCTTTGATTCCCAACCAGGGGTACTTGTATCCAATGGGGGTAGCTCTGCACATATTAGGGGGTTCATGGGAAGAATGCAACGTAGTTCAGCTAGTTTGAAAAACGGATATTATGATTTGATTGAAAAAAACACATACTTTTATATAACTAATAGTGTTAAGTCACACATTAAACAACAAAATTACAACTCAAATAAATATATTTGAAACATGATGGTTGGTGTCAATCAAGGGTACTTGGGCTCATCTGATGGTGCTGAAAAGAAATGTTGGGAGCCACGACATATACAGGGACACCGATCTGTGCGCAGCTACAATCAGCTGGTGATATTGCCCATGCTGATGTACAGTATTGGCCAGACAGCAGTTGAGAGTAACATATTAGGTCTTACCGGTATTATAACTATTTTCAAAAGGTGTTTTATCTAATTGAAAAGCTTTGCTCCAGAAATTCCGCTTGAATTGAACACTTAAGTCGCATGTTACTCAAGGAAAGTGGCTGCATGTGTCCGACAATGCACAGAACATTTAACGGTACAAGCCTACAGCTGTCCGCGGACACGGAGTGCGGAAAGTGTGTCAGAGTTGCGCGTGTGTCTGTGTGTGCGTGTGTGTGTTGGCCCGCCCCCACGAAGCTCCGACCTGCAGAGGAGCAGAAGCTGCACCTTCGCCCAAGATGAAGACTGAAAAACGGAACTATTTTGGTACAAACATTTACTCGCCATGTGGCAGATATCCATATAGATAGATTTAATGTATTAATTATATATTATTTAAATGTAATATTTAGTGTTTAATAAATACTTGTTAAATGTAGTACAGAGTCTGTAGTCTATCGCACAAACACCCACAAATGCTGCAAACATTTGACAGCCAGTAGGAATTGCCTGAGAGAAAGTCACAAACGGCCATTCCACAACTGTCCAACAGCGTGAAAGACGACATACTAAAGGAGATCAAAGACATATTGTGGATATTTAAAATGTCTTCCAGTTCCAGTGTTAAATATTCTTTAGAAATAAAAGTGTATTGATCTTTGAAATGGTGTACCTGCATTTTTATGCCAGTATCATTATATTAGATGAAAATGGTCTTGGAATGACAATATTATTGTTTATGGCAATAATTTCTGGGACAATTTATCGTCCAGCAAAATTAGTTATCGTGACAGGCCTAACTATACCTATCTTTTTTTTTTTTCTATAAGGTCTTTCTTTGTCTCCCTAAACCCACTCTGTGAGAAACCCTTTTAACAAAGGTTTTTCACCTGCTATTCTCAAAATATAGCTGATTGGACCATACTAGAAAATAGGGTTACACTTTACTTGAAGGTATCTACATAAGAGTGACATGACGCTGTCATGAATGTGTCATAAACATTATAAACAAGTCATAAAGGACATTATGCTTCTTTTAGTAAGTGTCATTCGGTTTTTGTCATGATAGTAAGGGTTAGGGTTCAATTGTCATGACTGTGTCATGACCGTGTCATGTCACTCTTAGGTAGATACCTTCAAGTAAAGTGTAACCCTATTTTCTAGTATGGTCCAATCAGTGTTACCGAAAATAGTAGCGTTTCCTCTGATTCCACCTTTTGAATGCGGTAGATTCAGGATATGCAGTAGATTTTTCATGCACTTTCTAACCATGCCTTTGCTTTCAGCAGCAGTTCGATCACACAGTGATGAGCGCGCAAGGGGAGGAGGAGTGGCCGGGAGCCAGTATATATGGAATTGATCTGACATTTCCGAAATGGCTTCAGGGTTCTGCGTTTAATTGAACACAGGCTACACTAACAAATCCTCTGTCCAAGGATTAACGCTCATAGCATCGGTCTTACCAGGCAGCTTCTGTCAGTCTTGCACTCAGGTGTATATGTTTCTCACATTTCATGCATTTCTTTGCAAGCATGTCAAGAACTATCTCTATTGTGTAAAATTTGGAGAAATCTTTGCTGACCAGCTCTGATGTAGATTTTATGGCCCAATGGCAGCGTGGTGAGATAATTACTGTCTCTCTCGTTGCCTGGGAACGTCTGTACAGAAGCCCCATCAAGCCCTCGCTCGAAGGTGGATGAGAGTTAGCCCGTCAATGCTAACTAGTACAGAACTCCAATTAAAATAGTCCAGTGACTTACTTTCTACTTGTCAGAGCCTCCCTGCTTCACACATACCATGCTCCCTGTTGGACGGACTCCAAGGCACAGTGTAGTCTCTCTAGTTAACAAGAGTTCTCTTTGAAATGGAACTGTTGTTTTCAGCGCAGGATGAACAAGCAAAAATAACTGACTTCTGTAGACCTGAATTAGAAAAACACCATCTTTAGTTTCACTCAAAGACTTTCGACGAACACTTGAATAAATGTCCTCCAATCATTTACCTTGGAAAATATAATAGTAACGCCAACTTAAAGTATGTACTTCTTTCATATAATACAAACAAGTAAACATGAAGCCATTCAAATGGACTAATTGAAAGTACTTTTTTTTTTAAACAAAGCAATTGAGTTAATGCTCATTAAATGCTGTTGCGCTGTGATTTCACAAATAAATAAATGTTGATACAGCCCACACGGGTCGGTTAAAATTCAACAACCCATCAATGTTTAAAATTCAGTTAGACATGAGACTGAAAAATGGCTCAATCAAAGTGAATGCATTCTTTAAAACCCAACGATAAATGAACCTTTCTGTCCATTTCGTTTTCCCCTCAACCTTTTCAGTCACAGTTTCTAAATCTGCAGGGCTGGCCGAAGGCCAGAGGCCGAAAAATGTCTTAAGAAGTGGAAAAAATTGTCCTAGCAGATAAAACTGGCCAGCAGAGAAACCCCCAACAGAGCTCTTCTTCTGTCACTTTCCCGTTCAAACGTCTTCTGAATGAATCATCGTTGTCTTTATTCTTGCTTTGTAGTTTCTTCTCTTTGTTTTCTTTTTGCTTTGTCTTTTTTCAGTCTTTCCAAGCTGTCCAGCAAATCCTTATCTGCTCCAGTTTATTCAGTTCCTTATGTTCCTCTGATGCTCCTGTTTTTTTTGTTCTTCTACGTTGAGTTCTTTGAGCTCTGTGTTCCTATCCAGGGCAGCAGAGTGACCCGTAGCACTTGTTCTTTGAAGCCTCACTGAAAGTGCAATCCTTTGGATACTTTGTTCTAGCGCCTTTAACTCACACGGTATATGACAACGTTTAGTCTCCACTGTTATAGACCAAGAACAAGTTTGATGATAAATGGTCCGCTGCTGAGTTGCATTTCACACCTTTTAAAAGTTCTTGTCCGTTGTTTGCCTTCTTTAAAGCTCAAATTTAAACCAAAATTCTAGATAATCGGCAAAAGAGAATTGTATTTCTCTCAGTATTTGGGCATATTGTGATTAAAAAAGTGGCGCTAATTCTACAGTTGGGTTCCATTAAACCACTGAAGAAGAAGAAGAGGACACAGTAAGATGATGTAGGTAAAAGAGCGCCAGTCAAATCTCAAACAGTGGAAAACCATGTAGAAAACATGATGGAAATTGAGAATGAGGTCATTCCGTCTCTGCGTCGCTCTGACACTGTTGCCCCTGGCAACCGATGGCGTGGGATCCCAAAATGGTGGGCGGGCTCAGACACCTCCCAAATCGTCACGTGACAGCAAGCTACCATGACGTATGTCCTCATTCTCAATAGAGCTCAACAGTCCCGCCCCTCCTCCGAGAGACCTTTGGTTCCGGAAGTAAATTTCCCATTCATTTCTCCCATTGACGTCTGGAAAAATCTGCATATAAAGAGTTTTAGACCATGCCTTAGGCTAATCAGCTACGACGTGACTCATAAGCATACAACATATAATTTCGAGTGAAAAAAAACAAACAGAAAATCCCCAAAAAAGTCAAAGGTACAAGACTGTGTACATATTTTCATTTCCGAGCGCAGGAACTACTCATCCCATAAACTACCGCGCACCACTGAATAATCTAGTCGAAGACAACCGTGAAAGAGCCTCTTGAACAACTTCCAATCCGACAACAGCCTCACATACTTTTTCCTCCAAACATTGATTTTTATATAGTGAATGTACAGTTAATAGCAGTTTCAGTAGTAATCGTGTAATGATTGATATGACTAATACAGTATGAAGGCTACAGTAGCCTAGCTAAAGTGAACGGATAATGTTCAACTAACGTTACCAACCTTCCCTGCAAAACTCCCCACAACTTTGTAGGTCTTGTCCCTTGTGCTGGCCCTTACAAAACCCACAAGCTGACCCTCGGACACACTACATTCAATAACGTGACCCGATCTAAAGTGGTTTTCACTCCTTTGGACGCTCTTGTTCTCGTATTTGAAAAAGAAAAGCCATCATGGCAGCCAAGGAGATCATGATTGCACTGGTAACTCTACGTGCAGAAATGCAACACAGGTTTTTTTTCCCCCTTTTCATTAAAGGTCATACAGTAGACAGTACCGTTACAGTAGCCTACACAGTATAGCAGCAGAGACTCGCACAGACTTTTGCGGGGTTTAACAAACCGTTACATGAGTTCCACCAATCGGAGGCATCACTGTGGGATTGTGGGATTGTTCAGGATTGTGGGTAATGAAGTACTTATCCAAGACATCGCGAATAAAAGACATTTATCTCAAAACGAGGTTGGTGCCCCATGAACTTTTGACATCTATATGAGCATATACAAACGCTTAGTCATGTCGTAGCTGGTTTTAAGTCTACCATCGACGGTTACGATTTTATGGCTCATACTCCAATTGTCATGGAGAAATTGTATTGTATTCTTACTTCCGGAACCGGCTGTGGGCGGGACTGTTGAGCTCTATAGGGCATATGGCATGCGGTTTGTTTTATGTATTAATTTGAAGAATGTTACAGTCCCCGCATCAATCCACAGTGGGCGATTTTAGACCCTTTTTAGGGGGACTCCAGCCCTAAAAAAAACTAAAATTGCTGAATGTTACAACATTGTGCCAAATTGGTCGTTATCACTGTGACTCATAAAGTGTCAGGTTTAGTTCCATCATAGTGTTAATAGTAGTGATTGACCGATATGGATTTTTTTTTAGTGCTGATACCGTTTTATTTTTTTTTTCATCAGCCTTAGCCGATGACCGATACGTGCTGCCGATATTTGGAGCCAATACTGCTTTTGCGCCCTCAATTTACATCATACAAATGTAAACCCTGCCACACTGGATTTGTTTTCAGAATCTGCTCTGCCATTTCTTTTAAAAATATGATAAACACAGATCAGTGTCACTTCTGCAATCATCTTACATTCATATCACCCAAATGACGTGCAAAATGTGCATCACATGGATGGCTGCACTGCATATGGTTAACTGTGCAAGGGTAAAAGGCTTTCATCAACATCTACAACACAGCCTTGATGATGCATTGCTTGCTGACATATTATGAGACATTATGATATAATCAGGTCATCGCAAAATGTCCTTTGTCAACACATTTAAATCATTTTAAGAAAACAATAAACCTAAAAAGTAGACATTGAAATAAAGTGCTTGATTTGTAATTTAAGACTGTGGAAACTCTGCTAGTGGGGGAGGGGCAGTGCATGGTCTGCACGTGAACTGCAGCGTCTCCAGCAACACAGAGCTGCCTGTGGACGCCGGTCTGTAAATAATGCCGGGAAAAAACTATCGGCGAACGCAGCAGCCGCGTATCGGCCAATGCCGCAAATATCGGCCCGATATATCACTGTATCTGTGTCCCGTTCTCATTAGGGGCTGAGCCCCCTTAAAGGTCTGATCCTAGAATCGCCCCTACTCCACGCAAATCTGATGGCTTCGTCTGCTGCTAATTTTCGTCTCTTCAGTGACCTTTTCAACCCTCTGCCATTTCCTTAGGTGTGCTCTTACACTAGGCTTAATTACAGTACAAAGAAAGGATGCACACCTGTAAGCAGTAAGAATAGCACATCTGAGCTACCTGTAGGAGACCTTTTGAAGGCCATTTTAATGTCAGATCAGCTTCCGTCTGGAGTGTGTCACAGGGGTCATGTTTTAAATTGAATCTGGGTTTCACTTTGCTATCCGTGGTAGTTTGATGTTTAAGTGGTTGTTTTGAGTGATAACATATCCAGGACGCGGTCTTATCACAAAGGTTATTTAAATTTCCCCTCAGACATTAGCAGCTATTGTAATTGAGAATTGTATTTGTTTGATAAGATACAATTTTGTTATAGAACAAAAGCAGGAGCTCCTCTATCTGTCTGAACCCAGTTGAGATTTTCCATGGCAGTGAACCTCCCAATGTGCATGCTTTTTTAAAAGTAAAGAAAAACACCACCTGTGTCCCATGTCTCATTAAGATCTATTCATTTACTCTTGAAGAGATTACAACCAGTTGTAACGTTGCACTTCTCGCCCCACAAACGAGTTTGACTGTTATTTTCATATTGTCCAAAGTTGTACTCCTTATTTTTAGTAGTTGGTGCAGATGGAGTAGCAGCTGTCCAACCTTCACTTTCTTTATTTATAACAGACTGGCAAACATTAGCGGATCAGTAACTTTGCAGTGTTCAGAAAATCCCCTCATTTTCTTAAGGCTTTTCTAGTTAAGAGTATATGTTGCATATTTATTATTCTCATGGCTGAGGAAGGTAATCAGTGGTATGGAAATTACCCACATGGCTACATTTATTTAATTATATTTTTAGATCTCCGTTTTCTGTCTGCTGAGATAAAGGTTTAAGCTTATGAGGTGCCATTTGTGTTTATTGGTTTAATAACATCGGTTTTCTGAAGGCCTACATCTCTTACAGTGATTTGGGACCATTTCAAGTCCAAATGAATGTTTTTATGTCTGCTACAGCGTACAGTACATATCTGCTGTGTAAAATCATGTGTTCTCCTTTTGAGAGAGAAAATCTGAAACCAAAATGGCGAAATTTATATTTAAAATGTTTTGGTTTCATGACTGCGCCCCCTATTTTTGCTTTAACCCGTCAGAATACGGTTACTTCATTGATGGAGAACTTGTTTCTATGCAGCCAATTACATTGGCTGAATTCTCCTTGAAGAAGGCTGTTTGTGCCGCTGCTAGTTGGTTGTTACTCAGCTCTATTTTAACATGAAATAGTCCTCTAAACAAAGGCTTTTTAACTTTTTGCCAAAAGAGTGCCTTGGACTGCGTTTCTTTTTTAAACCAATCAAACCACTTCACACCATTTTAAACAATATTCGTATAAAGCAGTTATGCAAGCTCAGCCTGCCAACTCCTGTCAATCAAACACGGATACGCCCCTCCAGCCACTGAAATGTAAAGGAGCATTTCTGATATTTCATCCTTTTTAGTAATGAAAAACTGCTAAGAAATGAAGGGTGTGACGGTGCACAGAGGTTATGGTTCGGGTCATATCCCAGTTTAGTCAGGAGTTAAGGATACATTACTTTTTATTTATTTTGAACAGACAGTAGTGCAAGACTGTCAAAGACTGGAGACTGAAGTAACATTTGGTGAACTTTGGATCCGCATTGTGTGCATCAATCTACGCACCGTGTATTCTACGCGCGGTTGTGTGCACCATCCCAAGCACCGTGACGGTTCGGATGGCATGAACATTTAACGGACATGTTGACATAATTTGTAGGGTTGGGTATCGTTTGGATTTTTACGATTCCGATGCCGAACCGGTACTTTTAAAATGATTCCGATTCCTAAACCGATTCTTGAAAAACTGAAAAATGACATCAAAGATGTAATATGTTTACTAGCATTCACGTGCAGTGAATGGTTAAGCTGCTTTTACGTCCGTTTTGGTGAGCCCGGAGGGAAAATATGGCATTTTAAAAGTAGCCTACATTTACGGTAGCTAGCTAACGGTAGACTGCAGAGAGAGTGTGATATTTTAACGTCCGTTTCGGAGCGACAGAGGGAAAATATTTCAGTCGGCACATGAAGTGGAACCGAAATTTGCATTCTACTCCGGTCCGATTCCTACCGGTTGCGTAGGAACCGTTTCGGTATCCAACCCTAATAATTTGTGACTGCAAAAAGGATAACTAAATGTGATTTCAGTTAGACTTTAAACAACCGTTGAACGTACACACGTTCCACCAAAACTAGTTCCTTCCCGAGGCTATTTTGCCAGGGCACCGTTGCTCCGTCCGGTGCTCAACACCGCCCAAGACGATTGTGATCGGTTTAAAGGCCAATAAACCAGAGCACGTTTTTCTCCCATCCTGGAATGCTGTGTGGACTAGCCAGACCCTCCTCCGCAGCGCTGTGGAGGAGGGTCCGGCCAACGCGAGGCTAGACTTTAGGTTAACGGTTGGTCATTTAGTAGGTTACATTAAAGGCTTACCTCAAGGGCAAGACAGCATTGTTGAGGGTGTGTTTGTTTGGGAAGATTTTGAATTGGGGAAGAGGAGAAGGAAAAGTGCAAGTTATCTTGCAAGTTTTCTTATTGTCCTGGGCTTGTTATGGGAGTCTAGTGGGATATAGAGCTATTTCTTTCATGTTTAAAAAAAGAGTTTATTTCTTATAGTCAGCATAGAAACGGTGTTCATGGCAGAGTGCCTGCTGTTTTATGCTAACCAGAGTGAACCCTGATAAGCTGTTGGTAGATGAGCTGCCTTTGAAATAACGCATGTTTGCATTGTGGTGTTCCCAGTTTGTTCTAAAGGCTGATAATTCACAGGCATTGGAGTATACTGCGTTCTGCACTGCAGTCAGACTGCAGATCGCGTTTCCTGTCTCTGTTACGCAGTACAACAATTTGCTGTGTTCTAGGTTTTTATCATATTGAATAACACAGCCTTTAAGTGTCCCCCTTGTTACTTGATGGAGTCTTTTGTAAATGCTTTCAAGTGTCTGAAAATGACAGTTCAGCCTATGCTCATATGCTGCCTCAAAGGGAGAACAGCGTCGTGGGCTGCATTATACAACCCAACCTGCTAATTGCATTGCAGTGCAATTGATCATCCAGTTCTTTTTTTTCTATGTAAATTCATCTCTTTTTTTTTTTTTTTTTGCCATTAACTTCTCAAACCACTGCGGATTCAAGAAAAGTGCTTTAAAATATACTTCACCCTTGAAGTAAATTACCACATTTTAATGAAGATGTATTTTTAATCTGGTCAATCTCATTTTTACTGCTGTTTTTGCACCTCATTCCATTAATGATGAGGAATCATCCACCTAAAATGAACTATGAAAAACTAATTAAAGGTTATTTCTAAAAGGATACAGCTCTCTGAATATAGGCAGCTAGAGTTCTAATTAAACATTTTAATTTTTTTTTTCATTTGAGTCGGGTTTATGTCGTAAGTCTAAGTATGTACTCACAGACCGCTTGGCTGTAGACTAGTAGTCTGGTTCAGATGGATTTTCTTGCAAACATTATGCATGATGCACTCCCCCTAACCACAGTCCTCAGCAATCCACCGGAGTTCAAAATTACAACAAATTTACGGAAAATAACATCCGGCCGAAAAGCGTGACGGCCGCAACAGAGCAATCCCGGAAGGGGGACGTCACGGATATAGACTAGTGATGCAGTAGTGACTGAGGCTGTAGTGTCACACTGCAGCACCACGGTGACAGGACTTACCATCCCTGGTCATCATATTACCTTGTCTCCCAACCAGCCTTTGCCTCCTGAGTTATAACCTGGAGGTGGCTTTAGACAGGCCACTACGGTGGCCGACAGGGGCAAACGCCCTGCAACTTAAGAAAACACGCACAAATAGACAAAACACAAGCACATTAAGAAAACAACTTCATTAATTTGACAACACATGCGCAGCATTCAGCAAACACACTGCAAATGCACACAACACAACCAAATGCATAAACGCACTGCAAATACACACAACACAACCAAATACACAAGCACTGCAAATGCACACAACACAACCAAATGCATAAACGCGCCGCAAATATGAAACGATGCAAAAAGAAAAGCACACAAACCCTGAAAACAAATGCAACAAAAAAACGCAGCATCCAGATTACACAACGGAAGTTCTCCAGACCTCTAGAGGGAGCAGCTGGTGGAACAGCTGGATTTTCAACCCCACGGGGAGAGAGCGCGCTGCCTTTTTATTAGAGTCGGGTATGGCTGCAGCCTGGAGAACTCCATAGACTGTATATTAAATTCATATTATTATTACTAACATAATATATTAGTAATATATATTCTATGCTCCCGTCTCATGCCCTCCCGGCTGCTGCCGTCCCCGAGCTTCGGCTTTTCAAAATAAAAGCTTGCGTCTGGTCCGCTATGTGTTTGTACTTTGGTGTTTTGGATGTTTGTGAACTAAACAGTACGGCAATCATGCTAATGACTACAATAACTTTTTCAGCAGATGTCTTACTTACAACACGTTGGAGTTAGCAAAGCAGTTCTGTGTTTATATATGCGAGCGGGATTTATTCAGTTTGATAAATCCCACGGTAAATTGGCTGGTTTCTAAACGGGGAGGGACTAGAAATCCTGTCTGTTTTTTGTATTTCAAGAGCGAATTGCTCCACAATATGAATACAGATTGATCACTTATTTAGTTGGTAACTGTTGTTGTATAATCACAATATTACACTTGAGCAGGCCTATTCTTCAGTGATGCGCCTTTCGGACCTCCAAATGAAACCCTCTCATGTAATATGGCTTAAACAAACGTCAACGTCAAACGCTGATGCAGTTTTAAATGTTTTATCACCACGAGTTTACAGACGTCTCTGCTGATTGAGTATCACCTGTGACCTGAGCCGAGACACAGCCACCAAACGAGAGAAAACATATCTCAAACATAGACTTAATATTTACAGTCTATGCAGTCTCTCTCTCTCTCTCTCTCTCTCTCTCTCTCTCTCTCTCCCCCTCTCTCCCCATGGGGTTGAAAATCAGGCTGTTCCACCAGCTGCTCCCTCTAGAGGTCTGGAGAACTTCCGTTGTGTAATCTGGATGCTGCGTTTTTTTGTTGCATTTGTTTTCAGGGTTTGTGTGCTTTTCTTTTTGCATCGTTTCATATTTGCAGCGCGTTTATGCATTTGGTTGTGTTGTGTGTATTTGCAGCGCGTTTGCTGAATGCTGCACACGTGTTGTCAAATTAATGAAGTTGTTTTGTGCTTGTGTTTTGTCTATTTGTGTGTGTTTTCTGAAGTTGCAGGGCGTTTGCCCCTGTCGGCCACCGTAGGCCACAGTTACGAGGGCCTCTTTGAAGCCCTCTGCATTTTCTGCTGGAATTAAATGAATAAAAGATGAAGAGTCACAGTAGGAAGACATCGGCGGCAAAACAAACAAACATTACTCTTCCTGCCACAGCACAGCCATCATGACATATAAAACAGCAGATCAGTTTCTCAGACAGTGGCCACAGTTTTTTTCAGCGTGGATCGTGGTCCTGAGGATTTCGTCCCAATTGTTCTCCTGGATGAGGCACTGAAATATATCTCCAGGAACCATCTAGAAGCTGGTTGGCGGCAGAACTAAAACCTCTCCCTCAGCACACTCACACACTTAGACACACACCTACCCTCTTCCCTTTATGAGCTTTCAACATCAACTCAGCTCAATGTTCCTCTAAAACACTTACGCACATTTATATCAAACGTCTCATAAGGAAAGAACACTCTCCACTATGCGGCCTATAAAAAAGGAAACGAGCGGATTACTGTAATATTGCTTCAGTGATTTTGTTACCATGAGCAGAGCTGGCCGTCAGCTGCCTGCGCGGTTCTTCTTTCTCATTTGACTACATCAACTCCCGCGTGATGGCTGTTTATTTGTCGCTCCTCGTGCTAGTTTTTGTTTACATGGACAATGGCATTTGTCTTTCTGCGCCAGGAAACTCTTCTTTTCTTTTCTATCTCTATGGCTATCAGCCCGCATGACTCACAAATCTCCGACCAAACTGCAGACTGCATTGTGGGTAATGTAGGCGCCAGGTTTTACAAGAAAAAAGAATGTGGAATATGTGAAAACGTGGTGCTGCTGCATTGAATTTTGAATTTTTGCTGTCACGCTAAATCAGTGGCATACTCTTTTTACACTGCTGGCCAAGTCATTACATATTTAAACGTTTCAAGGGAAAGGCACATTCTATCAGCAAGGAAAAATTGAATAATCATCTTGATTGAGACTATGCAGCCCAATATCCCTTCAATTTACTGCCAACGTTTGCTTACAACTCGGGGAAAAAGTGTACCCTTTATTTAGTGCAGAGGTTGGGTTGGTGAATGGCGGTGTAGTCTGACTTTCACGCAGGTGACCAGAGTTTGTGTCCCGTCGTGGCTCTGCAATTACCATTCACTTCTTCATCAACTGTAACCACAATTGTTCCGTAAGTTGCCGTAGTTGCCATGTGCAGATATTGTAGAAAGCGAGAATTTTAGAAAAATTGGCATTTAATGTGAAAAAGAAAAATGTTTTCATTGTTACAGGATTGTCCAATATTGTCCAATGTTGTTGTTTAGCAAAACGGTGCTGGTGATCGCTAACGTAGGTCAGCCTGGTGTTACTTGCATTTCTCTGCTTATGCAGTGAGATTGTCCTCATACATCCCCTCTTTGATTGTAAGTTGTGTTTTTTGTCTCTTGAAGCCCTCCCCCTGAGAAAGCCCAGTCTGCTCTGATTGGTCAGCATTTCCAGGTCTTCCTCATCTGCGCTCTCTACATCTTTGCAGCAGCGTCATTGTAGCTGGGGAATGACTGTAACGACACTGTAGTGGCACTTTCTATCTATATATATATATATATATATATATATATATATATATATATATATATATATATATATAATAAAAATTGTGACATCACAACCGTACAGAAGTCCTGACCGCTCGTTTAAAGGGACAGTTTCTGAATACTGGCTGTGTGCATTTCTCTGTGGATTGAGTGTTCTGATTCTTTCACTGCAATATAGCACCTCAACTTGCTTTATAATCAAAAAAGACACAAAAGACTGCTCTTTTTTCTTTAGGCTAATGTCCTACTTCATAAGAGTGATAACGGTCCTTCTTTCAGGCGAGGTGAAGACTACAGAAGACAAACACAGAATACCATCATTGGCTTTTGCTACGAAAAAAGAAGGAATGTTATCAGTCGTAGTGTATTTTCATATATCTTGCCTGATCTTATCGATTAACACTTCAGTCAGTTAACAATATTGTGTGTTTTTTTTCTTTTTTTTCGTTAATGGCCTGCTGTGTACGACAGTGGAGAGATCAGATGTTTCTCTGTGGCGTTGAGTCGACCTTTATGCTAATCCATTACGACTGTTGACACTGGATTGATTGCTTCAATTGGACACACCCCAGACTCCTTTTGTTCCCTAATTAGTTTTAGGGGGAGAAATTGGAATGTTTGGTGGCTCCTTAATCTCTAATCTGATTATTTATTTGTAGAATTGTGGTGATTTACAGTTACGCAATACCTCCTGCAGTTTCTCTGATTGGTCCTGATATGTCCTGCCTGTTATATATACATACATACATACATACATACCTTAAAGCTCTACTGCGATGCCCCTACACTTTTTATAACAGATGGATTATTGTGGGAGAAAGAAAGGCAGGGGAATCGCAGCCAGAGATGATGAAAATCCTAAAACCTAAGTGTTCCGGACGGTGTTTGAATGAAATAGAGGTTGTTTTCATATCTGCCCTAAAGTAGCACCGACATGATCTCCATATTGTATTTTCAAGAGTAGGAATGTCTCTGGTGAACACTTTAAATAAGGCGTGAACGATTTCTTAACGGTCATTATGACTGCCATTTCTAGTGAATCGTAGTTTAGTAGTGTGATGGTAATAATGTCATCCACAATCCTGGCTGTCTACCTTTTGAATTACAAGGCCTGCTTATTCAAGTGGATGTTTGTTTTTCTCTTCTCTTTTCTTCCCAATTCCATTTCTTTTAAATCATATCCCCATTGACTCGCTCTCCTTTTTCTCTCTTTTAATTCACTGCAAGGGGCTCTGCGTTTATGAATATTTAAAGTGGAGTGTTATTCACAAAATCTTTATTTAATGCTGCCTACGTTCACATCCTCTTAGAGGGTTTTAAAGGCTTTGGTTATGAATCAAGCAGGGACGCGTAAACTGCTGTTCTTACTGTGAGCTCGCGTCACCCCTTCTGTTGAAATCAGCCTGCTTGCTGTTCCTGCAATCCCTAAGAGCAGAAATGGCTCACCTGCATATACCGAACACATGCTTTATTCAGGTGGTGTCATTCATTTGATGCTCCTGGCTGAAGTGGATGCAGCTGAGTTATTCGTCTCAGGTAGAAGGGGTTGGAGGCATACATTAGCAAGTCAGATCTAGTGACGAGCAGCCTAAAGACTCGTAGATATGAGGCCAATCAGCAGCTTTGTTGCTCTGGAAAGCTTATTGCAAAAGGTCACGTCATAGTAGCACTGGCGTCCTTAGTGATGTGCAACCTGCAGCAGCTACAATGACCATTTTGCACAGGCTACACAGACAGTAACCAGCACTACCTGAAAGTAAATGTTTCTGCCAAATGCTCGTGTGAAAGTTACCTTTTGGATGAACAGAAGCGTCTGTCTGTTTTCCTTGTCCAAATATATTTGCGTCCAAAAATTTTACCACATGCTTGGCAAGTCGTGCCATCTTTTATCCCAGTAGGTGTCATCACACCCAGATATGCCTTTTTATAATACTTCGTGATGCTTTTTGAAAAATCTGTTTGATGTCACTTTTTTATTTTTTTTATTTGCCTTTTTCTCCCTTTTGTGTGCAGAGAAAGTGTTTGGGGAGTTTCTGAGCTGGGAGCTAGAGGAGGCTTTGTCTCACCTGCCTCTAAAGTCGGGCCAGGCCGTGACACTGACTGTCAGCATCAAAGTCAAGCTGGACTTCTCTGGTCAGGAGAACCTGCTGCAGGACCTCAATGATGGTGAGTGGACACAGATGGGCATTTGAAAGTGTAAACCTGCTGAGAGAGGCTGCGTTCACATAGCCAAAAGGCAGTCAGAAAATTTTTAGCAGGGTGGTACGGCGGTGTGGGAGTACGTCCTGTTGTGTTATTTAAACCACTTATATTTACACTCATTTAACCGAAACACCGGCAATCGGCTAGGACTCTAAATCAAGCCTTACTGTACTTAGTCTGTTGCAGGCAACATTTTGGCCTTTGTTGTTGCTCAAAAGCTGACATCCATAAAAAGATTCGGTCTCCTTTTTGAACCGGAGCATCTGCAGATGAATTCCATAGCCAATATATTATGATCCACTAAAGTTGGGCACTATACGAGATGAATCTCTCCCCGTTTTGTTATCTTCACCACCATCTTGACTGTATGGGAGCCAGGAGGGACAAATGACTGAGATTCAACTCTTCTTTGTTAGGGAGGGAGGTTTATTTTGTGTGGTGTGTGTGACAATCGGTTACCATAACACTATTCTATGCATCTTAAGGAAAACTAAGACACTCCTTGTTTCCTACCCACATGACCCCAGACACACCTGTTGGAGATCTCTCCTCTACTAAGTGCACTATTCTGGGGGGTGCGTTCCGATCGCCTAGTACATCTTGTAAATAAATAAAATCACTTTTATTCACAAGTTACAGACATTTCAATAGAATACGTTTTGTTATGGTATCAGTTTTTGTTTCAATATTTTAGTTCAATAGTGTAAGATTGCGACAGTAGCGGCAACATATCCACGGTGTTCATGTTACCAGGGTAATAAATGATATCTGCATTGGGGACGTTGCTGCTTAATTCCTACTATTGTCTAGGAACTAGAATAGTTCCTTAATTGTCTACAAGTGGATTGTAGTAGAATTCACACCATGACAGCCAGCTGAAATTATGCACGTGTTGGATGCAGAAAGGAGTGTTAATGTGACACTGTACATGGAGCGCTCCTTGTTACAGGGATTCTGGCTGCCTTATTTAAAATTCAGCAGTAATAAGAAAGAGGTCCTTAAGGTCTCTACACCCCCATTTCTCATCTAGCTTCTGGCTTCCTCACTTCAACTGTCGGATTTCCTCTCTTCCAATTCCTGTTGTTTAAAAGAAATAGTCTGACCTTCTCCCCTACCTCGAAGCTTATTCACTGTGTTCCTCCTTCAGTCTTTCTCATAGTTAACACTTAGCCTCCTTTCCTTCCTTTCTCACTCCCAAACCTCTCTACCTCCTTCTTCAGACCTCTTCAGCACAGACTATGGGCTAATAAATATTAATGAACGATCAATATGGACCCGCTCCTCAGTGACATTACTCTCTGTTTGTGTTTGTGTGTGTGTGTGTTTGTGTGTGTGTGTGTTTGTGTGTGCAACATACAACGCTGCATGTTTATCCCAGTCCCAGTGTCTCTCTCCTCATGAGGTCATTTAAGCGATACTGTTTTAATGTTTTAATTTGCTCAGCAATAATTGGGGCCCTGAATCCTTCTAAACAGCAGCTCTGAATTCAGTCATTATGGTGACATCATGGGATGCAGTTGTTAAACAAACAAACACATTTAATGCCATCTACCACTCTAATACTGTACAATAATGAAATCACATTAATAATGTTGTGTTAATATACTAATGAACTTATTTGCATAAACAAAGGCAGTGGTTGTGCCTGTCTGTGCTCCTGTGTGCTGGAAGATTACCAAATTCTGCCATCTTTTGCTAATTAAACTCCTTGATTATTTTAGGCACAACTGATGCTTTCAACAACACTTCAATTGTTTTGCTTAGCTACCAAACATGGTCACATACAGTACTGTATCACATGTAATGCCCACACATTGTACTATTAGTGAATCAGTACCTTGTTAGAGGAAACAATATATATGGAAAAAAGGGATAATAAATATACTACAATACAACAACAGTGTGAGTAATAATAGTGCTGAAAAATGGGATCTATTGAGCACTATACATGCAGTATTAATGCCATAGTATTGCGCAATGCAATTATTATTGAAGTATTAGCACACATTTGTCAGTATTGCACAGTTGAAACAATATAAATGTTGAATAAATCAATAATTGTGGGTTTATAGCTGCTGACTGTTAAAGGTGCAGTAGGTAAGACTTCTAAAACTAACTTTCTGTCATATTTGCTGAAACTGACCCTATGTTCCAGTAGAACTACATGAAGCAGGTAATAAAAAAAAATCTGGCTCCTCTGGCACCACCTACAGCCTGTAGTGTGATTTGTAAAATAACTAACTGCGTGTCAATCACTGCTCATTCTCCCTTGTGGGGGGAGGGGCTTAGGAGGCCGTTTTTGGGCTTTAGCGGAAAGGGGGGGGGGGGACTGAGAAGTTGTAAATGTTCAAATTGTTTGGCTAAGTCCTGGATCTTCACAATCCTACCTTTTTTTAGGAAAAACTCAGGAGCACCACAACTCATTTTACATACGTGAAGAAGGTTCGGGAGACTTTTACGACCCACACACAAGCATTTAATGTACTCTCAATTGAGGAGAGATTAAGGTAGACAGTACAGTTTAACCACGATGTGTTATCGTGCAGTGTCGTCCCCAAGTCTCTGAAGTTCCTGTCTTCCCGAAGTTGTATTTAAACTCATTTTGGAGGAGTTAAGTTTAGCTGAACTTTCAGTGTAAACAAAGATATTGCGGCCGCCATAAACACAGACGCTTAACCCAAATGTCTCAGCACAGACAGAATATGTTATGTGTTTACTTCCTCTATGACCTTGACAGGATGAAGCAGCACTGTGTTATCATTCAGCTGTTACATCTCCCGTCTTCTATGGAGACACAGAGTTGAAGTACTTCTCGTTCAGTTGGTCAGTTGGACACTGACCTGTATGAGATCGGGGTACCACTGTCTCAACTTACATAGCATGAGTTCATAAGCTGGAAATTCCACCACTGACAGGTGTGAAATGAGTCCAAGTGCCAGTCTATTGACTCACACCTGTCAGCAGCTAAACAAATATTTATGTATTTATACTTTATATTAGTTTATATTATTAATACTGACTAATGTGTGCAATACAGAAATATATGATTTCCAGCACCTCTAAAGTTGACAAATGAACATATTGTAAGTTGTTTATTTAATTTGTACATATTCAGAAATGTAAAAAGGACTAGTGGTGGTTTAACAGGAAGTTACGTCTTAGCTAACTAGCTATTAACTCATATTTGGCGTGCAGACGCAAGAGCGGTGTCACTCTTTTCCTCTAACTCTCAGCAAGACAACCAACAAGCGTATTTCCCAAGTGTTGAACTTTTTTTTAAAGGTCCCATTTTGTAAATTGCACAGATTTTCATGTATTTTTTTTTAATTATAATGCAGGTCAAGGTGCTATATAAATACTGTGAAAGTATCAAAACACTCAATCCACAGAGAAATGCACAGCCCGTATTTAGAAACTGTACCTTTGAACGAGCCGTCAGAACTTCCGTACGGTTAATGTCACAACTACACTATATTTATAGGTAGAAAGTGCCGTTACATTCACTCCCCAGCTGCACTGACAGTGCAGAGACTCCCAGAGCACAGATGTGGAAGACCCGGAAACACTGACCAATCATTCACCAATCATCAATTTTGCATTTTGTGCCACTGGGTTCCATTTGATGGATTTCTTCACAGCACCAGCAAGGAATGGCCAGTAAAAGGATGGGAAATGGACTGTATTACTACTGCATTTATATAGCGCCTTTATGGGAAGTGCTTGACAATCTGCCTCTCATTCAACCATTTACACACAACTCTCACACCAATGGCACTAAGCTACTATGCAAGGCACTTAGTCCGACTATCGGGAGCCATATATAATAACTACAACCTTCTTTTTGTTGTCCACTACACACCTGTAAGGTTTCGTGACAATATCTTGCACGGTTGTTGGGCCAGGGGCGTAAAGTAGGGTGTGTGTCTGGGTGTGTGGGTGGGTGGGGCTTTCTTAGTTCCTACCTCCCATACTTCCGGTGCCCTCCCTTAGACTATAGTTTCCCTCATGCACAGGCATGAACACACGTTTTCGGTCAGAACAAAAGAAGCTTTGAGCTTCCTCTCCGCGTATGTAGCTATGTTTAAGGCCAAATCAAAGTATGTACGTGACCTGTCTAGGATAATGGCGCCGGGTGAGAAAAGAGGATGGTTAGGTTTGCATGCAAGACTGTGTGCCTGCGTGAATCGTACCTCAACACCAACTTGATTAGAAAGAGACCACAACAATACAGTTCAGTGAAAAAGGTTACAAAATCCAGACATGTACACTGACAAAAGTTAAGCAGTCCTGTGCTAAGCGGTGTAACGTTATACTATGTCCAGTTAAAGTTACCTGTCCAAGTAGGGAGAGGTGTCTTTGGCGTGCTGAAAATGCGTAACTGGAGAGGTTCGAGGATTTCTGTCGGTAAGGGCAGATGCTAAAAATTCAAGAACGACAAGAGCCTCGGTTGTTTGTGACCAAATTTGAAATGGCTCCTTGATGCGTTGTAATCCGGGCGACACCCCTCGTTTAAACCAAACGGAGTATTTCCTGTAAGTGAAAGCGCATCTGAGACGGACAATCCCTGGTTGTGTGCAACATGTGTGAAAGGGAAACTCTGTCGGGACCTGGTTCCTGGACATTGTCCGGAGTTCCTATGTAAACATGTTTTAAGTTAGCTGTGCGTACAGAGCTAACCAGGAATCTAGGCAGGCTGAGTTCCAGTACGTCTCCTTCGAGCAGACAACACGGTGGCAGTCAGGTAAGCGGTGGGAAGAGATGTTGATAAGATGCCGTCATGGGTCATCGGCTGCAGTGACCTATAAGTACTGTAGATGTTGAGTCCACGGGCGTAGTTCAGGGGATATCAGGTTACCGTTACAGGAAGTGACTTGAGGAGAGGTGCAACAGTAAAAGTTCAGTTTAAGTCGCACAATGACTGGATTCATCTGTGGAGCTCCAGTTGTACCTACAACAGCAATTATGACAACAAATCAAATTTGCATAAGTTATTGAATTTTGAAAATGCTACACTTAAAAACTTTACAATGTTGACCCTTTGTTTCACACGTATTTAATTGAAATCTGTTGGCAATACAAATATTCATTGTTCTTGGTAGCACCGGGTAGGTCAATACAATCAGTACTAAATGAAAATAGTCATACTGGAAAAAACTGTCATAACATCTGCTGCTCCCACCCAATCATGGAAAATGTGACAATGATTGTGAATACGTGGATGAATATGAATGTGGATGCATATGAATGAAGTTCTCCTCTTTGCCCAGGTGAAAATATCTTCGTACGCACTCTTTCTCTGTCTCTCTGTTCTTCCTTGACACCTTCTATTTTTCCAGCTCCACAGCCTGGGGGTAAATGATAGCTCACAGCTTGTGTATTGTGTGTTGGAGTCTCTTTGATGCGTTGGCTGCTGGTACATTGTGTTAACATCAGCGCCTCTTTATATTAAATATAACTGTAAGCACAGATGTCTAGCAGCCCTCACATGACCAAGGCTTAGATTTGACTGTTTGTCATGCTGTACTGAAGGTTGGAATTAGTTTGATTCACAGTTTGTCATAATGTTGAGAGTGATATTCCATATCATCAGTGGAATCTTTCACTAATTATGTGCCATTTATTGGCCAGCATGTATTTTTATGCACATTCTGGAGAAGGTCAATCCATCAGCCGTAACCGTTTCATAGCCTGGCAGTACTGCACTCACTGTCCTTTGTGTTTGAGCTGAGGTAGAAGGGGAAAAGCAGACAAGGCCACAGGAAACATAGGTGCATAGGGAACATTGAAAACAGGCCGAGCCGTATTGATTTATCCTCAGACGAGTTTGTCCCTCACTTTGTCGTGGTCTCCGGCTCGAGACCACGCCATCATAACTCAGGATCAAAAAGGGAGTGATGTCATCACTCAGGACTAATGGGCCTTGACTTGGCGAGCTTTATCGCCTTAAATGGTGTGAGCATTGTACCTAATGACCGTGCTACCGTGCTACTTTAATGTTGTCTTTCAAGACAACTTCTGATACCCCAGTAAATGTCTTCATCACCAACAAAGTAACTTGCAACACCAGCAGGCTTAGCTCCCAAGAACACTTTTTAAAGAAATAACTTGTGACGTGTTCATATTAGATTTCTGTTTCACTTCTCTCTGTCATCAATAATGTTGTATTTCAACCTATAGCCATTTCATAAAATGTTTTATATTCGCTGTTGTAAATATCTGCAGTCTAGTATTCTAGAAAATTATTTTCCAGAAGGAAAAATGCGGTATTGAAACACTTTTCTGGTACCGGCCAAAATTTAGTTAGTTTATTTCAATCAATCAATCACATAAATACACAACATCACTTACATAACATAAATGGAAAAAACTAAAACCTTAGTTCATGCAGTGTCATCTTAAATCCGTTACATTCAAGCCATTGCCAAATGAGTTGCTACAAAGCTAATTAAGACTATCCGCTCCATACAGCTCTCTCTGGATTTCTCAAATTGGCTGTGTTCAGAAGATTGTGTCGTCTGGTGACTTTACCGCGCAGAAACTCAAGTGAAGATAATGACCTCTTCTGAAGAGTCCATCATTTTAATGCTCCGTGTCCTCCTTGGCTACTAGCAACTGCGTGGTGGGGGCTGCACACGATCACGGAAGGCTTTTATCACGTGGACAGTGTTGTTGTCATTAGAATTCCTAATGGGGGCGACAGAAACTATGCACTATAGCTTTAAGAACTGGCAAGTACTGAAATCTGGCATGAATCGTCAGATCTGTAATCTTGTTTACATAGTCTTTGATCAGAAACATCTTGGTTTAAATCAAAGACCCCATTTGCACTCGGTCCGTTTGTGCGTTTTTTTTGGCGGACTGGAAAGCAATCGGATATCAAATAATATGTGTTGACAAAAGTGTACTAAATCCAGCTGGATTGTATCCCTTCATGTTTATATTTCTCCAAGTTAGGTGTCACAAATGTGTGTTCTTTTTTTATTGTTTATAGACACTAGAAATTCATATTTCATTCGCAATAGTAATTTGAAATCATACCCTTCTTTAGATGCAAAGGAAGTCGTGTTCTTCCACTTCCAGTTTCCCTGTATGTTGCAAATAAATGGGAGAATTGAGCAGTTATCATGAGCATTCCGTGACAGTCACCATGGCTAAACGGACAAAGATAAAAGTGCAACCTACAGAAACCTAAGTAAACCTAATTAACAGAACATCAAAGACAAAAAAGACCGCGGTACCGAACCCACTGTTTAACAGCTCACAAACAGCACAGCGCTGACTGCTTATCCCGATATGGTTTAGACAATGTGTGAAAGTTCTGAGACTTGCATGTTGTTGAAGTCAAGGGGGACAATACATTGGTAGTTGTTAAATGAAAGCTGACTTTCGTTTAAAGCAGGTGTTTGAAGATGACTTTAATGGAGCGTCCAGACAGACTGGAATGGCTTCTTATAATGGTAACAATTTTTTCAGATCTTTGTACATTACCGGACAGATTTCTGCTCATCACATAGACCCATTCCTCTCTCTCGCTCTCTCGCTCTCTCTCTCTCTCTCTCTCTCTCTCTCTCTCTCTCTGACTGATAGAAGCGTACTGGTGTTCTTACAGTCTCAGTGTTCCGTGTCCGCTCAGAATAAAAATGTGGTTTGGAATGAGATGCTGTGGTATCTTGTTTTGCCATTGTTTGAATTGGATTAATGGTGTATTTGATGTCCAGAAATAACACAGTATGTGTCAAAGGGATTTTACTTACAGGTGAAAGAAACGCATATTTGTCCATCTTCAGTGGATATAGTACATGTTAAATGAGGCTCGGGTGAAGCAGTGTTTGGTGTTTGTATATGCAATTTCCACTGTCATGATCATCTCCCTTGAACAGGATATTGAACAGGGTTTTTATTGTTTACACTGTAAACAGCTCGTAAATGTGAGCGCAACTGATACTGCAGAGATCCACGGTATCGTATGAACGTTCACACCTGTGCTACTCATGTTCCAATTATTCCAGAAGAGACACTCCCAGTCTTTGCAGTCCTACCAAAAGCCAGGCATCGAGGTGACCACTGATAGAAACGCTGAGTTCACCAAATTCTCCCCGAGACGGAGAACTAGACAGATACTGATTGGAAGGAGGGTATAAAGGAGGGAATGATGCCATCGTTAATCATGACACCCATTACTCACACGCTGTCTGTGCCACAGCACACGACGAGTCGTGTATCTCCTTAAAACAGGCGGCGCACCATAATGAAGGATGCACTTCATGAAGTCTAAAAGCTGTATTTTTGGTACTTTCCCTTTCTGCCACTCCGAGTCTGTGTCTAGATGCATATCTAGTCTGTTAAGCAGCAGGATGTGGAGAATGAGGCAATAACAAGATGAGATTGTTCTCAACAGAGCTATGACCGCAATCGCTATGGACAAGTTTCACACAGTTAAGACGTGTGCGATTTTGGGCTGTGCCGGACGAACGCTGACAATCGTGAGTTAAACGTTGTGAAATCTAAGCAAACACTGGCTCTAGATCATACTGTGAGACATGTCTACCAAAACCGGCTTACCAAGGAAGGGCTGTGCCAAAATTCTGACAGTGTCAAAGACAAAGGTCTCACAGTGTGATATATTTATTTATTTATTTATTTTTTTTGTGACCACCAAACCAACCAACCGACGCTATTCGGCATGAAATGAACACAGAATACAATTGCCGGCACATCATTCGTAAGTGCCAATTGAAAAAGCTTAACCATGCCCGGTTTTGAAACATTGAACCCCAAATTTATTTTGAAATTCCTCATATTTAGTCACAATTTTATCACACACGAGCTTTGTGTGTATGTGTATGAGATGGGTTACGGTGGCAAGAACACAGGACAAAGGTGGTTTCCAATGGCCATCCCCTTATGCTGTTTCTCCACTGCATGGTGTGGCCTTTTTTGGTTTTCCATTAGCAAAAGTTTTGGATAGTACCTGGTACTTTTTTTGGTACCACCTCAGTCGAGGTCCCATGCATGCTAGAAGATGGAGTTAAAACACTGCAGACCACTGATTGGTCAGAGAGAATTGTCACCTGCGTGATACGGGACATCCTGCACAAACCTGCCATTTTTTAAAAAGCCAAGCTATCGTCAATTGCGACTGTAATTTTCTTTTTTTTTTTATTCACTCGACCCAGATTTGAACAAATGGCAGCCTTCAAAACTATGGCGTTAACTACGTACACTACACTGTACAAGTAATACATTGCAGACGTTCCTCTGTCTAGTCGCCGATGAAAGGAGTCAGCAACTGCCGCATTATAGATGATGTCCCAGAAGTTTCGTGTGGCGTCGCTATGACGATCAACTGAGAATCCCGCCTACACTCGAGAGGGGGTACTATCGCAGTGGTAGTTTTTTGGTACTGGTACCAAAAAAGTGAGTAGAGCAGAGAACGGCTCATAGAGTGGAAACCTGGCATTAGTTACAGTACCTGTACTGAAGAGAGACCCACGCCTTTAGTTGAGATTTGAGACTGCAGACACCTGCAGAGGTAGGCAGAGCCTGAAGCATCCATGATTTTTTTTTTTTGCTCAGATCTGTTTTTTTTTTGTTTTGGCTGTTCACGTTACCTTTTTAAAATGTGGCCTGTATCAGATTCCAGTGTGAACTGTTTGCGGTTTCGAACTGACCCGCATGCAAAAAAGAACAATAACAATGACAGCCGCAGCAGGCTGTTGCACTAAAGTTAGGGAGGTTATGGAGGAAGTAAGCATTTTCGCTTTTATTTCAAGATGTTTGTGTAATGGCAGCCGTAACATTAATGAGCAGGTGCTGAGGAGAAGGAGAAGAATGAAGAGAAAGAGAGCCAAATTGGCTATTTTGGCCTTTTGCGGGATTATGGCTGCAAATTCACTACAGAGGTCTGTGTGTCTATTTTTTTTCAAACTGAGCGGTTACGGTATGATCCTCTTTAGTTTTGATTGAATTGAAGTATTTCCCCATACACTAATTAGGTCTACACCTAATCTAACACCTCACTCTCCCTCCATTGACTTGCTCCATCACTGTTCTCCATTTTGTAGGCCTTTGTAGGTTTTTAATCTTACTGTCTGTGTCTAGGGCTAACTCCCGCCGGCGAAAAAAAACCTGGGTCTGATTCAGGACCGCATATGGAAGTGGTCTAAATCTGATTTAAAAAAATTTGTTCTGGGCCAGATTTGAGTGTTCACACTACTTCTGAAGAAGTCTGACCTGGTCACTTGACCCCCCAAAAAAAAGAAATCAGATTTGGGCCACTTTTGCCTGCAGTCTGAATGTAGCCTAAAGGCCCCGACACACAGAGCCGATAATCGGCCGTTGGACAGTCTGGCGAGGTCAGTGACTCGAGTCTGTTCGGTGTGTTCCGTGCCGTCGTCCTTCATTTTGGCCGATTTGACACGTTGAATCGGCGGGGCGGGCACTGCTGGCAGTCGGACTCAAATGACCCATCTGATTGGTGGAGTGCTAACCCGGAAACGGGGAGCGGATGAGCGTGACTAGAGTCTCTCAAAATCTGACGAAAATCTTTTAAACTGACCTCTGTCGATCTGAAATGAAGACGGCCTATTTATCGCTTAAAATGTTTTCAGAAACACGTTTCGGTGAACTATTTTAGTACAATGTATACAATATATCGTATTCTGAACAAGCCGCCATGACAGTCTGTCTTTGAATTTCCGGAGAAACAAGACCCACGTGACGCGTTCGTCCAATCAGCTGCCGGTTTTCATTTTGGAGGAACGTTTTTGACCAATTTGGGCAGACTGATCAGCCCAACTGCCTTTTCTGTGTGTCTGGGCCTTAAGTCTCCCTGGTTTCTGATCTGGTCCAGTTTGCCGTGTTAATTTGCTGCTCCTGCTGCTTGCTGTGAATACAAACATGTTGTCATGCTAAATTTAGCATACTCCACAGCATACGTTCACATTTCACATCAGTACAACAACATATTAACTTCATACACATACTCTGTTGCTCTGACTGTTATCTTTTAACAGAAATGCTCCTCCTGTTGGTTCTTCTTTTTTTCTTTTTTAACCAATAATACATCATTATGGTTTGATAGTCTGTGAATATGTCTGTCGGTCTAGCGTGCCTGAGCTGCTGCAAAGGACAGTAATCTCCCCTCTCTTTGGGGAAATTGCAGGGCTTTGGATTCCACTGACGTCAGAGAGCGATATGATTCCTTTGACGTCAGAGTGTGGGCTCTGGGCGTCATTTTTGAGTATTGTCTGAGTGGGCTGAAAGCAGCAGCCCCTGTGGCGGTGCCTTATGCAGCTGCTGATAGTGCAGCTGCGACTGTGTCCACACTGCTGCTCTCAAGGTCACAAATATAAAACCATTCATTTATTCTTCACATGCTTAAAGCAGCACTAGAAATGCACCCAATGACCTCCGATTCTCTATCATTTTAAAATATTTTAAAAACTTTAAGCGCAGTTACTGTACCATAAGTGACATTTGCCATCTAACAGGACAAAGAGTATACTTAGAGAAAGTACATTGATATAAGTGTACCTAATAAACTTGCAATCAACTGTTCAAGCCACACACCCCTTAGTTACCGTTGCTATGCTTTTGCCTCGCTCGTCACAAATGCAGTTTACAGTGACAATGGTGATAATTAATAATAAAGTTATCACGCACAGTTTTACACAGACATAAACGAAAGCAGGCCTCCCATTTCTAGCCAACAATTTTTTTTTTAACAAAATATACCTAGCTAGTTAGGAGTTGGTTGTGTCTAGCTTTTAAAACAAGGAATCCGTAAAAGGGTCTTGAATGTGCACTTGATGGCTACTCCCACAGTGGTTAGATTACTTTTTTTTATTGTTTCTATTTGAAAATGGTATGCATTACTTGGACAAGAGGAAAGGATTTGAAAATGAGGAGCATCTACCCCACATTAGAATGTAAGAATCTAATGCCCCTTGCTTTGGAAAAAAAAAACCTCTAGGTTAGTGCTGTAGGTAGTTAGCCAGGCTAACATTGGCACAGCAGACATTTGAGCAGATAATCCATTCCTTACGTGTTTGCTCTTGTGTTTTTGTAAAGGCTGAACAAACACCACCCTAGGAAAAATCCAAAGCCTGCCGTGCTGAGTTACGATTGCAAAGCATTGATTGGACAATCGCTGTTTAGGGGCGGGGACTAGCGAATGGTCAATATTCTAGCCATAGATAACTGAAAAGAAAGATCCAACACACATTTAAAACATTTGAACACTACAGGCAATACATTTTTGAATAACAACATGATAGATACAAAGTCTAGCAATAATATACTCCTACCCTTGATCAACGGCATCAAGTCCGGGCCTGTTTCCTGACGATGGTCAAGTAATTGTGAGGAACATGGCCCTTCTGGGAAATGTAGGAAATCACTCACTAATAAGAGATGGATGAGGCAAAGTAAGAAATAAAAAGTAATAGTAATTAAAACAATTCATCACAGAATATTTCCTGTAAAACTGTTGGCCTCTGACAATTTAAGAGCGTTCAGTGCTCTGCTAGCCGATGTTTAATGAAAGCCTTGTCTCTATAGTCTGTTTGCTGACTGTGTGATACCGTGATGTCCTTTCAGATGGGATCAGTGTGACGGGCCTGCCAATCTCCAGTCCGCTGCGCCAAGTCCTCAAACCCAGGCCCGAGAACAAGACCGTCAGCAGTGAGTCCGGCAAGGCCGAGTACAGCCATATTAAGGTGAATGAACAATAGCCTGTGTAAAGTGCATAGCCCTATTGTTTTGCTTAGTCATTGATCAAGATGCAAGCAGTTGTTTCCTGGCTTGTAGCATCATTTGGGTGAAATGCATATTCACCTTGGTGCAGTCTCACTGCTCCTTTTCTGCAGATAATGAATACTGGGACCCCCTCACTCTCGCTCTTTCTCTCCTTACCCAGCACACTGTGTACGATGTGTGCATGTCTTTGCAAAAGCTGAGGTAAAACTACAGCATTATTTTCCACCAAACTACTGCTTCTGCTCTGAAAAGAAACAGCGAGTTTATTTGGCTGGTGTCTCACCTTGGCTGCAAATGCACTCTGCTCTTTGAATCAGGACTCAGAGCTCCAACATAGGTATAGGAATGAGAGAGAAAGTTACAGAGTCTTTGTGTGAAACTGCAAAAAGTGCTAAGGGGGGGAAATAGATAGTGTGACAGGGAAGGAGAAAAAGGCTAGAAGAAGACTGGCAGTGCATGCAGTAGATTGAGCTGATCAGCAGGGGAGAAGGTTTTGTTGAGGACTGGTGGATGTCGGAGGGGTGGAAACAGGCGACCCGCTGAGGTTCACCTGAAGCACAACAGCCACACCACTTGCAAACGAGGTGGCGTCATTTAAAAACCAGCGGAACCCCTTTCTCCCCTCCGTGAATCATCGGGAGAGAAAACAACATTGATGTTTAATGTTCAGATGTGTTCCAAAGTCAACTTTTTCTGACTTTCTTAGAGAGAATACAGGAGGATGGTACTTCATGTTCATGTTTTCCAGAAAGAGCAAACGTGTGTTAGACTAATCATACAGTGGAGAAATAATGAAATTGTGGACCAGAAAAACATGTAACCAATTAACAATGGTTATACTGGATCCTGAATTTTTCAATGTGGAAGAAAGAGTAGATGGACTTCCAGCCACGTTTTTTATTTTTATTTTTTTATGTACATACTTTAAAATGTGTCTGGAGAAGGACTTTAAAAATGTGTGGTTGTGTATATGGTGGAAGCAGGCCTAGATGAAAATAAAGTTTAAAGTGAGAACGCTTTTCAATATAAAAATCTGGAAAGCTCTTGGCCTTTTGGCATGCACTTTTGAGACAGTCCCTATTGAGCCCATCACTTCACTCCTGTCAAGTGCAAGGTGCCAGGCTTCAGTTTAAGGTTCAAGGTAGAATCAATTGCCAGTTTGTGTGCGCACTGTACAGACAGAAATCCCCTGGACTACTGTTAATACTTAAGAAAAACTGATATTGAGTTAGAAGGAGGTCCTTTTTGTATACATTTCAGAACTACAGTGGGGCAAAAAAGTATTTAGTCAGCCACCAATTGTGCAAGTTCTCCCACTTAAAAAGATGAGAGAGGCCTGTAATTTTCATCATAGGTACACTTCAACTATGAGAGACAAAATGAGAAAAAAAAATCCAGAAAATCACATTGTAGGATTTTTAATGAATTTATTTGCAAATTATGGTGGAAAATAAGTATTTGGTCAATAACAAAAGTTCATCTCAATACTTTGTTATATACCCTTTGTTGGCAATGACAGAGGTCAAACGTTTTCTGTAAGTCTTCACAAGGTTTTCACACACTGTTGCTGGTATTTTGGCCCATTCCTCCATGCAGATCTCCTCTAGAGCAGTGATGTTTTGGGGCTGTCGCTGGGCAACACGGACTTTCAACTCCCTCCAAAGATTTTCTATGGGGTTGAGATTCTTACGAAGCCACTCCTTCGTTGCCCGGGCGGTGGGTTTGGGATCATTGTCGTGCTGAAAGACCCAGCCATGTTTCATCTTCAATGCCCTTGCTGATGGAAGGAGGTTTTCACTCAAAATCTCACGATACATGGCCCCATTCATTCTTTCCTTTACACGGATCAGTCGTCCTGGTCTCTTTGCAGAAAAACAGCCCCAAAGCATGATGTTTCCACTCCCATGCTTCACAGTAGGTATGGTGTTCTTTGGATGCAACTCAGCATTCTTTCTCCTCCAAACACGACGAGTTGAGTTTTTACCAAAAAGTTCTATTTTGGTTTCAGCTGACCATATGACATTCTCCCAATCCTCTTCTGGATCATCCAAATGCTCTCTAGCAAACTCCAGACGGGCCTGGACATGTACTGGCTTAAGCAGGGGGACACGTCTGGCACTGCAGGATTTGAGTCCCTGGCGGCGTCGTGTGTTACTGATGGTAGCCTTTGTTACTTTGGTCCCAGCTCTCTGCAGGTCATTCACTAGTTCCCCCCCGTGTGGTTCTGGGATTTTTGTGAGATCTTGCGTGGAGCCCCGGATCGAGGGAGATTATTAGTGGTCTTGTATGTCTTCCATTTTCTTATAATTTCTCCCACAGTTGATTTCTTCACACCAAGCTGCTTACCTATTGCAGATTCAGTCTTCGTAGCCTGGTGCAGGTCTACAATTTTGTTTTTGCTGTCCTTTGACAGCTCTTTGGTCTTGGCCATAGTGGAGTTTGGAGTGTGACTGTTTGAGGTTGTGGACAGGTGTCTTTTATACTGATACGTTCAAACAGGTGCCATTAATACAGGTAACGAGTGGAGGACAGAAGAGCCTCTTAAAGAAGAAGTTACAGGTCTGTGAGAGCCAGAAATCTTGCTTGTTTGTAGGTGACCAAATACTTATTTTCCGAGGAATTTGCAAATAAATTAATAAAAAAAAAAAAATCTAATTTTTTTCTCTCATAGTTGAAGTGTACCTATGATGAAAATGACAGGCCTCTCTCATCTTTTTAAGTGGGATAACTTGCACAATTGGTGGCTGACTAAATACTTTTTTGCCCCACTGTATGAATGTTGATCCTCGATGGATATCAGAGATTCTGACCACTGTGAAGAACAAATTCCACTAATTGTCTGTGTGTGATGTATTTATGGGCTAAAGTATAAGTTTACCTACCTACTGAAAGTGGCTACAATTCCTCCAACACCAGTTAAAAAGCACAATTCTCTCCCCTTTGGGTTCATTGCATAACCTGGTAGTTATCCAATACCTTTGCAGTAAGGGGAAGAAAAAAAAGAAAGAAGATCCAGCTGTTGGGCAAGGCAAGCTGGGCATTTTAATCAGTGGTTAGGCTTATTAGAGGCAGGGTTTGACTGTCAGCTCTGACTTTCATAGCAGAATATATGGCGTTGGAACCATGGTTAGAGTGAAGCCAATTACAATAGGACTCTTGTCCTGCGCGCTTAGAAGCAGGTGGTGAGGACATGAGCTCCTTTTCCTTTCATTTTGTAGACGTGCTGTTGGACATACAGTAGGCACCAGGGTGATTCCTTTCACTGTGTGCTCAACACAAGCCCATGCACTGATTTGCCTGTGTGCTGTAGTAAATGTATTCTGGGTTTCCAGCTGCATGACTCATCGTCATTACGGGCTGTATTGTTTTCTCGAACAGTTTGACTCAAACCCACAGCACCCAGCAACCACTTGACACATGTTGATGTAGAAGGCGTGGGCACGTACGACATAAACCAATGCAAAGTTATGCAATACAATAAGTTTGATGATGTTTGTCCATAGAGGAAATAATAACATGGAAAAAGTTTTCAACTGATATGATGAAGATTCTTTGGTCCATAGTCATGAAATGATACAGCACAGCTTTAATTTGGCACTTTATTCACACAGATTTTCATTATTATCGGTGGGGGGGGCTAACACAATTATTTACAATATTACATGATGCTTGGACCTGAACAAAAACAGTTAAAAGTAGAGCTGGAAAGATTAATCGATCAATTGTCAAGTATTAAATCCATCGCAATATTTGGATTGGTTTGAGTAATTTTTTTAATGAAAAAAAAAGATTCTCTGATTTTTAAAATAGAAAAAAAAAATATTCTTTTATTATTATGTATAAATGTTTCTTCACTCCTCTGTAACACTAAACTGAATATCTTTTGAGTTGTAAACAAGACAATTAATTTGCGGATGTCATCTTGGGCTTTAGTAAACATTGATCAACCCTTTTTACTATTTTCGGACATTTTGTAGACCAAACGCCTAATCGATTACATTTGAAATGAAATAAATGAGACTGTGCCACTATGCAATGGAGCGTAACAGACAATAAAGTGAGAGTGCGCAGTACCGCATGAATGATGGAAGAGAGTTAACACGTGCATCGATTGGACAAGAGCTTAGACAGCAGTACTTTAAAGGCAGCGAGTGGGATCAGTGTTTCATGTTATATTGAGAAAATAATCGACTGATTAATCGCCAATGAAAATATCGTTAGTTGCAGCCCTAGTTGAGTCTCATTTTATTGTCACCCATTTCATTTCATTGTCTTCCCGTATTTTATTTCCCAGTGATCATTTTTATTTACTGCAAAGTGCATATCGCCTTCCCAACATGGGTCTTGTAGAGCCAGGAGTGTTTCCTCTCTGACAGCCAAGACGGATCCAAACCTGTCCTCCTGTGCTGCTTCTCAGCAGGAGAGCTGCTAGTGCTCTGACCATAGCTTCCCTCCCATTAACACCACGGCTTCTAGTATCCTCACCACTGTCTCCAGATTCAGGTTGAGTGGGTTTAAAAAAAAGAAAAAAAAAAGAAGAACCTATTTTGGCCTGAATTTCAGACATTTCGTGTCTGTTTTTAGATGGGTAAATTACGCTCATTGGGAAGCTTTTATTGCACTTACAGTAACGCAACGAGTTGTCCTCAACTCAAGTGTAGTTATCGTCACTTCACCTGTCTCTCCTCTGCTCGGCTCCACGTGTGTGAGTGGTGGGGCCCCGCCCTCAGTGAGAGCAGAGAGACCCTTCCATATTTCTTCATTATCTTACCTGTCTGTGTCTTCCCCCCCCTCTGTGTTGGTAGACCCACATTTATGGCAAAATCGCCTTCATCTCTAGACCGCTCTCTAACAAGCTGATTTTCCTGATTGAATGTGGAACAGGAAGTTCTGATATGTTGCCTGAAGACACTGCTGTGAACTTTGTTATCCCCATTATTGCTACCTTTTTGAGCTGTGTCTCTGCATATTTTAGAGTGCTTTCTGCATATCATCAGCATGCCACTAGTTTTATGTGGATCTTGATTTGTGTGTGTGCATGATAGAATGAGGGAGAATGCACTATAGCTGATTTTGGCCGGGAGGATGGATGGACAGATGCACAGGAAATTAAAAAAAAACTCCTAGCCAAACTGGCGGATAGTAAAGCAGGTGTTCCCTACATATCTTAATCTTACATGGGCCAATCGAGTCTGACTTTGGCCTTTTTTTTTTTTTTTTTTTTAAACCACCTAAACCAAATCAGGCCAATATTATTGCTCAGGCTTGAGTTTCGACATACTTTCTTTTAATATATTGTTTTTCCCCCATGTTTTGTATATGTGATCTGTGAGTATCTCTGCACCATTTTGGCACTGACATTAGGGCTGCACCATATGAGGAAGATGTCTAATGGCAATTCTTTCGACACCTATTACGATTGCGATATGATTCACGATATTGAAGGGAATGATCATTTGTATATCATTATCCTCATTTTCATTGAAACATATTAAAATTAGAAATGATTATAGTGTGATTTCTTTGCAAGGATCTGTAGCAAACAGATTTTTTTCTTTAGTCCGTGGGATACGATTTGTAGGCCCAGGACATCTCTGCAGCACCACAGTACTTCATTCAGAATGGTTTGACGCATATTTTGTCTTTAACAAATATTGCAATATATATAGTATAGTATAGTCCATCAATCATGACTGGATCTGTAATCAGCACAGGAGGAGTCAACATGTTTTTCTCACTGACCTTTCCTCGCTAAATCTCAGCACCCGTTTTTCAATCCTCCCACCAAATCGGGAACGCCTATGGGCTTGAAATATGTGCTTGCTGTCAGGGTGGGATGGATCCACCCCAGGTGATGGAGGTCTGGCCGCTCAGGCGTGCTGGTTTTGCCAATTATCTACACATTTTTCAATGACACATCCCATAGAAGAGTAAGGGCACTTCCACAACTTCAGTTACTCGTCTCACCTCATCACCACAACTTTATGTCTCATTCCAGCTGCCTGTCCTCACTGGGAGCACATCACCTCTTCAAGCTCTGTTACAGTTGGATTGTGTCTGCAAAGAGTGCTGTGCACAAAGTTCTGCCGTGATCGTACCCATTGAAGTATCTGTGCAAGGGACTGAAACAGCAGCAGATGCCGACGGTCTGCTGGGGATGTATGTGAGGGGTGACATGAGTAGGGCTGGGTATTGGTCAAAAATTTGCGATACCAATACCGTGACTTTGGTACCAGTTTTTAAACAATACTTTTTTCGAACCACGTTTTAAACCAATTCTATTAAAAAAAAATGAATTTACAACACTACGCATTACGGCACAAATCTTTTTATTCATTTATTCAGCTCCTACTACGTGAGCCCCGTCTCTGTGCATATACGTAGAGTTTTTCCTGCGTGTCTTTATGACGTGTAACGTTAGACAGCCAATCGCAAACATTATTAGATCTTGGTAGAAGCATGCTGCATGCTTATTGGCTCACTGACACCGATGAGATTTACTCTTTAGGTATTGAAATTGGGTATTGAAATTACATTTTTCGACATTAAGGAGGCAATTCGGTCTGCCTAAAAAGTATTGAATTCAATACCCAGTCCTAGACATGAGTGACGGGCTGGTGATTGCCCATGAGCCACTTTAATGCTGGCCGGTGTGCAGACCTGCTCACTCACTCAGCCTTCATGTGAATCTCCACTGGACAGATGTCATTGAGGGCATTTTAAGTGGAGCTATGATACTGGAATAGGCAGGCCCCTCAGACATGGCCTGTGATTATCTTAAAAACGCCAAATGTCCAGGGTGCCGCAAAGCTGCATCCGGTGAAATTTTACTTCCATCTTCATAATGCCATGTTATTGCAATATAGAGATTGCTGTTAGAACGCAGATGCATGTGTTCCTCTGAGGCTGGAGAGAGACGAGGCTGTTACTGGGCCTCCTCCTGCCAGCGTCAGCCGTTTTAGAGTGAACAATTTTCTATGTGATGTGCACCTCTGAACTCAGCCAAATATGAAATGAATAGTCCCATTTTCAGGTGGTCATTGGTAAGATATTACTGCAGTGGACAGTGCAGTAATAGCTTTGACAGTGGCTATCAAAGTGGGTTTCAGAGTCATTCAGGTCTTTCAGTTGGTCATAGTGGGAAATTGAAGAATAGTTAGACAGATTTTCTGCTTTTTTTTTCTGTTGGTTGAACATTGAATATCTTTGGGCTTTAGATTGTTGGTTGGAAATACAAGTAAGATTTAAACCATTTCACACAGCCCGACTAGTAAATATCTGATTTGGAGAATGTATAAGTACGCTGAATACCTCCAGATAAAAATCCAGGATCTGATACCCTGTGGTTTCAGAAGTGCACAAAAACTGTTGATCGACAAAGCTGCTTTTTTTTTTTTTTTTAAGAACAAATTCAAAGTGCAATGTATGACACATTTTACCTTATACAATTATTATGACAAACTTATCATCAGGCACAATTTATACATGCAGCAGACATGGACATGCATTTCTGGCAACCTGAGTAATGAAACATTCAATCATTCAGTGAATCATTTTACCTCTGTTTTGGTCTCCACCACCTCCCGAGGGACAGATCTTTTTTTTATTTGTTTTTTGAAATGCTGATAAAAATCCACTTTTTTAGCTAGTTTATTTTTATTTATTTTACCTTTTTAGATAACCCGGAAGAGACTCATTGAGATTAAAAATCTCTCTTTCAAGAGTGTCCTGGCCAAGACAGGCAGCAGTACAACCACACATACAGTACATGCAGACACAAAATACACACAAACCCTGAAAACATAAAACAACTGAAACAGCAAATCCCTCAAAGTCGACCACAATCCTAAACACATCAGGTAAAACATCTACAGCCAGATGTGGCTGCCTCCAAGTCAATCAACATCCTCTTAAAAGCGATCAATGAGACCAGCTCAGTAAGTTTCATGGATTTCTGTAACTTGTTCCATGTAGAGGGAGCAGCAAACTTAAACACCTTTTACCCCAGCTCAGTTCTAACCTTTGAGATGAGATCCTGGGAACGAAGATTGTACGTCCCAGTACTATTTACACTGATATAGGTCAGAAGGTAGGATGGAAGGAGACCTAAAATAGCCTTGTATATGAAGATATGCCAGTGTTGAAGTCTCCGTGTTGATAAAGAAGGCCAGTCCAATAGTTAATCGCCAGTTTTGTGTGTGTGCTTTTTGGTGCTAGGCAGGTAGCGTATATTGGGTTTACAGTATCACAGTTGTCATCCAGACTCTGGATGACATCCTGAGTCTGGGCCAGGAATGGCTGCACATGACTCTCGCCTCTGACGTGACAAACAAACGAGTTGGCTGAGCCGTAATGGCGGCAGCTAGCACTGCCCGCGCGGCCGGACCGACTACCAAAACAAAGAACGGAGAAACTCGGATTACAACACACACAGAGGGAGTGTGACTTTGTTCTCTGCTCAGGACGCCATTACTCCACTACAGTATATCTTTACATAGCAAATAGTTGTTTGCTGCTACATTAATGTTCTCAATGTCGTGTACAGCCCCTTGAACATTAAACATAGTCATTTGATCCATTGTTAATATACAAATATTGATCAGTTCAGCTTTGGATAATCCTAAATTATCAAGACGGTGATTTGAGTAGCTCCCCTTCAAAAATCTCAAGGTTAGAATCGACATTTATATTTTGTCCACATAGGGAAATCGGAGCCAATTTTTGTTGTTTGTGGTTACCTATTTTTGTGTGGGATAACACAAAGTTGCTGTGTCATAATTCGAACAAGGTTTTATTTGTTTTTAGATTGCCGGTAAACACAAGTCACTGTAAATATGCAGAGATATTAACCTCAGACATGCCGGCAAGAAGATTGGATCACACTTCAGACAGGCGATGTAAGCATTTTTCTTCACTGTGAAGAGTGCGTCTTGGGTTGTGTTCAGTGAGAAAGAACCTGGCCTGCAGACAAGACATGACACACACACACACACACACACACACACACACACACACACACACACACACACACAGTGTCAGGGGTGGTGATAGTAGTTGGGGGGGGTTGTCGGGTGGGGGTAGGGTGAGGGCTAATCAAATCCAGTGGAGACAGAGGCAGAGTCAGCTGCCTGCCTGCCTGCCTGCCTGCTATTTTTAGAAGCCCAGCCCGGTTGATGGCGGTTCAGCTCTCTTCACGGTTACAGATCCCAGCTTGTGATACAGATATTTATAACTGCCACAGCTGTCTGCCCAAGTGTGAACTTCCAGCAACCAAATGGTTTTCTTTTGCTTGGCTCAGGAATAAACTGGCTCCTTCTTTTCTCCCTCTTTTGGCTTGTTCACTGCCAACTTTATGTTCAGTTTGATGTCATTTTGAATGAGCTGATCTCTATTGATTCGCTGGTGATGCATTACCTACTGGCCGGGGTTCATTTCAGTTGCACAGATTCCAGAAGATTCCTGTTCCTCGCTGCGGAGGAGGGTCTGGCTATAGTCCACACAGCATTCCGGGGTGGGAGAAAAACGTGCTCTGGTTTATTGGCATTTCGTGGGAGCAACTCTAGCAAGATTCATGATTTCATTCCGATATTGGAAATAAGTCTGCGACAGTGAAATCGTTTGAAAAGTCGTGTAAGGTCGGCATTAGTCGACCAAAGTGTCCGACTAGTCAACTAATGGACTAAGAGGGGGCAGCCCTACCACATTTAGGTACTTACCTCCCAAATAATCTTTAATTTCCTCCAAAGATCGGACATTTGGTTAAAAATATGGATCACCCTCCTCTTTGTTGGACCTCACTGCATTGTGTGTGTGTGTGTGTTTGTTGCTTATTAGGGTGGCTATTGATGCTGAAGCTCAGTTTGGCTGTAAACAAGTCAATTTGTAGAGAGAGAGCGAGAGAGAGAGAGAGAAAAAAGGGGTTAAAAACCATAATTCACCTATTATAAGGCTTAAAGTGTACTCAAACACTGGTGTATCTTGATGGGTAGTCAGTCCCTTGAGGCTGAACTACACTTCACGGCAACAAAAAAAACCATTCCAGAAAAAGAATCCACTGAGCTGAAAAGACTTCACCAGGCCTTTGTGAGATGGGCTGTTGCTCCATGATTCCCCATCATTTACGACACCATGCTGAAGGATCCAACAGTGTGGTATGACTTTCTACCACCTGCTAGGCATTTACGCAGACCTTACATAAAGGATGAAAAGCCCTTCCAAAAGTTTCAAAGCCTCACCAGGGTCATCTGTCGATCACAGAGCTGCTTCTCTTCTCCGCCGTTTGAAATCTCCTTTTGGGGATTCTGACAAGCAGCTCCCTCGGTGAACGATTTGGCCTTATTTAAGATAACCGTCTCCACTGACGCCATGTGTGGGTGGGGGGGGGGACAAATGGACTAAATATCCCATCCATCCTCCCGGGGTGGTGAGCTCGGTGTAGCATGCAACTATCTGTCAATTTGTGGGTCTATTTTTAGATTTTGGAATCGGGTCTTGGGAAATTTTCTAGTTCAGAGTGTCTTTGTTTGCCTGGAGGTGGCTGCGGAGAGGAGGGATGGGATATGGGAGATAATTAAGACTGATCAAAAGGCATAATCATCATCAGGAATACACACACACACACACACACACACACACACACACACACACACACACACACACACACACAGAAGCAACACACCCTGCACTGCCACAGTCGCCGGCTGTTTTCCAACATTTTCATTCCTACAAGCACTTTAATCTCTTGAGTGCTTAATTTACCTGGCCGCAATACACGGTCCTCACTGATTGGAGTTTGAAGCTACAGCTGCAGACCACAGCTGTGCCCAACCCCGCATACACTTTCCACTTTATCTGTATATGGATGCCTGTTGCCTTCAGGCTGCAACAACGTGAAGCTTATCCCTCGGTGATAGATGGCTGGAGGAAACATGGGTGACGAGAAATAAGAAGACGGATGGGGTTTTGTTGTAGGAGATGTGTCACTGCGGAGTTGACTCTGCTATGGAAACCCACAGGGATTTGCAGACATCTTTTTTTTTATTCGCAGCTTGTGTGTTAGTCACATATGAAAAGATACTCGTTCACTTGAATTTCTTTCTGCAAAACTCCCTCAAATGTTGAGTGATGTGCTTTTCATGCAAGGCTTTTGTTTTGCCTTTGATTATTTGCCTTGCGATTAGCATTTCCTGTAGGAGCTGGCTCCTGGATATCTGGAACTCATCAAATTAAACCCTCATATGATGACTGTTAATATTTGAATAAATTGTGAACGGGCAAGCTTGATTTCCTGTGAGAGTCAGCAAACCTGCAGGCCCGCCTGACGGTTATAGAGTTGGCAGCGAGTTAGTGTGCGGCTTTATAGATCCTTTTTCGTCTGTAGTTGCAACAGGCGCCACATCCATGAGTCCCCTTATTTCACTTTTAGCTCCTGGGTGTACTGGCATGCAACAGACAGAGGAGACAAGTACAGTGCCGTACATCTTGTCCCCGATGACCTGTCGCAGGCCTCCTGTCTCTAACTGATGGCCAAATGATCTGGTCCAGGAAGACCCCTAAGTCTGGGGACAACCAAATGTTGTATGGGTCTTCCTAGTTACTCTTCATGTAAAATACACAACTCTGTCTGCGCTCCCGGGCAGCTTTTTATGAGCTGCGGCGAGACGGGCCGATCGGAAAAGCAACCGTTGGTTTGCCTCGCGGCTCTTTAGACTTCAGCGAGATCTCTTCAGAGGGCTGTTCAAAGAAAGTACAGGGATATAAACTGTGGCTTATGAATTATTGTTTACTATTAAATAATGCAAAGATATTTTATCATCTCACACTAAATCTCAGTTCGCTGAACTTTTCAAAGAAATATTGTTGTTCTAGTACATAGAGGTGAAAGATCATTATATTTGTACAAAGCAAAGCAGCCTCTGGCATGTTTCGGCCATGTGGGGTCAGAGGTTGAATGCAAACTCACATGCTTGTCTTTTGAAAGGGTTGTGCATAGTTGACAGATATGCTTAAGCCTTAGAGTTTACTGCAGTTGCAAACAAAATTGCTGTTTTTTCTCAGGCAATATAGAGTGTTTATCAACTAGCCTGGTCCTACCAGACTCTGGTACATTTCATTTGTACAGAGAGTCTGGCCACTCTCCATTGACTGTATTGAGTGTTAACTTCCTTGAAGGCGGGTACTCTGTTGAAGTTTAAAACTATTGGATCTGCCTAGAACCACTCTGGTAGCCTGGCTCTGCCCTCCTACGTACTGTCTGGTAGGACCAGGCTAACAAGAGGGGAGACGACCACAACTTTCGGCTTAGCATCGCTAGCGTTAGCCAACTCCTTCACCACTAACGGAGCGAGCTGGAAAATCTAACTTTTCCCGAACCCCGTGGGGAGGAGGGCCACCAACATCATGGCCACCAACAAAACTCAGCAAAGATTGTTCTTGCTTGGGCTTTAACCTCTGGATATTCGGCAGCGTTGGCACAACGGAACTATAACTCAGATTAGCGCACGTCACGACCTCAACGCCATCGTTCTCAGCCACTCCCTCTGTTCGCTGATTGGACCTGTTAAAATTTGATCGGAGAAAACCCAAGACTATACCGCAAACCCAGACGTAGTACTGAAGGAAAATGAAAATTGAGCAGAAGTACATAGGAGGGCGGAGCCAGGCTAGCATTGAAATTCGAATATTAAAAAAATCAATACTATTCGAATGCTAAAATTACTATTCGAATATTGCTTTTTTATGACTTTTTTTTTAAATGTTTTAATATGCAATCTTGCCTTTCTCGTCGCCTTGGCCTACACGCATGTGAAAATGAAATGCTTTTGTTTAGTCTGATGAACAATAACGTTTTTGAATCGTATCACAATCGTCCATGTTCCCTTAATACATACATCCACGCGGTATCGTCATCACAATACTATCAGAAATGGCGGAAAGCGACCTGAGGGCACACCTGACAACGTTGCACCCTGACAAGCTAGGCGATCTGTCCGAGGAATTGCCGCTAAAAACGGGAAAGAATGACCTTTTTTTCCTGCCTCTCTCCTCATCACGGGGCTTACCAGCTGTCCGCCAGGCGATAACGGACAAACTGACACGGTTCAAATATAAAGATATGAGACCGATCAACATCACGCAGGGGTCTGGATTTAATTAATTATTTTATTCACGAGCTTGAGCCAAGGTACATTACAGTTGACAAATTAAAGTCATTCATTTTGTCCCGCTGTTTTATTGTTGTTAAGAAAGCGCTCGCCCGTTTTCAAAAGTTTGTTTTGTAATGTTAGTAGTCCCTCTAGTGGACAGAATGTGTAACAACCACCACATGCTGATAGTGGCATTGGCGATCCATAAGCCTGTGTAATATCGTAAATATCAAAAACAGGATGAATTTGAGCATTTAATATTTGAATATTATTCGAATATTAAATAAAATAACAAATGGAATTCAAATAGTATTATAGAGGAAGATTGACAGCTCTAGTGTGTGGGGAGTGTGTGGTAGAGCGAGGGAGTGACGGTGAAAGATTGACAATTAAGCGCAAGAGACTTGGTTTAGTTTTCGTAGTCCAGTGGGGAACTTGAGACTTGTTTATTCTTTGGTTGGGGGTTTGCTGGGATCCTGTTTTGGTGTTGAGAGAAAAGACTCATTTGCTGCACTAAATTAAATTGATTCAACTGAAGACATGTTTTAGTTTCTTTGTTTGCTTAGTTATTTTTGTGAACAAAACAAAAAGCCCGTGTGCAGCTCCATTATCTGAGCAAATACAAGAATCGGATCGGGTCTCGGCATCGGCATATATTCAATATTCAAAAAATCTGATTGGGGACCAACACAGCTGATTGGGACATCCCTAAATTACTGGATTGTCAAAATAGTTGAGGCTAGATTAATTTTCTATCCATTGACGTATTGATTAATGGACTAAATCGACAATCGGGCAAAATGCCAAACATTCCCTAGTTTTAGATTTTGCTGCTTTTTCTGTGTTGTATCAGTGAATTTTTAATGGCTTTGGACTCCTCCAATAGATTATATCTTTTTCAGACTGTTGGACAATACAAGCGATTTGAAGATGTCACCTTGGGCTCTGGGGAATGGCGTTTTCACTATTTACAAAATATGTTATGAATGATTAATCAAAGAGGTAATCAAAACATTAACCAATAATGAAAATATAGTTTTATTTATATATATATATATATATATATATATATATATATATATATATATATCTATATATCTATCTATCTATCTATCTATATCATTAGTTGCAACCTTACCAGTAATACATTGGTGGACTCACCGTAGTCAAGCAGTAGAAAACAATGATCACTCATTTATTTTTGCCCTGTTGAATTCCCTGAATGTAGTTTAATGTTGAAGATTTAATCATGTTAATAATACTAATAACAGTTGTACATGTCACCTACCAGGTTATAATATGGCTTGACAGTTACAGTATTAATCCTTTTTTCAAAATTTGCGTCCAACTTAATATTAATATGGAGATAAACACCTTTTTTGTGTCTTCTTCAATACAGCGTGGTGTTCATTTAGTAAATTACGGTCCCATTCATTTGAAAATAGACGATGAAGCAGAGGATGCCTTAGGGCAGTGGCTCTCAAACTTTTCTCAATGATGTCCCCCCCCCCCCTTTAAAATATTGTTTTCAGCCAAGTACCCACTGACCAACGCAAAACCTTTTTGGTAGAACAACAGGCTATATGAAGACGTACTACAACACTGCACCATCACTGTTGGATTTACTAAACCATAACTTTGTAACTGAAAAACACTTAAATGCTTTTCCAAGTGTTCATGATCCATCACTAATTTGATTAATCATTCATAGGATAATAATAATATTTCAGGTGTTATGCATGACTGACATTTTTTAAATTACGTACCCCCTGCGTACCCTCATTTGAGAAACACTGCTTTAGGGAGAAGCTGCTGCCTTAGGCCTCCTGCACACCGCCTGCGTGGCGTGAGCGTGTCAGCTGCGTGGCGTGTCCGTTTTTATTTCGGCTCCCGTGTTAACAGGTTAGAGTGTGCACACTGCCTGCGTGACACACACGTCTCAGGCGCGGCGAAAAAGCGCGTGCATGCTAGAAATAGGACGCAAGCGTGTTGGAAGCGTTTCCAGGCAAAATAGAATACGAAAATATGTTTATATGTCAATTTGACACAAATACATTTAATAAATGACATTTTGATGTTTGAAAGCACCTGTCAATACAGAACAAAATATTCTGTAGCCTATTTTGCCGTCAATACTGCCAACGTTGTCTTTGCTGTAATCACATCAGTATATATATATTTATGTTCATGAGAAACATACATGTGTACAGACAAGGCTAGCAGCAGCAGCGCCGCGTCAGACACGTTTCTGGTGTACAAACGCCACGGTCACGCCACGCAGCCAGTGTGCAGGGGCCTGTTGCACAAAAGTAGAGAAGAAAAAGCGCAGCTTGACTTAGTGTGGTCCGCTCATCGTGGCTTAATCGGTTGCACGTTTGCCGAGCCAGGATGAGAAGGTGAAGCTACGTCAAGCCAGGTGTAGATAGCTGGGATAAGTGCACGTCCACGGCTTTCTTAAATAGACCACGGTATCGATCACAGATTTACTGATGCAGAAATGGAGAAGACGCGTGCGACATATGTTTAACCCGCTGAGCAGCAGCTGTTAATGGAAAATTACGAGGAGGTGAAACATATAATATGCAAAGAGGGAAATACGGCTGTTGTTATCAGACAGAGAGAAAAAGTCCAACAGACAAAACAATGCGTAAGGATTTAAAAAAGATCTACTTAGGGCCTACTAGTCACTCCACATTTTTACAAAGTTTTAATTGCTTTTAATATGCTTGTTTTATGTGTTGGTTTTATTGCTGTATTTGTTTTTATCTGCTAAATGTGCTTGTTTTACTGTAAAGTGTCTTTGAGTAGCCTGTACAGCACTATATAAATAAAATGTTTTATTATTTAGCCTACTTTGCCTTTAAAAGTGAGCAGAGGGAATTAATGTTCCTCGGGCAATTTACCCTAAGGACTAGGCTTAATTTCAAACCCTTATTCATAATGAGAGAATATGTTTTACAACAATATCCACAAATCTATATAAGCTATAATTCGAAATATCTTTCTACAATTAATGTTCATACAGAACAAACATGACTGGACAAATCTAGAAAAAGAAGTAAGTGACTTCAATACACACTGTAAGCATATCTGTAAAACAATATAGCCTATTATTCATGTTTTTTTTTTCTCACTCCCAAGCTCCCAGATGCGCGACGGCACCAAAATAAAAAGATTAAGAAGCTTTGTGGCATTCCAACACATTCTCACTCCCATCTCGTAAAATACGGACGTTTGGTCAGGTGCCACTGTCGTCGTTATTGACGCTAAAAGTCTCCTTTAGAGTCCGCTGCACGGTGTGGGAGGATCCCCCCGCCTCCCCCCGCCTCTCCATGTTGCACGGGGCATATTCACGGGGAGAGCAGCGGAGGAAAAGCCCCTTTCCTCTGCATTGTCCCACTTTATCTCCGGTGCCAGTGCAACAATTTCTTACCATCCAAACAACTGCAATAGTAGGATTTACATGTAAACTTGTAAATGTAAAATAAACTTGTGACAGCAATAGTGACAAGTAATGCATGTTAATAAAAATAAAGCAGAACACATTCAGAAGACAACGGAATCACTGTTAAACATGTTTATTTCGGATCAGAGCAGCAGCTGATTTAACACATCAGACTCCAGGATTAATCTTAGCCCGGCTGTTTAACTGTTAGCCTGCTGTGGAGCAGGCTAGCTGCAAAGAATAAATCTCCATGGTTACTTGGCTGGGTTTAATTCAACCTGCTTTTGTGCAACCAAGTCAAAGCTAAATTCATCCAGGATAACTTGAATATCCCGGCTTAATCCCTTATCCTGGTTTTGTGCAACAGGCCCCAGGAGGCCTCACAGTAACATAACCACCATAACAAATCTGATAACCCTGTTGGTAATCTTTTCATCTAAGGGAGCCAACAGATGCACCACGAATGATTGAAGGGACTTAAACCTACAACATAGCTTTGGGTTATGCTCATGGTTGTTTGTTTCAATATATTTGAACAAATCATGTTAATTGTCATCTGTTTGACTTGTTTTTCTTCTTTTTTTTTAAAAAACAAACAAAAAAAACAAACTTTGAGCTCATTTATCATTTGTTATGATGAAATGTGACAGCCCTATTTTGTAAAGCTCAGGTCACAAGTTTAAATGTACCCTATAGATGGAGAAATGAACTCATGAACAGTGATTGCAGTTTGCACTATATCTGCTCAAAGACTAAACAATATCAAAGAACAACAACCTACAAAGATTGAATAAATGAGCTGTAGTGTAAAATTCAGTACCACCCACCCCCTGATGCTCATGATAAAGTTCTGTTTGTTGGCTTCTGTGTGTGATGTGTGATATGTGTGTGTGTGTCTGGAATTGCATGTGTATGCAAGCCCGGCGGGTGAAATTAGAGAATCCAGCATTTCATCATGCTTACTGGACTTGAATCCATGTGTGAAATCCAGCTAGTGAGGCCAAGTGTGGCTCCATATGCTGCTGAGCTTGATGGCTGAACCGGTTTCTATTAGATCACCTTCAGCCTCACCACAGTCACCCTGAGCAGGATGGTCATATGCCAGCACGCTTCACAATTCAGCACACCTGCTTTTTCATATGAGAAAGGTCATTTTTGTGTGTGTATACATATATCTAAGTTCAGTTATAAAATGTGTGTGCTTGCATGAGTGTCTGCTCACGCATCTCCATGCAATTTATCATTTTTTTGCCCTAGGCTTTGGAGCTTCTAGCTTTCAGCTCTGTTAGTCCCATCTTTGAAGCTGACTTCACGTCTCCATGGTTGACTGGCTGTTGACATACTATATGGACAGCAGTAGGAGCCAGGGGTTGGTGCGCGGCTTCTCCCGGCAGTCGCTCCAGCTGTTAAATGGTGTGGCACCTGCACAGGACCACAGGGTTACATAAAAGAGCAGCCGTTGGTGTCTGAGGCACCTGTAGGTCCTCTGTTTACCTCTGATCACACATGAACAGAGAAAACTGTGTGTGTGTGTGTGCGCGCAGTAGTCTTCATCTCGGACATATGCCACTCTCCCTCGACAAAATTTAGTTTCGCTGTTCATCCACTTTCCTTCCCCTTCATGACTCACAACGTATAATCAGATTGAACCACGTGTAAGTGAATTAGGCAACACTCAGAACAGAAATCAAATTACTCTGGATGAAATGGTTCTTTTATTGTGAGAACTCACAGGAAGTGCTTACATACGAGAAGCAGATACACCTGGGTTTCCGTTTGTACGTGTACTGTATGTGTCACCACCCGACTTAACAGCTTTTAACATGGCAAGGTTTGGTATATTTGCTAGATTCAAGCCTTGACTTAGAATACATTTTAATGTGATGAGTTGATAAGAGGACAGTTGTGCAATGCACTTCTTAACTGATTGCCCCCTAGTACAGTACAAAAAGACAAAAAAGCAAGACTACCAAAGACTAGGCTAAGTGTCTGTCACATTACACTCCCTTAAGAAGTAGTTCTTTTTATTACGGCCTTCTGTTTAGTTTTGTGTCATGCCATTAGACAGAGGAGTATGGATCTGTTGTAGGGAAGTTTGGGCATGATTTTCCCAGCATATCTCTTCATCTGCAGCACCAACCAACAGCAGATGCGCAAAACATGTTTTCTTTACCCTAAATGACTCGGTTCTCTTTACTCGTTGATGGTTGCTGATAATGTGGATATATCAGTTGAAATGTATTTTCTAACGATGCTCAGCTTCACTGTGCAATAATACGCACAATAGTAATTAAATTGCACAATGGAAAATTTAGGATCCAGTTTTGTTATTTTCCAAGCTTCACCTTTACTTTGACTAAAAGTCAGGACATCTTATCCTCGGCTTTGATTTTGACCATTCTTTTTTAATCTAGCTTTTCCTATTTCCCCAACTTTATGGAAGTGAGTTGTTAAACTGCTGGACAGCTGCCCTGATCACAGTCAACTAAAACAAATGATCAGGCTTCATATGACTTTGCATTTTGTTGGTTAAGATATTCCTGATCAAGCAAATCCTTAATGTCACTTCATCCTTACCATCCGTAGTTGGAGGTTTCACATCAGTATTCAAATGTGATAGGAGTACATGGTGAGCTTATGCCAAGGCCATGATACTGCCGTGGTTGTAACCAACCAGGGACCTGTGGTTTTAAATATTTGCATAAGCTGAACGCAGCTGTTTCCATGGTAACCTGATGTTGTTGGATGAGGACAGAGAGAGGATTTGTGGGAACGGCAGTCCCGACAGGTTTCAGCAAAGTAAAGTTTGAATTAGCTTATGATTATGCTTTTTCATGGAACTGTGTCAACGGTGGGTCCCACATGTCCTGAGATTGTCATCGTCCCCAACACTGCTGCTGATTTGCACTGAATATTCTAAGAATAATGAATCCTAACCAGACAGTGGGACGTGCCCAAGAGCTCAGGGGTCGGTGTTGTTATTTTCCAACGGCCTGGTGCTGGTTGGGCAGTCTGGCTCCATTTCCAAATATTAGTTGCTTTATGTCGTTGACGTTGGACAGCTGGCTTAGCGTTTCCGCGGGGTCTTTTTATTTTAATTTTAGCCCTTAAAAAGTCTTAAATTGGCTGAAGTGTTGTGTTCTAGTTCTTAAATAATTTTCAACAGGTCTTAATTTTCCTACGTCCATGTAATGCTACCTGTAATGCTCACTGAATTTCTTTCTTTTATTCTGTGGTTTCTTTCGCTCGTCCACATATAATTGGCTGTATATGTACAGATCATTATTAGCCTACTCTGTGTCGCTTTTATTCAATTGTAATAATTGTATTTACTTTGCAAGTCCTTTTGTGACGCTGCATTTTGTTTTTACTTTTATGTCGTGATATAGGTCTTAAATTACATTCATAAAGGTCTTAAAAAAGGTCTTTAAAAAGTCTTAAAGGTCCATGGCATGAAAATTTCACTTTATGAGGTTTTTTAACATTAATGTGAGTTCCCCCAGCCTGCCTATGGTCCCCCAGTGGCTAGGAATGGTGATAGATGTAAACCGAGCCCTGGGTATCCTGCTCTGCCTTTGAGAAAATGAAAGCTCAGGTGGGCCGATCTGGAATCTTCCCTTTATGACGTCATAAGGGGAAAGGTTACCGCCCCTTTCTCTGCTTTGCCCGCCCAGAGAATTTGGTCCGCCCGTGAGAAAGAGAGAGACATCATGGCTTACAAACAAGCAAAGTGGCAGTTGGTCAAGGCCACACCCCCACCCTCCACCTTGCTCATTGTGGGACTGGCTCTAGTGGCTGTAATTCTGCACCAAGGCTGAATTTCAGGGGAAGTAGACTTCAGATACAGTATTAGGGGACCACTAAGGCCTATATAAAATAGACTTCAGATACAGTATTAGGGGACCACTAAGGCCTATATAAAAAGAGACTTCAGATACAGTATTAGGGGACCACTAAGGTCTATATAAAAAGAGACTTCAGATACAGTATTAGGGGACCACTAAGGCCTATATAAAAGCATCCAAAAAGCAGCAGGTCATGGGACCTTTACATTTGACTTGTTAAACCCTGCAGAAACCCTATGGCTGATCAAATTTTCAAATGTAAACATCAGAGTACACCAAGGAAAAGGTGGAGAAGATGAATTGAAGCGAGCGTGAGCCAATCTGCGGCCATCTCATGACTACCAGTTGCTCATCAGGATCAGGAAATCAACTTACTACTCTCCTACTGACTCTTCTAACCTGGCCGGGCAAGGTTTTCAAATGTTGGGGGGCCGGGGAGTTATTATGATGCAAAACGATACAGACAAACCTTTTGCCGGTGGGTGAGTGATACACCTGGAGCCCGGTGTATTTAAAAAAAATCTGCCTCGATTGTTTCATTATTATTTTAGGGAGTGATTAAATATCAGCTGAAACAAAATGAATAGCATCACTGCTGCCTCACATTGCTGTCCTCTTTTCTGTATTTTTTACAGCGACAATAAGATTACCTTTCTGATGCTGCTGGAGGGAATTTGAGTCGTATGGCGCCCGTTGCATTCTGTGGCAATATTTTTACTATCCTCCACCGCCTATAATAATTTGAGCTTGACATCCCATATCCCCCTTTGTCACATATTCCTAATAGTTGGGCAGGTTGCTCACCCACTCTTTAAAATGTTTCCCATTCTAATTGCCACATCATAGGCGAACCCAAACTGTGAGTGGGTGCAGTGCATGACATTAACGCTGTGGGCCGAAATGTCAGGAACATCATTAAGTGAGCCGGCTCAAAGCTGTTCCGGATAGGCTTTTGGTTTTGGGGTGGTTTTTAGAGCTGGTGAAGTTATTATGCCATACTATGCAAACTTATGTGCTTCACTGAGTAAAATAAAAATCCTTTTCCCTGTCAGCAGTGTCAGCTATTTTGGTCTGCATGCAGCCTGGTTGTTACTGTGCAGTTTTAGATGCTCTCACCCCCATCAGCTGTCAAATCAACACAGACTTGTCAACGGCCCCCTTGCTCTTCATCATCCAACGACAACATTAATCATCAAGTGCCAATAAGCACAGCAGAAACCCGATGATGCCAAACTGTCTCAAGGCCACAAAGAACCACGAAAGTGCCTCTTGGAAGTTAAAACGGAGACAGACCGACCCAAAAGAAGGTTTATACCTAGGGCTGGGTATCGTTCAAAATGTTCTGTACCGATACCAACATCGTGACTTCGATACTGGTTCCCAAACGATACTGGTTCCCAAACGATACTTATTTTTGATGCCAATTTAATAAAACAAAAAGAAATGACAACATTACACATTACGGCACAAATCTTTTAATTTATTTTTCAGCTCCTTCTACGCGAGTCCCGTCTCTGTGCGTAACGTAGAGTTTTTCCTGCGTATCGTCTAAGACGTGTAACGCCACACAGCCAATGACGAACATTTCAATTGGGTTTTGAATGACGAGGCATTTTTCGATGCTCGATACTTTTTCAGTCGGTGGCAATTCAGTCGGTGCCTAAAAAGTATTGAATTCGGTACCCAGCCCTATTTATAACATGCATCGACAAACTTTGTATAATCTCATCTACTCGTACAGTATTGTTGGAAGCATATTGCCTCACGTTAAACTCTTTTACAACAAGACTCCTGTAATAAACAGGTGTACAGGGAAAGTTCTGTACTGCCGTTTCCCCCACTTATCTGTGGAAACAGCAGACAACTTACTCCCACTCAATACTTGATTTGTGTTTCACCACCTCAGCTAGATGTAAAGCTATCTTTGGAATGCTGTTTAACTTCGCATGGTTTCTCCTCATGTGGGAACCCTGGGGTGCCCAACTGATTGGCTCAGTGACTGGCAGCGAGGTGTACAGAGAGAGGCAGTCCCAGGAGCACTCCTAATGGACATACTGCATCCAAATGCCCTCGAGTCATTTCTCAGTTTTCCGCCGAGGCCACCAGGCGACTAAATAGCTCCCCCAGTTGACGGCTCACTTCCCTGCCACTAGGCAGATGCAACCGAAGCAGGGGTCAAGCCTCATTTTAAGGACAATTAGGCACAACCGGCTTCCATTTCATCACATCGTCAACGTACTCGGTGACCCTTTGTACCCACCGTTCGACCACCTGCCCCAGTTATGAGGAAAAAATACCTGAAGATAAAACCACCTGGGATCCATGGGTAGATAATGAAGAAGAGAGAATGTGAAGCTAGTGGGACATGTTATTCACCACATTTCTTTCCAAATCAAGGCTGGTAAAAAATAAACGTGTTTGAAACAGACAGAGAAATTGATGTTGTGTCCCATACACGGGAGCTTTGCGCCCTTTCCAATTTGGCCGTCTGTAGGAAGATAATAATGTTTTACAACAGTGCCTTTACTGTGGCTTTTGCTAAGACTGTGACAATAGCATGGTGAAATTATTTTTGTCTTTGCAAGTATTACCTTATTAGCTGTGTGTTAGTTTCCTCACTCTGACATGTTCATTCTCATGTGCAAAAATGTGGAGCATTTGTTGTTCTTTTGTAACCTGAAGCCTGTCTGTCTTCATTTAAAGCAGTGTTTCTCAAACCCCAGGGGGCGTTCAGAGGATGATTGTTGGAAGGGGGGGGGGCGTTGAGGTTGGGGCGTTTGTTTTAAGGCGAGTTTACACCAAAGGTTCACAACTGTACGAGTTTACACTTTAAACTACTTGCAAAAAACAGTGGTCTGCAACATTAAAACCTGCCAGTTTACGCCACTGCGACTGGACAAGACGGTGGATCGTAACTCTTCTTCTCTTCTGTGTTTTTTTAGGCTTTGTGTGGTGCAGCTCCGTGCTGCCTTCATGGGAACGGGACATCAGAGTATCATCTTATATAAACTCCGTACTGCAGCGTTATGAATCGGTCTTGTCAGGAACTTTATAATTTATATTAAACGTTATCATTTATCTTTAATAAGTCTATGAACATACTGTAGCTGTCGAACATTTTTCATTCAATGATATGATTTTTTTAATGATTTTTGATAACAATAGTAACAACAATAATATGACTAATAACAACACTAATAATTATCATAACAATAATATGACCTACTCATTAATATTCAGGGCAATTAGCCTACATCTTATTTGATGGGGGGGCGGTAAGGGACCTGGATAATGGAAAGGGGGGCGCTGGTCCCAAAAAGGTTGAGAACCACTGATTTAAAGCTACATTAACCACTAAATATTTGTCTGGGACAATACACAACGGGGCAGCAAAATGTAGTGTTTTGGATAAATATAAACATGAAGTAGCACTAAAGAAATAAAGCACTAAGTAAGGACATAAAAATAGAGTTGTTGACATTTCACCACACTTATAGAGATTGATACACCCATCATCCAGTCAGGTATGTAAAAGTGGGTTCATCTCGTCCTGGGCCAACAACTCATGGTGTGGTGGCTGAGTGACATAGCAGCTAGCGTGTCACATGTGTCCTATCTTCTTCCAGAGCGAATTGGAGTGGCATATACTAATAAATGTGTTGCAATTCAAGGAAACCTGTACACAAAAAGGAGATCTACAGGGACAGGTGCCTTCCGGTGAGAATGGATCTCCTTTCACGGTTGGGCGGCCAAATCTGGCACCCAAACCCATCTCGGCTGAAACTTTGGGTCTGGCCTCTGAAGGGCCAGAGCCATTGCTAGGGCTCTGTGAGCCAGCAGTGGTGCGGACTATTCACAGTTCCCGGGCACCCTCCACCAATGTGCTCTGTGCTAATAGGTGAAAGCTTTTTGCCAAGTGGTGCCGAGCTCAAAATCAGGAGCCAACACAATGCTCCATACCGGGTATACTCAGTTTTCTCCAGTCACTCCTTGATCGGGGCCTCGCAGCCTCCACAATCAGGGTGTATATTGCCGCCATTTCATCTATGCACAATAGAGTGGAGGGGGTGACTATTAGGTCCCACACTCTGGTGACCCGCTTCCTAAAGGGGGCTCAGCGATTGAGGGCTCAGCGATTGAGGGCTCAGCGATTGAGGCCTCCTCGGCGAAACCCAGTGCGAAACCTCCTGGGACTTGCCCCTTGTTTTGCTTGCACTGTGCAAACCCCCATTTGAACCCCTGGGGGGTATAGAGTTGAACTGGCTGTCCATGAAGACAGCCTTTCTCTTGGCCATTACGTCAGCAAAGCGGGTAGGAGAGCTACATGCTTTTTCCATGAACGGAGACTGTCTGCATTGGCATCTGGGGGGTACAGGAGTAACCTTATGGCCGAACCCCTCTTTTCTCCCAAAGACCTTTTCGTCCTCATGCATCAACCATCCTCTTAGGCTGGCAGCCTTTGAACTCCGAGATCGGGGATCTGAACTAGGGTTGAGCATGGAGCTTTTGTGCCCTGTACGGGCACTCAGGATTTATCTTCAGGAGACCACCCAAATCCGGCAGTCTGACGCATTGTTTGTCTGCCATACAGGGCCAAGACGGGGCCTTTCCCTGTCCAAACAGCGGCTGTCAAGATGGATAGCCGAGACCATCGGCCATGCTTACAAGAGCAGTGGTCTTCCAAGCCCTTCTCATGTTCGGGGGCACTCCACCAGGAGTGTGTCTACATCGTGGGCAGTCCTGCGGGGCGTGCCCCTCTCTGACGTTTGTGCGGCAGCTTCATGGGCCTCACCCTGCACATTTGCTAGATTCTACAGGGTTAATGTTGTACCACATAACCCAGTGGCTGCAGCGGTACTTCCTACACCTTCGCAGCATCCCTAACAGGCAGGTAACAATTCCTCCTGACTTTGTTGATATTAGCCATCCAGGTGCTGAAAGCACCGCCTCTGGCGGTCAGTAGAAACACAATAGAACGATGGTTACGTATGTAACCGCGGTTCTATGAGTTTCAGATGACCGCCAGAGCTCGGCAGTCACTCGGAATTTCCACGAGAAGATTGCCAAGAGGTCACTTCCTGGGTGGGCCTGCCCTTTGTGCCGAAGCACAGGGCATGTGTTTAATGTTTAATCGCATTAATGGCATAGTTATAGCAATTTCTATCTATTCTAAATGTCCCTAGATTTCTTTTTGTGCCATTATTTTTCTCATTTTAATGCTCTTATCAACATGGAAAAGTGGATCGGCTTGCTTTGTGCTTTTGTCGCCTGGCTTTGACGAGAGGGCGGAGAATTTGCATCAGATGTGTGCTTGGCCATCAAGTGGTATTTCAGACTGGACGTGCTGCGATGATAGCTCAGTTCACAACGACAAAACACACAGATCACTTTGGTCTTGTCAATGGAACCGTTTGGCAACTTTTTAAATGTAAACTTTCCATTCAGAATCTTATTGGCATCCATTTCGGCGTCTCGCACTCGCCATCCACTCAAAGCGTAACGTTAGCCTACTATTGTTTGGCCGGCTCGCAAGCCCAAACAAGTGTGTGCGGCGTGCCTGTTGTTTTGTTTCCAGTCTAGCTAGATCCGGTGTGGTGGTGTTGTTGTTTTAATGTTACTATATATATATATATATATATATATATATCAACCAAAGAGACACGGTCGGATTAAGCGTTTACATGGATATTGGATGCTTATATTTTCCTATTGGAAAAAAGGTTTACACCAGGCCTCTCAACCTGATTGAAAATTCCTTCTCTGCGTAGTGGTTCCATGAGGCATTTTCTATTTTGACTGGACTATTATTGTGATTATTAGTAGAATAGTAGGGTCCATGGTTACGCAGCAGAGAACAAGATGTCCAGTGGGAACCTGTAGGCAACTATGTTTAATTTGTAAACTTTATTTTCAAATACCTTCAAAGGCTCTAAAAACCAATTTTCTGAGTCATCTTATTTCTACCAACAATGTGGTCCTACGTACACACATTTCCTTTTTCTTTTCTTTCTTGGGCACTTATAGGATTGTAATGCAAATAGTCTAGGTGTTAATACATACAAAATACTTTACAACTACTTCATGAGGTAGGGAATGTATAATAATAGTGTAGTTTTTTTCATGGTATTCCTGTCCCTCGAGCGGACTTTACTTAGATCCTTACAGTCTTTGTGCTAAGCTAAGCTGTCAATGAGCTGCCTCTGTATTGAATGTGATAGTGATTACATTTTATTTTGTGTAATTCTCGGTAAGACAGCCTATAAGTGATATCCCAAAATGTTGCCAACAAAGGGAAGTTACTAGACCATGCAGCCTTGTACAGTTTTGAGAGCCCCCCTGTCACTACCTACCTGTCACTGGGATGCTTTATCTTAGTATTCCTGTCAGGTGACTTGTCCCCGCCATCGTCTCCTCAGAAAAATGTGTCAGGATCTTTATCTCAGTGCCAAAGCATTCCAAAAGCCTTCAGCTTCCCTCTTCATTCTCTTTTTTTTGTTTGCCTGTCATGCGAGTGTGACGTTCAGATTTCACCTCTATTGTCAAAACGAATGCTGCGTTAGTATGGACGGATGTGATGGATGGTCCTCTGAGGCTTTGTTGTGACACAGCAAAAAAATAAATAAATTGAGTGATGGCATTCAAAGTAAAAGCCAGTCTAACACTGAGTCTGATATCCATGTCATATCTGTGATGCTTAGCTTGAGGCTCAGATTACATTCAGATCACAAGTATTTTTTTTAAAGCAACATGCCGACTTATTGGGACTTTAGCTTATTCACCGTATCCCCCAGAGTTAAGTCCATACGGTGGCACTCATAAGTTTATGAACCCATGCTAAAATTGACTGAAAAGAGGAATAAAAAAATCATCTTTAGAAAAATCCAACCCTTAAGGACACCAATTTTCTTTGTGAATGAATAATGTATCGTAAATAAATAATTGTTCTTCCTTAAAATACAAGGGGCATAAGTAAGTACACCCCTATGTTAAATTCCCATAGAGGCAGGCAGATGTTTGTTTAAAGGCCAGTTATTTCATGGATCCAGGATACTATGCATCCTGATAAAGTTCCCTTGGTCTTTGGAATTAAAATAGCCCCCCCTCATCATATACCCTTCACCATACCTAGAGATTGGCATGGGGTACTTCACATAAAATCATCTCTCAATGCAAATCAAACCAGCTATTAGGTTAACTGAAATAAAACCATGCCAATCTCTAGGTATGGTGAAGGGGATGTGATGATGTGGGGCTATTTTAATTCCAAAGACCAAGGGAACTGATGATAGAGAGATGATTTTATGGAAAGTACCCCATGCCGAATCTCTAGGTATGGTGAAGGGTATGTGATGATGTGGGGCTATTTTACGCATGGAGATGAGAATGGTATGTATGGACTTATCTAACTCTGGGGGATACGATGAATAAGCTAAAGTCCCAATAAGTCGGCGGTTCCTTTAAAGATGAATCAAAGGCTGGTGAACGACAGCTTTGAGAGCTATACAGTAGGGCTGCACAACATATCGTTTTTTTAATCGTCATCGCAATATCAACTGACGCAATAACCACACCGCGAAGGACTGCGACATGTCGCGAAAGACACATTCTGTGTGTTAGTTGAAAGAAAATGTCAGTAGAAAACCGCACTGTAAAATGGAACTTCTTTTTTCACTGGTGCCTTTTATATCATTCATTCAACCTTTATTTATCCTCGAGAGATCATTGAGGGTTGACCGTCATTTCCAATGTCACAAGTCAGATTACAAAGACAAATACAGAACAACACAAAGTACAATCATAAGAAATATAGGAAGACAATAAATCATTCAGAATTGACAAGCCAGTCAGCGGATTAAATTCAGTGTTCAATTTGTTCAATAAAAGAATGTTGGAAATTATTTCCTTTCATTCAACAAGCAATACGTTGCATTTTAGCAGAACACTGAATGCAGCAGAACTGAGTACACTTTAATCTGTTTATTTATCGCAAGTAATATCGTTATCGCGATATTCATCGCATATTTTCCTCATATCATGCAGCCCTACTATACAGACCTATTAATACAGGGTCTGCATTGTGGTTTATAAGATTAGAACAAAATGTGAAAGAAACAAAATAACATCCACAAACAATCAGGGGGGTTACAAATAATTCATGATTAGAAGGCTGAAAAGAGGCTTATTGCATCATAGCTCGCAGAAGGTGTGCATCTTACCTGCAAAGATGGGCCACGTTTTGGTTCAATGTCTGTGCAAGTGATTGCTTATTCTGGCATTAGAACACTGTATGGGCCAGGGACTCACTGTTTTACACCCTTTAACATGACTCCTGATGGTGGAGGTCAAGCAGGATTGCCCCGTGTCTAGTGACCCGCGACACCAACACGTGATAGGTGACTTGGCGAAAAAGGGGGTTGGTGCAGAATTGTAATGGGCATACAATGAAGAAGGCAGCAATATTACGCACTGCCAACCCATATTCACACCCATTTCTATATAAACTAGTTGCTATTGCTTGTAAGGTTTGGTGGCACTAATCTGCAGTAATTTAGCCTGGGAAAACCCTGACGAACTCCCGGCAAATTTAAGATTTGCTCTGCAAGTCCATCTGTCCAAGAGCCCATTCAAGCCCATTTCCAATTTTTCCAAATCGAGGCACCAATCACAACCGTTGAGGCAGGCTTTATACACTGACGATAGCGCAGCGACGTTGACGCGCCATCTCTTTCATCGCTCTGATTGGTTTTAGGTCTATCCAATTGCGCCCAGAGGCATTTGAGCAGTGTCCGTTGGTGACGCCCCTTTGGAAATGGGCTGTGAATGAACCGTCCCCAGGCCCACTCTCAGTTACAACTGAGAAGGGTCTGGTGTCAACCAGGCTAGCAGTAATTACCGTTTATGTATAGATCTTTTATGATCTCCCAATCTTGCTATGATGAATATCTTTGCTCATGATGTAAAGCAGTTAATCATTTCCATTACTGGAGCTGCACTGGCTGGAGTACTTTCTCACAATGCTACATTGTTACCTTACCACTTAAGGCCTGAAAGAGGATGGAGCTATTTTCTTTCTGAAAAAAATATAAGAGGCCTTTTTAATTCTCAGTGTGTCAATTCTGAGTGTGTCAAGGTGGGCTTATTCGTTGAGAATAATGTCCTCACAGAGTCTAATGAAATGATTTTGTACAAATTATTAAACCCCCAAACAAATATGTGATTTGGAGGGCATATACATAAAATGACTTATGACTATAAACTATTGATTAAGTAGTTGTGATCGATCCCCAACATTGAACTTGAAGCAAGACTATGTAACTTTTGAGAGAAGAAATGGCAAAATATTCCTCTTGATGAGTTGAATTTTTAAAAGAAGTGAAACCATAGAAATAGAATGATCGTATAATGGAGATTCCCATTCAAAGAAACAGCAGGATGGTCAGAGCGGAGGCCATTTTTATGTGCACCGTTGCCTTGTGAAGAACTGTGACCGTATGCATGTGACGGTAACTGTGTGCAGTAATGCTGTTAGCTCAGGCTGTGTGCTGCTGCTGGCCTGCTACTAACACAGTCAACTCATTACAGCAGGAGCTATTTTTAGCCCAGTGTGATTGAAATAGGGTCCTGAGGGGGGCTAGAGTCGAGCCAGAGGATTGAACAGAGGAGGAGGAGGAGTAGCTCAGGGTCGGCCCCGGTCTGAGAACTGAATACAGAGCCAAAGTCGCGCCCATTCTACTTCCGGTCCGTGGGACCTATCTTTTGAAAAAATATGAACGGGAGTGAAGAGGAAAGACAAATTCTTTTTTGATCCTGTTTGAATTGAGCCATGAATTACACATATGATGTTAATCAGTTTAATAGATAATTTCACAAGTCAAGAAAGTCTCAGTTTATTGTTAAACTGTTGAAGTATAAGACTGTGTGAAAATACGTAATTAGAAAGACTGCACACTTCAAAGTTATGTGGATGACGTCTTACTCAAATAAGCGGAGGATCTTGCTTGTTCTTTTGCTTATCTGCTGAAAACACTTCAGCGGATAAAACACATCAGGTACGATAACGTTACATGTGTTGTGGAACAGAGCTAAGCTAGCTAGCTAGCGAGCAAGTTGAGCATCAAGCTAGGTGACGTAAATTGTGTGAGACGAGAGATGTAGTTCACGGAGTGGTCATACGACAAACTTGCGGCTAACTGAGACTTCGGTTGAAAAATGATCTTTTAAATTGACAAACATCATATTTGTAATCCATGGCTCAACTCAAATGGGATCAAAAACTTCTTTCCGAATTAAGGTCCCATGAGGTCCACCAGGAAGGGGCGGGACTTCGGCTCTCTATCGGGGTGCACCACCAGTGTTTGCTCGTGTCACTGATACAATCATTGGCCCATTGTCACCTGGTATTAAAATCCTATCTAAGTGATCCTATCACAAGTGGACAGCTCTCAGTACTAGGGTTGGGTACCAAACTCTGTACTTTTTTAGGTACCGACCGAATTACGTCGGTACTACCGAGGACCGAGTCACTTTAAATCAAACGGTGCCAAATTTCGGTACCCGAGAGCGCATAAGCGCGAGCTCATCTGTGACACAAACACACGCAGAGGTGTGGTGCGGACAAGGCGAAACAACGTCGACTTTGTTAAAGTCACAGTGAGTCAAGGCAATGCCGGTGAAGCGGTTGCAAGTTTGGTTACACTTTTTAAAACTCCACGCTGAAACCGTATATAACGGCGAGGCGAAAGCGGTCGCGGTACGGGTTAACGTTAGACTTCCTCTGTGACAGGCAGGCGCCACTGTGATCACTATGCCCTATTGAGTGACTGACAGGCTGAGGTTGTAGGGCAAGGCAACTTTATTGCTATAGCACATTTTAACAACAAGGCAATTCAAAACGCATTACATAAAATAATATAATTAACTTTATCGGTTATCAGGCAAATAAAACGCTGATACAGATAATCTGCAAACTGCCAAAAAACGGCCCGATAATCGGCCAGGGCCGATAATCGGTCTATCCCTAATAATATAGCTAATAACCACATACATCATTTTCCGTTTGCACATAGGCTGTGTCTGCGTGCCTGTGTGCCTGTGTGTCTGTGTGCGTGTAAGCGCCAGTTGTTGCTCTCACATATATCCAACTTAAGATACGTGCGATGACTAATGAAAAAGTGCTGCCCACAGTCTGTGTCTGTCTGTGTGCCAAAACAAGGAGGTCTACCGGCGACCTCTGCGGTAGAGAAAGACGTTCTTTAAAGTCTGTGTGTTCAGCTCTCAGCAGGCCCGGGGTGGGTAATCGAGAGAATCGTGAGTATTCCCGGTGGGCCACTTCACTCTTGGGCCAGTCGAGGATATTTTTTGTTGTTGACATTTGTCACGTTAGTTAAAGTAGGTGACACACGTTCCGCATTCTGACACTGCAGGCTCTGCATGGGTTGCACCATGTGAGGGAGTTCTCCCCTCCCCTCCCAAATAGAGTTGGCTGGGTCCATAGCTCGTCTTTTCCAAAAAGTTTTCTCAGGTAGGCGGCTACCGATAGCTGGGCCACGCGAAGGTACAGGATTTGTATCCCCTGGCTGCGGGAGCGCGCGTGCACTCAGAGCGGAGTTAAACTGCTGCACTTCGAATTCACCTCTTAAATGGAAGAAATAGCGACGTGGAAGACTCGACAGGGTTTTCCATAGTAACAAGGGTCTCATTTATCGACATAAATACGTTCATTTATCTGTTACATTAAGGCGACGTGTGAATTGTTTAATGCGTCGGTTAGTATTGTGGATTAATCAACAGTGTTTTCCAACGTTCCATATTGTCATGCACCTTAGCTACATAGGCCGACTGATAGGCCTTTCTGTGTGAGTCATGCAGGTTTATGAACAATATTTTTTTTTCCTTTAATCTAGGCTACCGCCATCTGTCCATTCTTTGAAGTTGTGGTCTGGCAAGGATGCCTCGTCTTTGCTAACCTGTCCCTCCCTGCCCTCTAACGTGATTTCTGTTTTAATTTAGTTTAATATGGATTTTCAATGAACTGCTTTGTTCACCTGTCTACCATATGAGTTACAGAGGGGATACACAAAATATCAGGCCGTTTTTCACCTGATATGTGTATCCCCTCCCCTAACATGCAAAGAGTCTGTCCTGTCATCATGTGTGTTATTTTCTGGGTCTACCAGGTTACAGAGGGGATACACATTATATATTAGGGGAAAAACAGCCTGATATAATGTGTATCCCCTCTGTAACTTTTGGAGACATCTCCATATTATCTCATGTTGTTTAATAAGTTAATTGATCAACCTATCCTTTTGGAATAGTGGAATATTTTTGTGAGCTTCTCAGCTTAAGTGAATTATTATTTAACCTTTACATTATTTGTTGAACCATGGTATTAATAAAAACTACAGAATAGTAAGAGCTGAACTGTTGCTTCATTTATCCAATTTCCACCACCATGGAAAAAGTGGGCCGGTCTTGGGCCTGAAACTCCCGGGCTGAAAGTGGCCCCACTCCGGCCTTTGCTCTCAGTACGTTTGTAGTTTCTAACCGAATATCTGTCCGTTGAAGTTTTGCTTATAGGAGTCATGTTAAGCTGCTGCTGATAAAAATGGAGAATTTCCAGATTTTGCTGTTTCGCAATAAAAGTTTAAATTACAAAATATCAGAGAATTTATAGGAAATAACACCGTTCCAGCGTTGTACAGCCGCTGCTTTGACCACTCAGGCTCGCCAGCTTACTCCAGTGCTGACACAACGCTGTGGGGATAGGTCTGGCAATAAGAGACTACTAAATAGCAACAGCTAAAAAAGGTTATTTTATACCGGCGGCTGTCTTTTTTTTTTTTTGGGCATCCGCGGGGAACAGAGCTCCAGACAAATACGAGCAGGCAGCACCAGGATGAAGAAAAAAAAAAAATACTGACAGTATGATATCATCCAAAACACACGATTCACTCTCAGTGGTTTCTGTGACGTGATAAATACTTTGAATGAGTACGTAGTTCGGCTCACAGTTGAGTAGGCGGTCCTTAGGCGCAGCACCTAAGCTGTTTTGGACAGCACCAAAACCAAATGAATCTAAAATCAATGTGAGCATCAAAACTAACTAAATAACTTCTCCGTCCCCAGTGGATTTCTTTAGCAAGTTTTGTCTTTAATCTTGTTGAGTGTTGCGGCCATGACGGACAGCTGTAGTCACGAGGACCCACGTGATCTCGCGAATTCACGTAGAATAGAACCACAAAACCAACAACAGTTTGTTTCCATCCAGAGGAGTAGAGGGGAAACAACTCTGTGCTGTGTTTTCAAGGTGTAGTTCAGGGAAATATGATCCGCCGTGAGCACGGTGTATTTTATTTTGAAAATTAACCCGATTTTCATTTTGTTTCTGTGCTCGACTTCCTGTCCCGCACTATCTGCCGTGTGCTGAATTGCTACGGAGCTCTCCGGCGTCCGGCAAAAATAGAAGCTCTGCGTATCTGCTCCGGAGGGCAGTCGGAACGCAGCCGTTCTGCAGTCAGCGGAAATAACACACATTGACTTTAATGGAAACCTAATGACTCCGCCGCCGTTCCGGAGTGGATCAGTAGCCGTTGGGCATCCAGTGGAAATTGCCGGTTAGACGCAGATATGTTAATAAAAATGTTCCGAAATGATGTGAAATTGATTGTTTTAATTGGAAAACATAAAGGGGGGGGGTTTGCCTTGTCAAATACTTGCACCCAAGTCTTCCACAAACCTAGGAAAAACACTGACTATTTTAATACCAGGTGGAAAAGGGACCACTGTCCCGCTGCATGTAAAACCTTCTCTTGACTGCTCAAAAGAAAAATGAGTTTGCGTATTTTTTTCAACGTATGGTCTCCGTATTAGAAACCTGTACTATTAATACAAATGTGTCAGAATATATACATGCACTACACTGGTTGTGTTTATTGTTATAAGCAATATGCCACCCACTGAAATGTTTTTCATGCCTTTTTAATTGTTTGTGAACAACAATGTGCTGTGGCAATATCAGGCCTTGGAAACACAGGCAATATTGTTAAAAGGATAAACTCATTGTTGATTGTTGTCTTGTCATGGGCTTTGTTGATAATAATTAAAAGATAAACAACCCCAGCCTTTTCCTTTAACAAACAGTAGGGCAACAGCAAGTGAAGTAAACAATGCAATAGAGAAAACAGACTTTAATGGACATGGGGCTCCAACCAATGTCTTTGCTCAAGGAATCAGAGAGATTTCAGTCAATCAATTCAAATGAGATTCATATCAACGTGCTGTTCCTTTCAATCTGTTGCCAGCGCAGCATGTGTCTGTCTCATGCCTGGATTGTAGGGCTGCTGCACTTCCTCCACATGCAAAGCAGACTGGATCCACCGGGATGACAAATAGCGGGGGGAAATGGTTTTCAGAGAGGATATCAGGATTTTTTTTTTCCAGCCTTTACATTGCAAGCACGCTTTGTGAGAGACTCCATTAGTCTTCTTCTTTTGAATATAAGCATGTGTCTTCATAATATCAGGTGACTCACTCTGAGCTGTTTGTCATAGAATACATATTGTTATTAACCTGTATTAAGCTACAATACAATAAGCTTAGAGTAATGTTCATGAAGGACATTTATTGTGAACAGGACTACGGGTCTACAGCCATAGGGATCACCTAAGTTATAACGGTTATAGGAACTGACACTGTCAGTTATAACTATTCATCCCTAGGGGAACATGAATGTCTGTACAAAATGTCATTGTAATCCATCTAGTAGTTGTCAACACATTTCACTCAAAACCGCAAATCTGAACCTCATGGTGGTGCCAGAGGAAAAACCAGGGGATCACCAAAGTTAGATGGATTCATCGTCTGGTAACCATGAATGTCTGTACAATACTTTATACCAACCCACCACCGATTTTGAGATATTTCACAAGATAATTGGAAATGTTGACTCACTGTTGGGCGCCAGATGACAAGTTAGGCGGCTCACCGAAGTCATTAGGATTCATCCTCTGAGCACCATGAATGTCTGTAGCAAATTTCACGGCAATCCATCCAATAGTTGTGAAGACATTTCACAAAAAACCCAAAATGCCATCCTCATGGTGGCTCTAGAGGAAAATTCAGGGGATCGCCGGAGTCATTAGGATCCATTCTCTGGGACCCATGAATGTCTGTACCACATTCCATGGCAATTCAATTAGATTCAATTCAATTGTATTTGTAGTATCAAATCATAACAAGAGTTATCTCCAGACACTTTACAGATAGAGTAGGTCTAGACCACACTCTATAATTTACAAAGACCCAACAATTCCAGTAATTTCCACAAGAGCTCCCAATGGTTGTAAAGACATTTCAGTAAAACACCCAAATGTCATCCTTATGGTGGCTCTAGACGAAAAGCCAGACTATCACCAAAGTCAGTAGGTTTCATCATCTGGAGAACATGAATGTCTGTACAAAATGTCATGGCAATCCATCCAATCGTTTTTTTCAGATACTGTGTTTCAGTCTGGACCAAAGTGTTGGACCGACCAACATTGCCATCCATAGAGCCATGCTGCTAACGTGGCTAAAAAGAATAGCATTCAAATATTCTAGATCAAGAAAAAATAATAGTAGTATATGTATGACATAAAATATACCGAGGATGTGAAATAAAGCCCATGCAGTTTGGGTTAAGTGAAAATTTAGAATTAAGGTGCTTGGTCTGCAATGATGACAATCCTCTCTAATGTGCCCATCTCTCTTTGCTCAGTGTGCTGTGCTTCTGTCATTAGATTGAAATAGGCCAGACGTCTAGCCAGCAGGCTCCCAATCATTCCACTTGGCACTCCACCACAAGAGGAGATAAAGAGTGAAATTTTCTGGATAGGCACAGCCAGTACCTCCATCAGCAATATGTGGAGAGATGATATAGGTCGCATAGGAAGAATAGCGGGACCTTGGATGCTCCCTTTACCCCGCTTAGCCCATTGCCTGAGTCAGCTAGTGTTCTCTCACCATAAACTGCCACTTTTAATTTGCCCATCCTTCCCCCACTTGGCTGCTTCTCCTGTGCCTTCCCCCCCTCCACAGAATACCTCGGAGTAATTCTGTGTCCACTTTTCCCCAGTGACTGTGGAACACCGCCAGCAAATCCCACCTTCTTCACCCAACCCACCGCCCTCTCCTCCCATACTGTTTTAGGACGAGACATGTTTATTCCGAATCATCTGTTTGGAGCCACCAATCACACCCTCTCTTCCCCCTCAGGCTTTCTCTTCATTCTACACTTTCATTTCATTAAAGAGCACAACGGCTGTGCTGAGGTGCACCTATTATCTTGCCGTAATGACTTTTGATGCATTGATCTGAAAAACACACCAGTTTTGCTAATGGAATGGCAGGACACGACATGCTGGCTGTGACTTTTGACCCCAATCACACTTTTCAAACGCTGTTAGTGGATCAGTTATTTTTTTTTTTTTGGGTGCTGAATCAGCCCTTCATAGTAGTACACTGTCAAACCAGCTTGATCTACATTTATAACCTTTCCTTCCCTTGTTATTTTGCAGACTTTGGAAGCAGTGCTGAACTTCAAGTATTCGGGGGGAGCAGGCAAAGTGGAGGGCTACTACAGGGAGCTGTCTTTGGGAGTCCATGTTGACGTGGAGCCGTCTGTATTCTTTACCAGAGTCAACACCCTCCCTGCAACCAGGTAACATACGGAATGTAATGTTTTTGGTTTAGCTCACGTTTTATGTTTGACGAAAGTAATGGGTCGCTGTAATTATTCCTGCTCTCCGTACTGGCCACTTTCGCACGGTGACTGCCATGAAAGAGAATGCGGTACAAGATCCATGCTGCTTGTTCCATGCGAACAGTGCATTCCAAAGGCTGGGTAAGCCAAATCAAGTGGGTATATTCACCCTGGCGGTCATGCTAGGTAGGTTTATATCTGGTGTTTTGTCCGGGCAACAACTATATCTCTGGAAAACGCCCACACTACTCCTTTCTTACAAAGGTAACGCTTCTCAGCCAGTATGGACAAGTGGGTTGTTTACAGCAGCCAATAACTCTTTGAACATACAGGTGGTTGTATTAGGTTCAAGTTGAAAAACCTTTATTTTATGTCCCTTTTCAAGGAAGGTAATTATTTATAAGATTTGATAAAAATACGATGACGCATATTCACCCATGCATCACAGGTACTCTGCAGCAACATTATGCAGCAAATGCTTTGCTCAGTATATCTGCTGTTGCGGTTAGCTGTAGTGGGACTATTCCACCAAATATTTAAAGTAAATGTATGTAAAAACAAACCCATAACCTTTGTTTATAGCTTTTTAGTTTTTCAAAACTTTCAGCAAAAAATGTGTACCACCTGTAGGCTTTCTCAGGTTTTTATTTTTGGCCACTTGGGGGCAGTGCAACAATCTGTAAACACAACACTGACTTATTATCAACTTATAACGTTGATATGGCAGACATGACAGTCAGACAGTCAGTCAGTGCTGCCTCATTGATATTTAAAAATGTGAGCTCACCAGTGATTGGTGAACTATTTCAATTCAATTTTATTTATAGTGTCAAATCACAGCAGGAGTTATCTCAGGACACTTTACGGATAGAGTAGGTCTAGACCACACTCTAGACCGCAACTATTGCTCTGTTTCAATTTAGTTACTTCAGAATGGGTTGGTAAAGCAGCATTTGTCGAGCAATCACTTGCTATAGAACCCAGTGTCTATAATCTGAAAAACCTTTAACCCTGCATGCCATTTTTGTGTGTATCTGGGCTTTTTATTTGTAAATTTAAACTCAGTCATTGGCAGATAAGATAGCAATACTACTCAGCCTTCATTGGGGTGCCAGAAAAGCTAAGGCAAATCTACCTCTCAGTTGGTGATACGTATCGATTCCAAAGGCTCACTCTATCTGACATACGTTACAAATGCAGCTATTTTTCTCTCTCTTGATTCGGTGAATAGATATCGACCTTCTCTTTAACCACTGCAGCAGCAACACTCACCATGACATTATTGCTACCAAAACTAGAGGACTTAGAAATGGTATTTTTCACCGACAGGCCGGATAATGGCTGACGTGAATGGATATTTAGTCTTTTTCTCATGCTCTCACATTCTTTCTCTTCATGCACATTACTTCATACGTTTCTGTGGACACCATCACACAACCTCTCTCTCTCTCTCTCTCTCTCTCTCTCTCTCTCTCTCTCTCTCTCTCTCTCTCTCTCACACACACACACACACACACACACACACACACACACATTCCTCGTATCATTCCCCGTCTACCTTAACTCCACTTTTCAGCTCCCCAATTCTGGTGAAAAAACTCCAAGCCAGGGGAGACGGATCGTAGCTGAGTAATAGCCACTTGAGGTGAATCATTAGCTGTAATAATATCTGCAGTTGAAGCCATCCATCTTGGCTCAGCGCGGATACGTATGCTCACATAGAGATGCTGCACGGGCTGCTATACTGTACCATCACCCTGTCAGTCATTGTAGTCTTACCTCTACCGCACCCTTAGCACGTTCTGCCTCATCACACTGACTCCCAAGTAAATCTTATTTGAAATGTGTTGAAATTGAAGGCCTTGGAAAGGTTTAAAGAGGCTGCCTGCAGGTCTTCTTAAATCAAATACAGTATATTTGTAAAGCTCCATATCACATTTAGTGATTTTTGAACAGTGTGACTTTTAATTGCTTAAGAAAAATAGAAATAATGTAGAAAAATCAACATCAATTCTTTTCTACTGTAAGCCTTTTATTAAAGGTGCTCTAAGCGATGTTGGGTGACGGCACTTCTTGTTGACGTTCGAAGTATTGTCAAACAAAACTGAGGCTAGCTCACCCCTCCCTCATCCCGTTCCCTCCGCACACTATCCCCCCCCAACCCCCCCACCCCCAAAATCCTTCTTGTCGGTTATTGGCTGGAACACTGTTTATGTTTGGTGGTGCAGGTTGGCGCAGTTTGTTTTTGTTGTCATTTGTGGAGCCTGGGCCGTCTACAGAGACCGCGGGTTTTTTTACAGTGTGTTCAGGGGACAGGCAGCTAGCGGAGAGTGAGGAGATGTTTGCTGTATGTGACAAAAAATGTTGTAGCCTAAAAAACGCGTGACATTGCTTAGCGCACCTTTAATATTATATATTGTAGAGTTTTTGTACGGCTGCTTGTATGTGAACGTATGTTTAACATTTAAGAGGTCTGGCTTCATTTCTTGAATAAGAAGTGTATTTTCGGAAGACATGTTTATACTCCAAGTAAAGTTCTCTAAATGTTTGCGTTTGTATTAAAACTCTACTATCGAATACTATCGATTCATTTTTGACGATAACACAACCCTAATCCTGCCAGAAGTGAGATCTGTGAAAGCACTGGCCAAAATTAACAAAACAAATCCCTTAAACCCTGACATTTCTGACATTATCTCTCTAAGGCTTAAATATGAGAGGTTGAGATGACCTTACTACTCAAACTGACATTAGGGAAACTTTTTAGAAATCAGTCGCAACCATTCACAAATCCAGTTTTCATTATTTCATACTTTTGTACGCACAAATTCTCCTCTGGAGGGATAGACATTAAAGTCCCGTCTCACACTTAACTGTTTTGATTAGTACTATTGAACTTCTTCTTGGCTGCAAGTTAAAAGAGAATTTGTAAGTGGTTGTATAAAATTGCTCAGTAATACAGCAACCTATCCTTTCGATCTGTTTTTGTGTTTGTCTGTCGCTCCCTCCCTCTCTACCTATCTATCCACCTATTTCTCTCTCTTCTCTGTAAGAAAAAGAAAACAACCAACATACAGTTACTTGTTGAAAGTCCTTTTTTCTTGTACTAGTGTGTGATTTAGCTGTGTCCTCACTTTCAAAAATGTGCTTTAGTACAGTGTCTGCTAACAGTAACAGAGAGGAAGAATACATTCCTACTGTGATGCAAACATTTTCTCTCTCCCTCATTCATTCTTCTTTTCCTTGTCTCATTATCTTGCTCCACATGGCATGCGTTTTCTGTTTCCTCCTCTCCCTTTTACTTGCACTCTATCTCTTTTATCCTGACTCTCTTTCTCTACTTCTGCTGATCTTTTCATTTGGTCTTCCCCTCTCTTTCTCTCTGTCCACCGTCATCCATTCTTTGCGTTTCTCTCATCTCTGCAGCACCCTTCTCCCAACCTCTCTTTAACTTTTCCTCCCTTGCACTTTTATTTTTCTTCCTTTACCTTTGCAGTGTTCTTTTTTTAAATGTATTTAGACAGTACGCTATTATGACATTGAGGCACTCTCCAGTTTCCATAACCCAAATAAGTTAAAAAATATTGAAAGACATTTGACTTTAGCACATCAATATCAAACTATAGCAGCGTAAAATGGCACAGTCCTTGCTAAAAAGTCCGAAAATAGCCACGAGGGTGTTGCATCATATTACAGGTTGACATCTTCTGTAGGGCTGGAAGGGTTCGTGCATTTGTGCCAAACGTCCGTCACGGTATTGGGGGGGGGGGGTCACTGTCCGGTGCACGCAGTCGCACCCAGAATACACACTATGTAGATCGATGCATGTGACGTGGAATCAAAGTTCACACGCACAAATCCCGCACGGAAACTTTAAGCTGTACGCCGTTAGCAACATTTAGCACAACAAGCTGATTGGCGGGCGAGTCAGTCACACTATGGCGAGCACAACTAAAAAGCTGGAGTTGGAAGACCCCGGTCAGCTACAACAGCACTGGAGAGCGAGTTGTCTATAAGACAAGGATGGTTTTATCGGCGTATGTTAATGTAAGCACATCCAACATGCCAACGCACATTCAACGGCATCACCCAGATGTGCCGATCAAAATGCAATCCTAATGCAAACCTTTTCAATTTTAATTATTCTATTTATTCTGCACTATTCATAGCTTATGTGATGCTTACCATTGATAGCCTTTTGTGTCCTGTTGCCTTTTGGGAAAGCGTTGATTCATTGTTCGCACAGTGTCCCATGTCTTCTAGGACGCCACCGTCTCTAACACTCCGATGATTTCTACCTGCATGCAAAGCAAGACTGTGCAGGATATTAAAATATAAGCATCCAGTGTTATGTTCACAACAACACAGATGTGTGTGTAGGCATTTAACATCTCCCTGATGCTGGTGGAATTGATATGTCTAATCGGGCTTAGACAATGTGCATCACTCCAATTAGTAAATGCAGACTGAACGCATACCTCACATGGAGATGAGGCCTTCATACTGTATATGCCAGCTGTTGTGGATGACAGATGCTGGTAGAATTCAATATTAATCTTTATTCTGCACCACCTGGCATCCCTGCCATAATCAGAATAAAACAGTGCAATTAGACGTATTTACTGGTTGAAATATGTATGGTAAGGTTGAAACGGTCAAGCAAAACATGAATAAAACATTTTTCTGGGTTCTTTTTGGGTAGGTTTGTGTGTTTTTGCCTTCACCAATTAAAGGGACAGAAATAGCAGATAACTCATGTGTGCTGTTCTGAGTGCACTGTTGACCTGCTCTGAGATGGCAGCTGGCATAACATGTGGTTGATCTTTGTCTCAAAATTGCAGCGCACTGCTGGATTGCCAGTGACACCTCCCTTACTGTGCTTCTCCTCCACCCATGGTGCATGACAAGTCACAAAAATATCCAACATGTGAAGGCAAAGAGAGAGAACTCACTGCAGCTTTCTGTCTCAGACCCTCCCTCCCCTACTCGTTATTCTTTCCATCCGTCTGTCACTCTGCCGTTAGTGCCCAACGACACCAGAAAATGCCGCAATGAAAGTTATTTGTGCGTCCTCACAAATGAATTGGAGCTGCAAGCTTAGTGACATAACAGTAGTGACTACTTGCTGCGCTGTTTGGCAAGCTTTTTCAACTGGCGAGCTAACCACGAACATGCTAGCTAGTAGGGCTGCACGATATGAGGAAAATATGCGATATGCATGTTGTTGAATGTTATATTTTTTTATTGAGTTGAATATAAAATGCACTACTAAAAAGAATGACAGTAACATTTTAAAGTGCAGTTTCTACTGATATTTTCTTCCAGCTAACACAAAACATCGTGTTTATTGTGCCAGTTGATGACGATTTAAAAAATCTATAAATTGTGCAGCCCAACTAGCTAGCTGGGAACATGCCATATTTATTTATTTATTTATTTATTTATAGGACAGCTGATGACATGAATGGGGAGAGAGGGCGAATGACATACAGCAAAGGGCTCCAGGTCGGAGTCGAACCCGCGGCCGCTGCGTCAAGAAGTAAACCTCTCTATCTATCTCTCTCTCTCTCTCTATCTATCTATCTATGTATATATATATATATATATATATATATATCTATAGATCTATATCTAGATCTATAGATATAGATCTAGATATATAGATCTATCTATATCTATATATATATATATATATATATATATATATATATATATATATATATATATATATAGAGAGAGAGAGAGAGAGAGAGAGGTGAAGGGTATGGATCGACTTATCTAACTCTGGGGGATACGGTGAATAAGCTAAAGTCCCAATAAGTCGGCGTGTTCCTTTAACACAACAGTATAATCCACTACAACACAAATCAAGGCCTTAAAAAAAAGAAACATTTAAAGTTACAGGTACAAAGTATTTCTTACAGGGCTACTGTGATTGTACACCCCTCTCTCTCTCTGACTCTCTTGACAGATGTACTTTCTACTTTGTCTTGAAATGCTCTCTCCTTTCCCTGTCTCGCTGTTTCACAGTTCCTCTGTCCGTTCTTTTCATCTTAATCTCTTTTTTCCCTTTTTGCCTCCCTTTTATTGTCTCTCTCTTGTAACCCTAGTATGCATTTTAATACTTTGCATCTTGCCTATGGTGTCTCTTTCCCACCGTAGTCAGCGCAGACCCTACCTTCTCTCCTTTCTTGCTTTCTCACATTGGGCCATATGTAAGGTGACAGATCTGTTAAAAGAAGTGATGGAGAGCCAGGATGTGTGAAATCCTCAGTGATCCATACTACACAGGGACCTGTTAAAATCCTGTTCGCTCAGCATGGTGTCGCCCTGGAGAAATGCATTGCTCTACTGGGGGGAATGAACTGATCCTCTGATGTGTTTTTATGAAAGTGTACCTGTGCATCATCTGTAGCAACGTTAGTAATTGCAGCAGGGTATGAAGGAAACCCTCTGCTGTTTTTTGCTGCATTCAGCTTATAAACAGTTTTTTATTAAAGTGACTTTTCTAGCAAAGAAAAAGACCCCATGAAAACATATAAATACATTTTATTTCTATGTATGAAAACCTTTCATTTCACGTCCTGTTGATCATCTAGAGAGTAAGAGAGAGAGAGAGAGAGAGAGAGAGTTTCTTGACAGAAATATTATTTTTGAATCTTTAATTGTTAAATGCTTAAAGCACTACAAATATAAGTCCATTATCTTTTTATTGTTTCAGGGTGGAAGCAGAGATCTCTAAAGGAGAAAATATGTTTTCGGTGAACTGGCTCTTCAGTGAGTGACTATGATTTGATTTAAATTGATTATTTGACATGGTGCACATGCTGACAGCCATTACCCAATTAGCTACTTCTCACTTGTTATGACATCTTTAAACGTGGACATAGAGTCAACCATGCTTTATTCGCTCCCGTAGCTAAAAATAGCCCATTATTGGCAGTATTCTAAATTCAACCAGACTAATCAAGGCCATTTCATTCTGTGTGCAGGGAAAATGTCACGTTTGTGTGCCGGAGTAGGGCTGCAACATCAGCACTTATTGATCCCAGATTTGCAGAATTGACTGGGGTGTGGGCCCAGCTCTATTGATCTTTGCGTTTTTGACTCCTCCCACGGTGCGTGTCTTTTTCTTGTGCCACCCACTACCTCACAATGACAATGTTCCCACTCCCAACTAATGCCAGACCAGTGTCAGTGTTGATTTGCTCTGTATTGTTGATGTAGGAACAAATATGATCAGACTGTGGCCCTGGTGCTTGTCAGTTGTGTATTGATGAACCTGCTTGTTGTCTTGGCATAAAAAATGTGTGGCACTCTACTGCAACAGGGTCCGTTTTTAAAGTCAATAATAGCAAAATGCTGACCTCATGCTACTTTTGTTAGTGTGGTAGTGTTCTCAGAAATAGGCATTCATTAACTTGTTTTTTCTCCCCGTGTTACGCCACCAGCTGTACCTGAAATAATCAGTAGAAAAGGTTTTTGCATTAATTTGCACTTCTTAATTTGCACTCAGGTGCCCAAGTTGGTGATGGTAAATAATCTCTACAGTACTTCACACATACACACAGCGCATGCAGTCAAAGTTATTTCATGCTTCATTAAATGTGCATATGGCACAAGTATTGGTATTTTTATTGATGGATGTTTTGCTTTGCACACTATGAGCAAGGGAGAAGGTTCGATATGTCTTTACTTTGAAACACCGGGGATAACTTGGTTCTCTCGTCGTCTCACTCAGCTCTTAAAGAAGACTTTCAAAATTCACAGACTGAAATGGAAGACAAGTAGTCTGAAACCCAATTGGCGGTTTTGAATTATTTAGTTAGCTTAGATCCCGCTGCCCTGCGCAGTAGCTCAGCAGAATAATTATCAAAATGGCTCAGTGTTGTGACTCAGTAACCTCTAGATCAAAAGCATGAGCTTCAGCTTTTTGTCTACAGACATTCTGTAGCAGTCTCAGCAACAGTTCTTCAACAAAGGTGTTCAGCATCATTTCAGGTTCCTGCTGTGGAATTTTAACTTCCATCAAAAGGTTCAACTCCACATTGCCTGTGCCTATATCTCTGGCCCTTTTCCTTCAGTTTATCCTGGGTACTTGAGCAATGAGCCAACCCGTGTTTCTTAACTGTGTGGTCTGATTGATCACCTCAGCTAAACGGCCTGGCCTATAAATCAGTACCTCGCCCCACTCAGCACGTTAATCATGTCTGCCAACAAAGACAACGAGACAATTAAAGAAACATGGGTAGGCCTTAAAAAATATGCTCCTTTATTTGCCGCCACAGTTTATTAGGGACTTGGGCTCAAGCTCAACTTAAGCTTCCATTTACCCTGAGATTTAAGAGACAAGGAGCTATTGGGGGGGGGGCTTAGTGTGACCTGGAGGGAAGATGGAGTGATGGGCAGCATTTATCCAAAGGATATCATTATATTTACATCTGTTTCCTTTTGCAGTTAGAGTCCAATTCCACTTATTGTGGAAAATGGTTTTCTAAAAGTACCGTATTGCCTTGAATATGAGACGCAAGATATTTTTTCTGTAAATTATTTCTTTCTGGGGGTTGTATTATACTTAAAAGAATAGACAACTGTGTGGCATTCACAATAGGGCTGGGTATCTGAAAAAACCACACCAGGTAGTATTGAAACTTCTCCAGTCAAACGATACCTGCATTCATTTCTTTTTGTACCCAGATCTAGAAAAAAAAGACTATTTGTACGGTTTTGCACACAGCCAATCACTGCAAGCGTTGTTCGATTCAATGCGACATGTGATTGGCCCACTACCGCAGCAGCTACAACCCATGCAGTCTGTGGTGTAGTGAAGTCCAGCACATGTGAATGTATTTGTGTAAAAATCATGTGAATGGGGAGCAGTGTTTATTTACTGTATTTATTTTTGGAGTCTGGTGGGTTTGGTGATGATAATTTCGGGGCTGTTTGATATTAAACAAAAAGGATCTTACTCTTTAACAAAAAGGTCGAACTCTGTAGGGATCCTTTCCATAATGTTGTCAGACACTTAGAATAATAATCTGAGCCTGTCAGCGGCAAAAACAGCAGCACTTTGAGTGGACTCTAACTGATGCTGAACATTAGTCCTATAGGGTTACATTGCAGTCCGTTCGAGGCTGCTGGTTACAGCATTCTCATTTGCATAATTAAACATAAAAGTTCAGAGAACTTGCAATATAAAAAAAACATTGTCTTAATGTAAGTGATCAACTGGGGAAGTTTCATGGTGATATCTGTTAGTTGAAGTGTTTCCCCTATTCACCTGCAGTGTCGCCAGTTAACATGGGCTGCAATGGGAAACTGGCATCACAGATTTCAGTATTTTATACTATACTAATACTTTCCACCATTTGGATTTCTTAGGACTTTTGTATATGTTAGAGAGGAGACTTTTATGAGACTAGATCAGTTCAAAGAATTTCTGTTGCAATTTGTGTGGGGTCATGTTGCATAATGCCTGTACTAAGTGGCTACATTGGACAGTCTGTCCTGTGATTCTGTTTTGAGATATCCATTCCTTTCATCCATCATTATCTGTCTTGATCTAAATCACAAATTGGCCCTCTTATGATCTGCATGAGAAAGGCAGGCCCAGGATGATGTGGAGATGGCCTGCTTCATCCAGGCCTGTGGGCCTGATTAAAGGCCCGCCACCTTTTGATGTTGTGACAAGGACTGATGAGTACTTCACGCCGTGTCTTCTCTTGATCTCATGCATTTACTGCGTGCGTGCGTGGGTGTATGTGGCCTTGTATTTTTAGAAAGTAATCATAACCTCATGCATGAAGTATAAACTCACATACACATGAACAAGTCATTATGCATACAGAGGCACCTTACACCTTATTTGTGTATAATAGAGAAATAAATCTTTGTCTAAAACTGTGCACCGTAGGGGTGGGAATCACAGGGTGCCTCACGATACGATACACAATATCTGGTTCACTATACCGATAATATCACGATACAGCAATTCTGCGATAATAACACTATAATGATACATCACGATATTGGACTATGAATACAAAATGCATGTGAAACGGTTATATGCCGTTTTTCTCTCTTTATTTATTGCAAGTCCTAACTGTTAGAAAAAAGCACAATTCTGCAGCTCCATTTTATCAGTCTGTAAATCAAAGTTACAGAACTAGAGAGCAACTATGGGTCCAGACTTTGGATTTAAACGTGGCTGGGGCGTCTGTTATTTTCCTCAGTCTGCTGTCCACCATCTCATTGAAAACCTCTTCCTCTTTAGCTAGTTAACTTACAGTGGGGCAAAAAAGTATTTAGTCAGCCACCAATTGTGCAAGTTCTCCCACTTAAAAAGATGAGAGAGGCCTGTAATTTTCATCATAGGTACACTTCAACTATGAGAAAGAAAATCCAGAAAATCACATTGTAGGATATTTAATGAATTTATTTGCAAATTATGGTGGAAAATAAGTATTTGGTCAATAACAAAAGTTCATCTCAATACTTTAGTATATACCCTTTGTTGGCAATCAAACGTTTTCTGTAAGTCTTCACAAGGTTTTCACACACTGTTGCTGGTATTTTGGCCCATTCCTCCATGCAGATCTCCTCTAGAGCAGTGATGTTTTGGGGCTGTTGCTGGGCAACACAGACTTTCAACTCCCTCCAAAGACTTTCTATGGGGTTGAGATCTGGAGACTGGCTAGGCCACTCCAGGACCTTGAAATGCTTCTTATGAAGCCACTCCTTCGTTGCCCGGGCGGTGTGTTTGGGAGTAGAGTCGAGGCGAGTAGAGCAGGTACCATGTAATGGAAAAATGCCATATGTTGATTTTGTAGTGGCGGCCCACCATGGCAAAATGTATGCCGCCACGGTATCATAAATAGGGCTGTACAAAAAATGTAGTCGCAGTTGCCTTTTAATTATCCTGCCGACATAATGCACCCCCTGTTGGCTGTCGCTCACATTGCAATTTAACAACAAGTAGAACTATTCAGAGGTTCTTGGGCCTGTCCAGTTTAACTCCAGCTGCCAACTCCACTTCACTGGGAGGGTGGGGGGTTGTTGTTCGGACAGACCTGCCCCCACTGCTAAAAAGAATCCTAAAGGAAACACTGAAAACTGTCTAGAAGTGTTTCAGTCTTGGCTAAAGCAAAGCACATTTTATACTACAAATCACTCCACGTTTTGTATTGTTCAATGGTGTTACCTTATTTAAATTACTGTGTAGAGGTTTGGGGGAATCACATATCAAAATTCATTGAAATCGTTAATTATACTTCAAAAAAAGAGCAATAAGAATAATTCATTCATTCGGAACACACCAATTCATTATTTTCACAGTCTAAAGCATTAACATTACTTGACCTAGTCGATTTTCAAACAGCGGTAATTATGTTCAAGGCGAGAAACAATTTATTGCCTGGCAACATACAGAAAAGATTTTCTGAAAGAGAGGGGGGCTAAGACTTAAGGGGACTATTTTAAGACTCCTAGTTTTGGAACTACAAGGAAAAGTTTCTGTTTATCTGTCAGTGGCACTAAATTGTGGAATAAACTAAATAATGAATTAAAGCAGTGTCTAAACATATTCCAATTCAAAAAGATGTTCAAAGAAATTATATTCCAGAGGTACAGAGAAACACAGTGTCATTAATATCCTGGGTTTATATTGAACAATTTGTAGTATGTGTATTGTTGTGTATGGGTAAATGTGAATAGAACTTCTGAATATATATTTTCATCGATTACAGATTTATTATCCCTGTAGACTTATTATTTTGAAGCTAACTCATTTAATAGGGTAGAAAGGGGTAGGAGTACATAAGTTTTACTTCTTCCTACTCCTTTTTGCATGTGTAAATAGATGTCTTTAAGTACTGGAAATTATGGAGTTTTTATTTTGTTGTTTAACTGTCTTTTTTATTAGTATTTTTTATTTTTTTTTCTGATGTTTTATTTTATTTACATTTTCAAAATAAAAGAAATCAATCAATCAATCATTCATGTGTTGAGCGCCACCTCTAGGAGCTATGAAGCGTTAGTATGGGCCTGTGCAAACAGATACTCTTTTTTATATATATATATATATATATATATATATATATATATATATATATATATATATATATACTAGATTTTGGTCCTCCACTCAGCTCTTGTGTCTGTGTCCGTCCACAGCACTCGCCAGTGTCATCTACTGCTCGACATCTTCAACCCAACGGAGCACGAGCTCACTGTCAGCGCCAAGAACAACCAGGAACTGGTTCTCCATGCCAGCGAGTGCCAGAGGTGAGTGGAAGGGTTCTCTTTCTAAATACAGATGGGTGTAGTCTTATCATGTCCCATATATTGGTGATCAAAGCAAAATGTCAAGTTTGTTTAGTTCATTTTCTCCCAGCATTCGTAACTTTGTGTTCTTTTAAACCAAAATATAAGTCTTTCGTCAGACATTAAAAGAGACCTGTTGTGTTCTGAGAGCACATTTCCAACAGTTTTTTCTACTCTCCCCTCGAGGTGACCTCAATCTGTGCTGGATTTCTTTATATGATCATCTTCCCCAGGCACATTACTGCACTTACATTACATCCACTGCTACATGTAGCTACACGCTAATGCCAGAGAAACTTGCAATCTTACTTGCAGATGTTGTTGATTTCTCCCCAAACTTCAGATCACATTCCTGCTGGACCATGATCGATTGTGTAGTTCTTTGTCTAGCTTTCATTGGTGAATTATCACAGTAGACAGTGCTGTGGTACTCCGTTACAGTCAGTCCACTGCCACATGTAACCGTAGCGTTGGCTACACGAACCACCAGAGATAGCTGTTGTCTTGGCTGCAGATGTTGTTCATTTCGCCCCCAAATTTGGGATCACATTACTGCACGGACACGTTCGACTGTTCGATCTTCGTTTATGTTAAACCTAATGAATTTCAACATGGAAATTGCAGATTTATAAGCATTATATTCATTATAAATTGAAGGCAGACTTTGTTTACATGGACTGCGTACGTGCGACAGCATACATGCTCTAAAAGAGACTGATGATGTGGATACTGTTGCTTTTGCTATATCTGGCAAGTTTTAGATTGGATAGTTATGTTTTCTACTCCTTTTAGCTTCAGGGGTTCCTCACTATTCCTTTTAGAGCTGCCAAATTCACCTCAAAGAATTTTCTTAGTCTGGGTTTCAGTTTTAGTGTCTCTGACAGTCTAAATGCTTTTTCACCGAGTTCTCTTCTTTGCCAGGAATAGAAAAATCTGGGCGAAATCCTAAATGTATGTAGGACAATGCAAGATCTGTTTATTTTTTAGTCCCAAATTAGTCATTCCACAATGTGTCTCTCATGTTTTTCCACTTTCCCCTGACATGCAGATAAACTGTACCTGCACACGCATCTCGCCATTTCTTTAGATTGCCTCTCTCTCTCTCTCTCTCTCTCTCTCTCTCTCTCTCTCTCTCTCTTTCTCTCTCTCTCTCGTTCACCTCGTCGTTTCACTGGAAAGTGGCAAATTATGATTCCTGTCAGCGCTGTCTCTCCAGTGCATCCTTCGCCACGAGTGGAGGTACACTGTGGGTGACTCATCGGCCTTTTTTCCACAGGGGTGGACTGTTATTATTTGAGAGGAATTATGGGGTGGGAAAGTATCTTTTCAGACCGAGCCAAACACCTCATCACTCAGCTGCTCACTCCAAATAATCTTTCCTGTGCAGAAGTGAGCTGTTAAGATAAGCTTACTAGCATTTTGTAATCACAAAAAAAAGATCACTGCATTTCGAGATACTCTTTAGTAACCGCTATATGTTAATGGTCATGTCAAAGGATTAGCTGTTGAATTCATTAACGATACAACATACTGAAAAACGTCAAGGAGGAATTTAGTGGAAGCAACAAACATTTTCTCATTAACCTAATGTAAGTATATTTTGTTAATTTCAACGTAAAATGTCTAGTGTTTATTTTCAGAACGAGTTCTTCTGACTTTAAGTGTTTTGACTTAAAATTATGAGTTGAATAATTGTTTTACAGTTTCAAAATAGCTTGCCCAAAAACACTGCCTGTGTGAGAGAAAGAGATGGTATTGTTGTCCAGTGCTGGAATGTAACTAAGTACATTTACCCAAATACTTAAGGACAAATGTTGAGGTACTTATACTTTACTTGAGTCTTTTCTTTTCATGCCACTTTCTACTTCTACTCTGCTACATCTCAGAGAGAATATTGTACTTGACAGCTTTAGCTGCTAGTTATTTTACAAATTAAGATGTTTGCACACAAAACACATGTAAACAATATGATGTTTTATTATAAATTAAACGACCCAACAATATAACGGCCCACAAGTCCGGCTGAAATGATTTAGAGTTTAGATTCTCTGCCCGAGCCCGAACTTGGCCGGGCCCATCATCAAGCATTTGTGTTTTTTTAATCATTACTTTATTAGCCTAATTGGGTTGGGAGAAAGCTATGCCATAATCATGCGCAGCGTCTCCACCACTCGCACGCATCACACCGGGCCTGCTGGGCTGTATTGTGTAGCTGAAGTGCAACATGGAGCTTGAGGATGTAAAGAAAAAAATAAAAACAGGAGAATTAACTTTGAGCAAGTTTGGAGGAAAGTCGGAGGTATGGAACCATTTTTTCGTGGGCAGTGACAACATATGTGTTGGCCTTGTCGAGTGCATTAAGTGTGGCACGCTGCTCGCCTGTAACAGCGAAAAAACGGGGACTTCGATGATGAACAGACGCATGAGGCAGGCTTGCCATGGCAGAAAAGATGATAGTCAGCCTTCAATGTTCTCTTTTGTTACTTCTCCAAGCATACCCCTTCTAAACAGATTTCTGCAGTTCAAACAACTCTGAATTGTAGTTGAGAACGTCAGTTATAACGGCCCACGTATTAAAAATTTGTCGGGTTTAAATCGGGCTCGGGCTCATAATTCCAGTTAACGTGCACGGGCTCGGGTAGGGTCAGGCTTGATTTTTTGGGCCCGATCTAAGCTTTAAAATGATTAGACCATTAAACACACAACTGTTTGGAAGTTTCTAAAATGTGAGGATTTTTATGCATGGAGATCTTTTACTTTAAGTACATTTCCCTTTCCTTCCTTTCATTTTTGTAACTTTTTGATATTAATGAACGTCCGTTACATTCAAGCCATTGCTGAATGAGTTGCTACAAAGCTAATTAAGACTCTCAGCTCCACACAACTCTCTCTGTATTTCTCAGTATGGCCATGTTCAGAAGATTGTGGCGTCGGGCAACTTTTGCGCGCAGAAACTCGAGTGAAGATAATGACCTCTTCTGAAGAGTCCATCATGTTTTTTAATCCTCCGTGTCCTCCTTGGCTACTAGCAACTGCATGGTGGAGGGGTTGGGGTGAAGCATGTTCACGGAAGGCTTGTATCATGTGGACGCCCCGACAGTGTTGTTGTCATTACTTAGAATTCCTCATTGGGGAGACAGAAACTACGCACTATAGCTTTAAGTAACATTTTCAATGCAGGACTTCTACTTGTAACAGAGTACTTTTACAGTGTGGTATTAGTACTTTTACTTAAGTTAAGGATCTGAATACTTCATCCACCACTGGTGTCATACCCACAGTGGAATCACAGCTTAATGATGCTGGTTAGGTGCACCACACTGTCTTCATTTTTTTTTTCCGCTCTGTTCTTTTTTTAACTGTGCTGCTTCAATATATCAATGTGAAGGTTTTGCGATAAGATAAGATAGACTTTATTGGTCCCACACTGGGGAAATTCCCTTGTTACAGCAGCTCAAATGCAACACAACAAATAAGAAAATACACATTAAATAGAAATAGGATAGCAAAATATCTAAAAAAATACATAATAGGGGTAGAAAATAAGAACAAGATAAATAATAGTAATATGAACACTATTAACACGTCTTCTATATACAGATGAGTAAGAATATATACAGATGTACTGATGAATAAGATGCAGATGAATAAAAAATGGCATATTGTCCTTTTGCACAGGTCACAGTAGGAGGTAATACAGAGTCATATATATTTTTTCTATAATCATTTTTTGTTGTTTTTCTTTTCTGCAAGTGTAAAAATAAATAATAATCACACCAGAGAATAAATGAGTGTCTGCAAAGAAAAAGCACAATTGAGCTGCCATTTTACCATTGTCAGGAGTCTCTCATGCTGGTTATCCATTTACCACCCACTGCTCTGCCTGTGGAACACTTGCATTATGTAGAACGTTGCCAGGCTATAAGTACTACTATCAAAAGTTGCATGAATATGAGCATGTACTGTAATATATGCAGGGCTCGACACTAGCACATGCCCACACGCCAAATGTGGGTAGAATTCGGCAGTGGCGTGTAACACAGTCCCTTTTACTAACCACTTTGACGGGTGGCATATACACTCAGCAATAACAAAATAAAATAAAGTCCTCTCACCTTCAACTGCTTTAATATTTTAAGCAAATGTAACATTTGTATGAACATTAAAAGATTTAACAACTAAGACATAAACTGAACAAGTTTCACAGACATGTGACTAAGAAATGGAATAATGTGTCCCTGAACGGGGGGGATATCTGGTGTGGCCACCAGCTGCATTAAGCACTGCAGTGCACCCGATTGGCCAGTTCTTGCAGTTGCTGTTGTCATCCTGTACCCGTCCAGCAGGTGTGATATTCGGATGTACCGAACCTGTGCAGGTGTTGTTACACATGGTCTGCCGCTGCGAGGGCGATCAGCTGCGCTTCCTGTCTCCTTGTAGCGCTGTATTTTCACACCTATAGTTTGTTTGCTTTGGTCCGAATCAGTTGATCAGTTTGTAAACTTGGAGCGATTTCCCCTTGGTTTGGTTTGGTTTCACACCTGGAAAGATCCAAGCCTACCAAAATGCGTCATTACAACTCATGCAAGAACATTCACTCTTTTTATTGGTCAGATGTGTCTGGGGGCGGGAGCAAGAAAGTAAATACAGGAAGAAGGTCCTGTGCGTACTAGTGCGTATCTCTTGCATCTCCATGGTCAAACCAGCTCATTTAAAAAAAATAATCGGACATTGTTTCAGTGAGCAATGTTACTACGTCTGCTCTGGTCACGAATATATATATATATATATATATATATATATATATATATATATATATATATATATATATATATATATATATATATATATATATATATATATATATATATATATATATATATATATATATATATACACAGTGGGGAGAACAAGTATTTGATACACTGCCGATTTTGCAGGTTTTCCCACTTACAAAGCATGTAGAAGTCTGTAATTTTTTATCATAGGTATACTTCAACTGTGAGAGACGGAATCTAAAACAAAAATGCAGAAAATCACATTGTATGATTTTTAAATAATTAATTTGCATTTTATTGCATGACATAAGTATTTGATCACCTACAAACCAGTAAGAATTCCAGCTCTCACATACCTGTTTTCTTTAAGAAGCTCTCCTGTTCTCCACTCATTACCTGTATTAACTGCACCTGTTTGAACTCGTTACCTGTATAAAAGACACCTGTCCACAAACTCAATCAAACAGACTACAACCTCTCCACAATGGCCAAGACCAGAGAGCTGTGTAAGGACACCAGGGATAAAATTGTAGACCTGCACAAGGCTGGGATGGGCTGCAGGACAATAGGCAAGCAGCTTGGTGAGAAGGCAACAACTGTTGGTTCAATTGTTAGAAAATGGAAGAAGTTCAAGATGACGGTCAATCTCCCTCGGTCTGGTGCTCCATGCAAGATCTCACCTCGTGGGGCATCAATGATCATGAGGAAGGTGAGGAATCAGCCCAGAACTACACGGCAGGACCTGGTCAATGACCTGAAGAGAGCTGGGACCACAGTCTCAAAGAAAACCATTAGTAACACACTACGCCGTCATGGATTAAAATCCTGCAGCGCACTCAAGGTCCCCCCTGCTCAAGCCAGCGCATGTCCAGGCCCATCTGAAGTTTGCCAATGACCATCTAGATGATCCAGAGGAGGAATGGGAGAAGGTCATGTGGTCTGATGAGACAAAAATAGAGCTTTTTGGTCTAAACTCCACACGCCGTGTTTGGAGGAAGAAGAAGGATGAGTACAACCCCAAGAACACCATCCCAACCGTGAAGCATGGAGGTGGAAACACCATTCTTTGGAGATGCTTTTCTGCAAAGGGGACAGGACAACTGTACCATATTGAGGGGAGGATGGATGGGGCCATGTATCGCGAGATCTTGGCCAACAACCTCCTTCCCTCAGTAAGAGCATTGAAGATGGGTCGTGGCTGGGTCTTCCAGCATGACAACGACCCGAAACACACAGCCAGGGCAACTAAGGAGTGGCTCCGTAAGCATCTCAAGGTCCTGGAGTGGCCTAGCCAGTCTCCAGACCTGAACCCAATAGAAAATCTTTGGAGGGAGCTGAAAGTCCGTATTGCCCAGCGACAGCCCCGAAACCTGAAGGATCTGGAGAAGGTCTGTATGGAGGAGTGGGCCAAAATCCCTGCTGCAGTGTGTGCAAACCTGGTCAAGAACTACAGGAAACGTATGATCTCTGTAATTGTAAACAAATGTTTCTGTACCAAATACTAAGTTCTGCTTTTCTGATGTATCAAATACTTACGTCATGCAATAAAATGCAAATGAATTACTTAAAAATCATACAATGTGATTTTCTGGATTTTTGTTTTAGATTCGTCACTCACAGTTGAAGAGTACCTATGATAAAAATTACAGACTTCTACATGCTTTGTAAGTGGGAAAACCTGCAAAATCGGCAGTGTATCAAATACTTGTTCTCCCCACTGTATATATATTAGGGGTGCATGATTCAGAAAATGTCACGATTCAGTATCAATTTTCAGGTTCAAGATTCGATTCAAAAATCATTCTCTATTAAAAAAAACCGATTCACACTATGTAAATGTAGTTACTTTTTCTATGTGATTGCAGTAGACATACAAATAAAAAAAATAAATTAATTAAATAAAAATAAAAATATATATATATATATGAATCAATTTTTGGAGTTCTATGAATCGATTTTGAATCGGTAGAGCTTGAATCGCGATTCAAATGTGAATCGATTTTTTTGCTGATCCTCATCCCAGCCGCTTCACATTCGGCTGCGAACCGATCCAGTGAGTGCTGAAGGTCACAGGCCGATGATGCCATCAGGACCACATCATCTGCAAAAAGCAGAGATGAGATCCCCAGCCCACCGAACTGCAACCCCTCTCCACCCCGACTACACCTCGATATCCTGTCCATAAATACTACATAAACAGGATTGGTGACAAAGCGCAGCCCTGGCGGAGGCCAACTCTCACCTGAAACAAGTCAGACTTACTGCAGAGAACCCGGACACAGCTCTCGCTTTGGTCGTACAGAGATTGGATGGCCCTGAGAAGGGACCACCTCACCCCGTACTCCCGCAGCACCTCCCACAGTATCTCCCGGGGCACCCGGTCATACGCTGGCCGTTGTTCCACGACCAGGACGGAATCCGCATTGTTCCTCTTCAACCTGAGGTTTGACTATCGACCGAACCCTCCTTTCCAGCACCTTGGAGTAGACTTTACCGGGGAGGCTGAGAAGTGTGATACCCCTGTAATTGGCACACACCCTCTGGTCCCCCTTTTTAAAAAGGGGAACCACCACCCCGGTCTGCCACTCCTTAGGCACCGTCCCAGACTTCCACGCAATGTTGAAGAGGCGTGTCAACCAAGACAACCCCTCCACACCCAGAGCCTTAAGCATTTCTGGACGGATCTCATCAATTCCTGGGGCTTTGCCACTGTGGAGTTGTTTAACTACCTCAGCAACCTCCACCAGGGAAATTGACGACAATCCCCCATCATCCTCCAGCTCTGCCTCTACCATAGAGGGCGTATTAGTCGGATTTAGGAGTTCCTCAAAGTGCTCCTTCCACCGCCCTATTACCTCCTCAGTTGAGGTCAACAGCGTCCCATCCTTACTGTACACAGTTTGGATGGTTCCCCGCTTCCCCCTCCTGAGGTGGCGAACGGTTTTCCAGAAGTACCTTGGTGCCGACCGAAAGTCCTTCTCCATGTCTTCTCCGAACTTCTCCCACACATGCTGCTTTGCCTCTTTCACGGCAGAGGCTGCAGCCCTTCGGTACCTTGCAACTGCCTCGGAGTCGTCTGGGATAACATATCCCGGAAAGACTCCTTCTTCAGTCGGACGGCTTCCCTGACCACCGGTGTCCACCACGGTGTTCGTGGGTTACCGCCCCTTGAGGCACCTAAGACCCTAAGACCACAGCTCCTCACCGCAGCTTCAGCAATGGAAACTTTGAACATTGTCCACTCGGGTTCAATGCCCGCAGCCTCCACAGGGATGCACAAAAAGCTCCGCCGGAGGTGTGAGTTGAAAGTCTGTCGGACAGGGGCCTCCTCCAGACGTTCCTAATTTACCCGCACTACCCGTTTGGGCTTACTAGGTCTGTCCAGAGTCTTCCCCCACCCCCTGACCCAACTCACCACCAGATGGTGATCGGTTGACAGCTCCGCCCCTCTCTTCACCCGAATGTCCAGAACATACGGCCTCAGATCAGATGAAACGATTATAAAATCGATCATTGACCTTTGGCCTAGGGTGCTCTGGTACCAAGTACACTTATGAGCATCCCTATGTTCGAACATGGTGTTCGTTATATACAATCCATGACTAGCACAGAAGTCCAACAACAAACCCAAAGCCTTTCCCAAAGGCTAGATCAGGGAGGCCGTTCTTCCCAATCACGCCTCTCCATGTGTCTCCATCATTACCCACGTGCGCGTTGAAGTCCCCCAGCAGAACTATGGGGTCCCCGACTGGAGCCCCATGCAGGACTCCACTCAAGGTCTCCAAGAAGGCCGAATACGCCGAAGTCTTGTTTGGTGCATATGCACAAACAACAGTCAGAGTCCCCCACAACCCACAGGTGTAGGGAGGCGACCCTCTTGTCCACCTGGGTAAACTCCAACATAGAGGCACTCAGCCGGGGGCTTGTGAGTATCCCCACACCCGCCCGTGCCTCACACCCTGGGCAACTCCGGAGAAGAAAAGAGTCCAACCCCTATCCAGGAGTATGGTTCCAGAACCGAGACTGTGCGTAGAGGTAAGCCCCACCAGATCTAACCGGTAGCGCTCCACCTCCCGCACAAGTTCCGGCTCCTTCCCCCACAGAGAGGTGACATTCCACGTCCCCAGAGCCAGCGTCTGCTGCCCAGGTCTGGTCTGTCGAGGCCCCTGACCTTCACTGCCACCCATATAGCAGCGCACCAGACCCCAGCGGTTCCTCCCACAGGTGGTGGGCCCATGGGATGCACCAGACGCTCGCTAACGAGCCCTCCATCTGGGCCTGGCTCCAGACGGGGGCCCCGGGCTTCCTCCGGGCAGGGTCACTCCATCTTTACCTCGGTCACTCATAGGGTTTTTGAACCATTCTTTGTCTGGCCCCTCACCTGAGACCACTTTGCCTTTGGAGACCCTACCAGGAGCACAAAGCTCCAGACAACACAGCCCTCAGGTTCATAGGGACACACAAACCTCTCCACCACGATAAGGTGATGGTCCCCGGAGAGGAGCAATCTAACCCGCCGATTATTTATTTTTTTTTGGTATTTTTTCCTGGATATTTGTGCTTCTACCAAAAACATAAGCAATCTACGTAGTTAAATAGTTTCTTCCATTTAGTCCAGAATATCCACGACGAGGTTCAAAGATTTGTGGCTGTGTTTTAGCTGTTAAAACAGTGTAGTCATGTGATATATGATCAGGAGTCTGTACAGGGTGTTTATTTAGAAAAAATGGCAGCCGTTCCACGTTTTAGCCGTTCCACTTCCTGCCCGGCATGTGCAACGCCCCGCGGCTCCGACAAAAATTGAGGGGGCGCATATTTTTAGCAGCGCTTCTGGGACGCGCTGCGTTGAGGTTGGTGGAATCCCATGCGTTGTCTTGAGTGGCCGCAATTGCTTCCGGTAGCAGCAGCGGCGCCGCCGGAACGCAGCGCAGACGCCTGTTGGAATGTAAGGCTTACTCTCTAAATACATTTTACCGATAGTACTTTAACTAAAGTAGGATTTTGATAGCAGAACTTTTATTCGTAATAGTGTTTTCACCGTGTTGTGCTGGTACTTTTCCTTAAGTAAATTATCTGAGTACCTCTTCCACCACTGTCCAGGGACAATGCACAGCAGAGTGAGTGACTGTTACTGTAATATAATTCCCATAATTACAGGAATTCACTTTACCCATCTATTATTGATGTCCGCATAAAGTCAATGTTATACATAACGACTTAAGTAGAGGTCAGAATGCATAATGGACCATGGTTGTATAATTGATTTAAAAAAAAAAAAAAAAAAAGACAAAAACGGCATGTCTAGAAACTGATAGAATATGACACAATGTGCCTCTGAGGCAAAAAATGTCAAGTCCGGTAACAACTGCAGATGTATATATATAGACGTACATGTATATTTCCCCTTGTGACTGACATTCCCTGTAGACACAGCCGTTGGCTTTGACTCCACCAATCAGCACTTCCATCCCGTAGAGATTTTTCTTGAGGCCTGGCAGACATATACTACATACATTAATTATGAGAACATTAGCTCAGATCCAGCATATTGTGTCATTTCACAGCAAACAGTATTTCTGAAAACACCACTACGAGGCAGAAACTAGTAGATGCAGCCACCCTCTTCTCCAGCTCAGTTCTGGCAACATGCTGATCATTTCCTTTGACACACACCCAGCGCACGCACAGATTATTCAGAGCGGGGTAGGACTTTGCATACAGAGAGAATCGGGGCCACACACTCGCAGATCTCCTTCTGCTGAACCATATTGCGCTTGTCTCTTCAACTCCTCCTCTGTCGACATCAGATGGCCCTGTCATTTCATTTCATATTTCTTTCCGGTTTTTATGATGAATGAGGTGTCAGGCGCAAGATGTTTTCTGCTTTCTACATCCTGGACTGGTGACGCTAAGGGTTTGATTCGACATTCACAAAAATGACCCTGTCAATCATTCCCTACTTTCCTCTTACAACAAATGTTTTTTAATTGTTTCCGTCGAGCTTGTTTCATGGTTACATAAATTAAAATAGAAATAGAAAGGCCTCTTCATGCACGGAGAGACATATATAGCAGTTGGAACAGTAGATGTAATAGTTTCTAGACTTGTGTCCATAGGATGGAAACATGAGGACAGCAACAGGAAGCTGTTTCCATCGTCCAATCTCATTGGTTGTGTTTGAGCAGTAGCTTTAGTTTGTGGAGTGTGTATTCTCTCCCTGTGAAGGCTACACGTGGACAGGTGAACAGGGTGAGTGACAAAGTGCTGCTTTCATCTTCTCATATCATTCACAGACATGTCTTTTGCGAGGTCTTTATCCCCTTGATGGTGTTCTTTAATGGCGAGTGAAAAGAAAAGTGAAGCACCTCCAGACTGTGAATGGTCACTTTGATGTTTGGAAGCCCAATAAGCTTCCCAAAGACTGGCGTGACACCACAACAGTGATGCCCAAACTTATTTTCTCCATTTTTGCTTTGAACAGAGCAGAACAGAGAGAAGAGGACACGTAGAGGGTGTGTACCTGTCGTTTCCCTTGTGGTTAGGTCTTCCGGATCTTACTGGAATAGCATTATCACAGTGTGGGTTTTTACGGGCTCACATTAACAGAGGTCTGTTTTTGTGAAATATACGGATGACAATTTTAAATAGTTTCCTTAATCAATTATTGGATGTTTGCAATCAATGTTTGGCTAACCATTAAAAAAAAAAGACAATGCAAATAGCACATTTACATGATAACAGTGTTTTTTAACTACTGCCATGGCCCGTACTATCCAAAACAACCAATTAAGTCGGGTATTTGGGCAAGAAATTAAACATATTTAGATTATAATATAACAATAACACTTGTCCTGTGTTCTTCAAGAGAAAATCAAGCTATATGACATTTTTATATATATGGATATATACATTATGAACATTTTCCAATTCGTTGAAATACTATTACATAGACTTCATCCACATAGAGGGAGCCAATCAAATCTTTGCATATGCAGGGAAGTCACAGGTGGTCACAATGACTAACGGCTAGACAGCAGCCTTCTGAGCCACACACTCTGAACTACAGCTCGCATTACCTTTCTTAAGTCTCCTTCTTATCTAAATTACAAACATGAACACATATTCTTGTCCTGCACCTCCGCTTGTTGAATGAGCGACCAAACAAACATTCACTGGCGAAAAGTGCACTGCTAACGTCAGTTTGCAGGCTAGATGGCTAATTAGCTGCTCAGCTTCAGCACATTAAACAGCATGTAACCGAACCTGCAAATGTCACTTAAGTCCGGTTAGATGCTGTGTGATCCTTACTCTTCAATACCACTAACCGCACGCTGTGTGCCCATGACATGACGGCTACAGCACAACTTTGTTCAATTTGTCTCTTCACTTTGTCTCTCGTTCTGCTGTCGGTGTTCACTACTGGAGCTCAGCCTGTCAGCTGCTGTCAATCAAACAGACACGCCCCTCCAGCCAGCTGAGAGAAAAAGGAGATTTGCTGATATTTCCATAAAGACCATTTTGTTAATATTAAACGTGGCCAAAGCTTTCAATAATGAGGTAAACGTATTTAAAAGAAATCCCCTTAGGTTCACATTCCTGCTGCAACATGTTCGGTTGTGTAATGTTTGGTTTAGAAGCCTTTATTGTTGATTGTTTTACGGTATAAGGTCACGCTATATATCTCGTCGCATTCAGTCGCTGGAACGGACTGTACAGGGACAGCAACAGCAGGGCACAGATGCGGAGACTCAGGAGATCCGGTAACGCTGGCCAATCAGAGCAGACTTCTTTGGGAGGGGGGCTTAAAGAGACAGGCGCTCCAACAGAGCATGTCATACAGAGAGTGAATACAGGTGCAGCAGCATATGAAAAATAACGTGTTTTTGGAACATTTAGGGCCCTGTCTTGCACCCGGTGCAGTGCATAGCCCAACGCAAGTGTCTTTGCTAGTTTAAGACCGACGCAGTTGTCAATTTCCCATCCAGCGCCCGCGTCGTTTAAACAGCAAATGCACTTGCGCCCATCTGTGGGACACAAATACGCAAAAGATTACAAATAAAAATATTACTACTACTATTAATATATAATATTAAAATAATGCAAATCTGCCATCATAATAGCAATGCGCCAATATGACAAACGCGCCTGGCTTTTAAAGGGAATGGGAGATGACACTCTGATTGGTTTATTGCATGTTACGCCCAAAACACACCTATGAATTAATGAAGACACTAAGTACAACCCTTTTCAACCATGCGCCCGGCGCACAGACCCTTTTTCCCGCCGTCAAACTAGCAAAAGTGGATTTGGACACGCCCTAAACGCACCTGCGATCATTAAAATAGGGCCCTAAAACTATAGTGCGTAGTTTCTGTCTCCCCCGTGAGGAATTCGAAGTAATGACAGCAACACTGATGGCGCGTCCACATGATACAAGCCTTCCGTGATCGTGCATGCGCCCCCACCCCTCCTCCGCGCAAAAGTTATGCACTAAAGCTTTAAAGCAGTTAAACGTTCTAGTAGAAACAAAATACAAGTATCAACCTGAAAACAGTATATAATAGGTCTCCCTTAACAATACATTTAAAAAAAAAAAGGCTGTGACTTTTGAACTCCTAACATTAGCACTGTAACTGCAGCGCTGCTCTCTGCAGTCGGTTAGCTGGTTCTGTTGATCCTGCTAGTTTGGCATTGGCATGAGCCTCTGCATAGCTAGCTAAACTCTGTGGGATTTTTACAGTATTACTTTGTTTAAAGAGTCACCGACACATACTGGTTACTTAGTCAGGGGAGTTACTACCTAGCTGTCAGGACCTTCAGAGCGAGCGCAGCAAGGAGCGATTATGTTTCATCCGCAGAGGGCAGAAAAAGAAGGGGGCACTCGGTTATTTCCTTAGAGGCTGTCAACACACACACACACACACACACACACACACACACACACACACACACACACACTAAACAGTTAGATAGTCACCACCTAATGACACAACCAGGTACTACTTATTAACACTGATTAACACATAATGGACTACTCGTTGACATTCCTCCTGAACTACATCACAACGATGTGTTTTAATGCAAAAGTTAAAAAAAAAAAAAAAAGTTAAATGTTAAATATCTCTGATGAAATTCTGACTACGGAAGTTTGCATAGTGATACTGTAAAATTGAACTGTAAAACTGAACATTCATTCATCAGTATGCTTCACCATGCACGTTAAGTCAAGAAATGACTAATTCACCCTACAATTATTCCTCTGTGGCATTTTTCTTTTATTAACCACCTTGAGCTGAGAAAAATGAACAGGCTCTAATGGTCACAGCTCTGCATAAACAGCATGTAAATTAGCACCGCTCTCCTCACTTCCTTCCTATTCTTTCATTGGAGGGGAAAAAGAAGTGATCCTGTGTATATTCAGACAGCCCTGACCTTTCTTGCGACTGAATCTTCCATCTAATGAGCAAATTATGATGAGACAGAGCAAATTAAAGCGTTTGTTATTAATATGAATTGGAAAAAAAAAAAAAAGAAATGTTGTCCGAGACGTCAGGCTGGAAAGTCATTTCCATAAAACAAGTTCTTAAGCATAGTAATTACGTGGCTCTGACTGCAAGTCAGTCAAGTCCTTTAGTGGGTAATTTCTTTGTATAGAATGAGTCTGATGCAAGTGTTTGAACAGTATATATTTATCCAAATTGAAGAGCAGAGGCCCTGAGGCACTCGTCTCTAACTGTCAGCTGAATAAATATAAGCAGTGGGAGAGCATCCTCAGTCACCTCCTCCTGATATGATCCCTCCCATCAGCATCTTCCAGGAGATTTCTCTGCACCATTCGTTGCACGATCACTTGTATGAGATCCATGGGGATGCGCCATTGTTTTCTGTTCTCTCTGGTTCTTTCAGCTTTTTGTCCAAGTCGCTCTGCTTTGGCACTAACATCTTTATATATCTTTACAGTTCTGGGGAAAAAAAAAAATCTTACCTCAAGGTCCACTTACTAGCTGTTTTTGAAACCCCAAACAACATCTGACAGTGTTCTTCAGCATATGGAGTTAGTCAATGACCTATTATTATTGTTATTTTTGATTTATTTATTCTAAGTAAATATAATTTACAGAAAATGAAATACAATTAAACACCACAATGACCACAAGATTTTGCAAGCCTTTAAAGGGTCAGTTCACTCAAATTACAAAAAGTCAAGTCAACTGATTTACATTTATTTATATTTACATTTTTATTAAAAGAATTTTTTTTTTTTTATCTAGATTTACTAGAAATTAATTAAATTTCCTTTAAGGTGTTGATACTATTGAAACATTGCAACAAAAAAAGTAACTGCAGTCTGTCTTTCTGAAAAAAAAAAAGAAGTGTTCCTGTTATTTTGCATTAACCACAGAATACAACGGCAATAGTATTTCTTAGGTAGAACATTCTGCAGTTTGGAAAGTGGACAGAGATGTTGCTGTGAGCAGCACACATACAATTCCGATTACCTCCACTTTATTGGGGTGGAGCGAAAACGTGGACATATGTGCATGGCTGGATACCTGAATATCGTCGTTGTCGGGTAAAAACCTTGTATGTCCAAAACTGTTGCTTTTTAAGGAGATGAAAAAAGGCAAATTTGAATACATTTTATTTGAGCTATTTTTCTCAGACGAAGTAAGACCAAATAACCTTGTCACTGTTTAAAGGTCCTATGACATGCTGCTTTTTGGATGCTTTTATATAGGCCTTAGTGATCCCCTAATACTGTATCTGAAGTCTCTTTTATATAGGCCTTAGTGGTCCCCTAATACTGTATCTGAAGTCTCTTTTATATAGACCTTAGTGGTCCCCTAATACTGTATCTGAAGTCTCTTTTATATAGACCTTAGTGGTCCCCTAATACTGTATCTGAAGTCTCTTTTATATAGACCTAGTGGTCCCCCTAATACTGTATCTGAAGTCTCTTTTATAGACCTTAGTGGTCCCCTAATACTGTATCTGAAGTCTCTTTTATGTAGGCCTTAGTGGTCCCCTAATACTGTATCTGAAGTCTCTTTTATATAGACCTTGGTGGTCCCCTAATACTGTATCTGAAGTCTCTTTTATATAGACCTTAGTGGTCCCCCTAATACTGTATCTGAAGTCTCTTTTATATAGACCTTGGTGGTCCCCTAATACTGTATCTGAAGTCTCTTTTATATAGACCTTAGTGGTCCCCTAATACTGTATTTGAAGTCTCTTTTATATAGACCTTAGTGGTCCCCTAATACTGTATCTGAAGTCTCTTTTATATAGGCCTTAGTGGTCCCCTAATACTGTATATGAAGTCTCTTTTATATAGGCCTTAGTGGTCAACTAATACTGTATCTGAAGTCTTTTTCCCGCAATTCAGCCTTGGTGCAGAATTACAGCCACTAGAGTCAGTCCCACAATGAGCTTTCCTTAGTATATGGTCGCTGTAGCTTTAAATGCTATTGAGGAGGAGAGAGGGGGGGGCAAGGTGGAGGGTGGGGGTGTGGCCTTGACCAACTGCTGGGCGGGCAAAGCAGAGAAAGGGGAAGTAACCTTTCCCCTTATGACGTCATAAGGAGGAGATTCCAGATCGGCCCATCTGAGCTTTCATTTTCTCAAAGGCAGAACAGGATGCCCAGGGCTTGGTTTACACCTATCACCATTCCTAGCCACTGGGGGACCATAGACAGGCTGGGGGAACTCACATTAATGTTAAAAAACCTCAAAGTGAAATTTTCATGCCATGGGACCTTTAAATATTTGTTAAAAGCCACAACCAGACGTAAAGGGTGACCAGTAGCATTGATTTATGAAAATAAATTAAAATAATGAAATATGGAGATACAAGGTTTCTGCATGACAGGGAAGATATGTTGTATTTTTCTTGTAATGTGGGTGAACAGCCCCTTTAATCCTAAACTAACACGTTAAAACTGCTATTAGCAGATATGTTTATTGTAGAGTGTCTATTTCTGAGCTCAAGCTCAAAATTCCTCACTGTGAAACGTGAGATTCAGTGTTACGGATGCTCTTTAAAAAGTCACCCAGTGTCCATTTCTCCGCCAGCAGCAGGTTTCATTTTTGGTATGTTCAGGTGCCGCCGGATGTTCGCCGAATGTCCCTCATTTTCGGCCTGAAGTCCGTTACCTTCCTCTGTCTTTGTGTTGGCATTCTAACCTCCGATGGATTTCTGAGGACTATGGTTAACTGCTCCTCAGATATCTGCAGGGTAAATCCAGACAGCTAGCTAGACTATCTGTCCAATCTGAGTTTTCCGTTGCACGACTAAAACAACCTTTGACCGTACACACGTTCCACCAAAACAAGTTCCTTCCCGAGGCTATTTTGCAGCGGCATCGTTGCTCCGTCCGGCGCTTGGCACCGCCCAAGACGATTGTGATTGGTTTAAAGAAATGCCAATAAAGCAGAGCGCATTTTTCTCCCATCCCAGAATGCTGTGTGGACTAGCCAGACCTTCCTCCACAGCGCTGTGGAGGAAGGTCTGGCAACGCGTGACTGCGCTCAGACCTTCTTCATCCCAATCCCCGCTCTGCATCGACACCACAGCTGAGTTTCCCAGGGGATTTGGACAGGCCATTGTGGGTTTACATCTCCCCACTGCCATCCACCATTATCATTGCAGAGCCAGCTCAGTAACACCCCCCTGCAGGAGAGTGATGAGTTAGCACTCACTGCAGCAGTTTCTCAGTTTTAGCCATGTCTCCTCTCTATTCGCCATGCCTTTTGGGCTCTGCCGGGTCGGTGAGCACAGGGACATGCAAGCCTCACTGCATGAGCTTTTCAAACAAAGCTTGTTTCCATGGTGACCACCTCTCCCCTTCTAGTGCTACTTTTTATGGCAGCAGAGCACATAATGCATCTGCAGTCATATATCCCATCTCCAGCAGTCCCGGCCTAGTGTGTGCATTACCATTTGATTGTTTGCTTCACAACCTGCAAATCAGATCGGCCTTTCGCTAACTCTGTTGGAGTAGTGTACATGCTCATTACATGAACAATATCATGTCTGTTAAAAACACACTTGTATCTGCTGAGGAAAGGGCACGGGAGCAATGCTTTCTGATGAGCTCTGACTGCTGAGACATACATCTGCCGCCGCTCGACCCCTCCCTGGGATTCAGCTTCACACCACTGTCATCTTTTCTCTCCGTCTGCAGGAGTTTTTTCCTTTTTTTTCTTTTTTCCCTCCTTTATCTCCCTTTCACATTTTCTTGAAATGATGTGTTCCCTAGGGGGCGTTTTAGTCCCGCTGGCTGTCTGGAGATGGGTTAGTTAAGGTGCTAGAACATCAAGATCTTTTTCCACTCACATGCCCTCCTGTACAGTGCTGTATTGCTACTCACGGCATCCAGCTGCATACGCAGACCTCCTGGTAGTCATTTGACACAGTTATGTTTTTATATTGTTGGTATTCTGGAAATGTGCTTCATCTCCACCAAATCCATATATTCATATGACGGATATAGCAGATTTATCTGACTCTCAGTCATTTCCTTCTCCAGTCACCTGTAACTTTATCGACTTAAAGGTTGTGGTTAAGCCGATTCAAGTCATTGAATTATCCAATTCCCTTACAGTAACACATATAGCAATGCATTATTATACCAGGGACTCTTTTGGTTGTTGCATGTCATTCCTTTCTATCTCCCCATGCCTTGCCTCCAACTACTTTGCTGTCTGATAATGGCAAAATGCCCCGAAAAGAGCTTCATGGTTTCAGCAACTGAGACAAAATAAGCTCACTCTTGTCAACCCAAGTTATAGTCTACAAAGCCTCAATTTTAATGACAACAGGCAGCACAATACAAGCTTGTCTGCACAGAAGCATCTTTCAATACCTATCCACATACAGTAATTGGCGGTAAGGATTCGTTTCTTCTGCGGCTCATCATATTGAGCGAGACATGGATGGTTGGAGCTCCGCTGCCTCTGCTGCCGCTGCATACAAAGGGTTACACGGAGTCAGCCGCAGTCTAAAAATAGACTGTTGCTCTCGCCTGCCTCTGCACAGGCCTCTATGGATCTCTGCCCTTAAGCTCTTGCACGTGAGGTAAAAAATAACCCTCTTTGTGAAAACATACACACACACACGCTTGGTACGTTCTTCGCTCTCAGCCCCCCCCCCGTGACATAACACAATCACTGGCTGTTAAAAAAAGATGCAAAAAGAAAAAAGGCTGTGATAAAATGTTGGTTGCACATGGTTTGCTGTTCTGTTTAGAGCACAATTCAAACTGTGCACATTGTTCACAGCTTGCTTACAGTCACACACTAGTGAACACACATTGTAGTAAAACAGCAAGACAACAATAAAATCTCTCGCACAAATAAGTTAAATACCTTATAGTAGCAGCTGCAATACTACAGCAGCAGGAGTTGACTGAAAGCAAGCATATGCATATGACATCTGTGATTTTGTGTCCGTGTTTGAGTTTACAGACCTCCAGGTTGGCATGATCCATGGCTTTGCAGTGGTCAGATGAAAGCAGCCCTATGTGCTTCAATGTGATTATGATGTACTTTTGGTCTGAGGCAACACAGCATTCAATTAGGAGGGGGTCATTTCACCGTGACCAGCTCATCCTAAACTGGTGTTATTACTGCCATTAGAAAAGGCTTCGCTGCCACAGCTTAATGCACGATGGTGGTAATTGGCAATATAGTGTCAGAAGTCACACCCGGTGGACAGGACGATATTAAGTGATGTGGGTCCGGTTTGCTTTTAGATGGTTTTTAGCAGAAAAACAACATGGAACAGTTGTAGACCTCAGTCACCTCTGCCATACACGCAAATACATAAATACATGTAGCTCTCTGCACAAAGCATTTTACCTGTCCATTTGTTTTGTTGTTGTTCTGTTTAGCTGATACTCAGTTTTTGCAATATCTTCCAATGGTTGCAACATTGCACTGTTCAAGTGCAATATAGTATATATATATATATATAAACATGAAGGTCCTTGGTTCAAATCCACTCTCGAAATTGCTCATAGTTATGAGTGTAAGTTTGTAAGTTTGCATGTAATGCATTGATTTAACATTTGTCTTAATACAACGTGATTTAACTAACAGCCAAGCAAGTGTTGGTTGTACTGGCTTTCCTCCTGGTTGTCTTGCATGCTCAACTACCCATCGATTAAGTTCCTCTAAAGTTTTGGGTTGGAAGACCTTTTTTGGGAATGCCCATGGTACTGTGGAGCTTTTAAATCTCTGCCCAAACCTGATTGGGACCGACCCGACCCACCGGGTTCGTGCTGGGCCGAGCTTCATTTACTTACAGAGGAGAAATGTTATACAATCTCTAATATGGTATTTGACAGTTTTTGGGCTGTGCTGAACATTTGAGAAGGCACATGTCAGAGATCGTCTTACAAATGTCCGTTAACACACTAAACATATGTAATTTGACTTGAGCTTGTAATAACTTTGTTAATAAATATATATATATATATATATATATATATATATATATATATATATATATATATATATATAATAAAAAAAAGGACATTCTGTTTTTTAATCCGGCTTCTGCCCGAAACTGCTAACGTTTTTCAGGTCAGGCTTGGACAGAAACTATGCAGGTTGATGTAGGACCAGGCCTGATTTTTCTGGGCCCCATCATAGCTCTAGTGAATGGTGAGCGCTTGGACCAGGGGTCAGGGGCTTAAATAAAATGGGTATTATGGCATCCCCAATTTAAATTTCTGTAATTTACAGCAATTTTGATTTGTCTGTGATAGTTTTTTTGGAAAAGCTTGTGTGGGGGGCAGTTTAGTGATATGAGCAATAGAGTGATTACATGATGGGAGAGCCATGAGTCACTTACTGAAATCTACATGTGAAGAATTCACAATGCCCACTTCACATTTTAATTCTGATCAACTTTTGTTGGCTGGCCCGCAACAAAGTGGGGCCAGCCCTATAAAAGCCTGTCCCTGACTTAATGAGTGTTTCCCCATTGGCCATTGCTCTTTTAAAATGAATAGGCACGGAGAGTAATCCGTTACGTTCTCAGGGGGCTGCTATAGTGGTTCCACTCATTGGCTAATATCCAGGAATTCACATTTTAGACACCACCACTGACTACCCATGTAACAATTTAGCACATTGCCCATCCCCAGTACCAGCCATATACTAGTTTCAAACTAGTCGTGTTCCTTAAGACTGTACACGTGCAACTAAATTGCAATAGCAAATACATGTATGTTTTGTCAAAAACGTAACACTGCCCAGAATACATTTGTTTTTTTAACAACATAATGAGCAAATGTTAAAATTGAAAGTATCTGAAAACAAAATGTTTTAGAGTTTTAGTAGCCTACAGTATTAACAGGTGGGACACAGGACTCAAATGCAAATGTTTCCACTGTCAAAGTCCTGTGCCAAACCTTCATCCCTTCTGGTGAATGAAATGATGAAGATGAAAAACTGTCTGGATTGAAAAAAACCAAAAACATTTTTAACTGAATGTGATCCAGGCAGTAATAATTATTTTAACATAAACATAAAACATAATTTACAAAAGAACAGTAGTAGACAGGGTTGATTGTGACAGTTGATAGATTATCTTGGCAAAGGACAAGTACTCACTAATAGATTTTAACAGATTTGTGCACAAAATATGAGAGAAATAAGCCTTTTGAGCGGAAACAAAATTGTTGCATTTATATTTTTGTTAGGTATTTTTAGGTAAGATCCATGAAGAAACACAGCACATGACTGTGCCTTTTTGCTATGTGCTCTGAGCAAGCACAAATCTGTTCCACACCTCTGCTTTGCCGCTGCTCTGATAGTCAAGCCCATTGTGAGTCATCAAAATTCCAAATGGATTCAGCCTAGAAAACCACAAAACATTGTTTACACCTGACACAAATGCCACTTGGCCAGTAGTAAGCCCTGCAGACTGACATGCTGACAAGAAAATAGACCTCTCTATCTGTATGCGTGGACACGAATAACATTGCTTATTTCTGCAGGTTTGTCTTTCATCTGTGCATGTCTTTGTAGGATTTATTTGAACGCTAACTGATTCACAGCTCACCCATTTTGAGCAGATTGAAATTTGGATGAAACCGGTCATCCATCCAATCTCCTATCTACCCTTGCTGCCTTTTTTCGGCCAGGGAAATAAAGGCCAAGTAGGCTGTTATCAGAAAGGGGCTGGGGGGAGGCATGGAGGTAAAATGGACTGGGAATTAGGCCTAGAGATGTTCCACGGTGGCTCCGGCTCAGCACACAGGTTGTTATTAAAAGCCTTGTAATAGGCTAGATTAGTCTCCAGATATGGCCTAATCCTTGAAAGACTCAAATCAATTCAATGGAAAAGGAAGATGGTGGGAGTGGTAGTGGGAGAGCTTGGCCTGGTAATGCTCTCCTGCCTCAGTAGAAAGCACTTTTAGGGGTGCCTGGGGGTTGGTCTTTGTTACAGTTACAACTACTGCTCTGTGGACTTCTTTATTTTCACTGCTTCACTGGTACATCAATCGGTTTTATAATCTTTTTTAAAATGGTTTTGCTGTTTTTAAATAAGGTTTCCATTAGGTTTCATTGCAGTAGCAAGTGGTGAACTTGTTTCAAATGCTGTCAGGTTGCTATTACCTTGGAACCCAGTACTACTTCTGCACTTTTCTCAGTTAAGGCCTGGTTTCTGCAGCATTTCAAATGGTGACATGTTTTGTGTCTCATGGGCCTCATGTTTGTTTTAGTGGCTTATCCAAAATGCAGTGAACACATTTCTGGGGGAAGACACAAAACTGGTACTGAAATCAGTTTATTAACCAAACAGTCAAGTCCAAATGAATCAACAGTTTTATTATTAATTTTTATTTGCTGCTATTCAGTCATTTATATTATTTTAAATTGTAAATCTTTGGGTTTTGAACTGTTGGTTGGACAAAACAACATTTTGCCCCTCTTTGGCTGAGAAATTGCGATGGACATTCATCACCTTTTCCATGTATTTTAAAGGCTATAAAACTAAATAAAACTATTTGAAAAAATAATTAACCGTTTTACAATGATGATACTTGTTAGTTGAAAACGGGAAGACTTGAAAATGACCAAAACTAACTATTGGCTCAGCAGCTCTGACCTCTTTAAATCTTCATAAAGTTATTCAAACCTTTATCAATTTAGTTAGTCATTCCCAAACTTTTCTTTTGACTAGTAATAGTTATTTACAACACTGTTACCAACTCTAGTCCATTGCTCAGTACAAACTGGCAAGTAGCATGATGTGAGCACATTAAAATCAACATAGAACATTATTTCCGAATCCAGAACAACACAAATAGCCTCTTATAAGCAATGCAAAGATACTGCCTCCGTTAGCCATCATAGTCTACTGGTAACTTCTTGGCCCCAGAAATGTTGTTTCTTATGAATGTTTATGATTGAAATGTCATCTACAGGCCTAGTTTATGAAATTAAGCTTGGTTGCTAAAAATTGCATATTGGGCAAATTGGGTAATTAGCATAATACGCTAATTAAGGGTAGTGAATAGGTGGAGAAAAGAACTAAGATAGTCATTGCCAGAACTATCTCCACAGCGCTCATCTCTCATTCCCCGAAAGAACCAAGCAGGCCTGCCTTATTGCACGATCCTAATTTTCAAACTTGTTTCCCGAAGCGAAGTGATTTTGAGAATGGCATCTGGCGCTGTGAGGCAATTATCCTGGAAATGTACTTTTATTAATCCAGACTTACTAATAGATATCAACATTAAACCTCTCCAGTTGATTACTTACATTAAGACAAAAAAAAATGATATCCCTTTGAGACAGATTTTTATGTGTAGTGTGAAAAAAATTTTACGAGTTAGCAGCTAATGCACACGCACCACTCAAATTGAGAAATAAGTCAATCAGTCAACCCAAGTTACAGTGAATTACATTTACAGGAACTATGAAATACTCTTTTCACTGCTGTGATGCTAAATGTTAGCTGTTTGTTTTCTTCTTTGGAAAACATTCCTTTCCATATTGCAACTCATTTGAAGCTTTAATTTGAATGGGGCCATCTGGCTCTCAGTAATTACTTGTCCAAAGAAAACCAGTCACAGGCCTCTCCAGGCACTGTCTTCCCATTTAGGACCCATTTGCATTGTTGCAAAGTGGTATTTTTAGACTTAATGTGTCATTTGTGCTTTTGAAGAGGACTGAATGAGAAGCAGTGTCCATTTGAAGATGGGACTTCAGTCAGTGACATAAGCCCAGTGCAACTAATCTTCAAAGGCGGGTGTATTTGAGGGAGGCGCAGCAGGAGCAGGAGCTTTCCTGTCGTCTTTGTATTGAAGTCTTAATTGTTATTTAATTTGTGTCCTGCTTTGTTGTAAAGGCTGTGTGATAATTGCATTGCCTTTTCTCCTCCACCTCATTTTGATGTTCTGCGTATGTCCCTGGACTCATCAAGAGAGCTTTTTTCTTGTAGTGTATTTTCATTAATGGTTCACAATAAAGTACGTAAGACAAACGAGGCAGCAGCTCACCTGTAATGATACTTGTGTGCTCCAAGCATGATGAACAAACAGAAATGTAAGGTACAGATAGTGCTGGGTGGTATGAGCAACAATTTGAATCAAAGTAGTTTTTAAGATTCTGGTCAACTCTACTGTCAGGGGTACATAGATTATAAAAACATTTCAATGTCATCATATATACTGAAAGCTTTGATTACTTTAGGATTTGCTTTACCCCCACACAATTCTACAATAAATGAAGCATGCATAAAAACAGTTGTAGGATGTAAACATTGTTTATTGTGCAAACTGCAACCTGGTAGAAAAAAATGTTACTATTGCCTCATTTTCAAAACTAGGGCATTAACGAACAGTGTTGGGCATGTTACTTCCAAAATGTAATGCATTATAGATTACTAGTTACTGTCATTTGAGATTAATTAGTTATATTACAATCTTACTGTCTCTGATGATTCTAACAGTGGAAGTATGACTCGGCAGGTAGCTTGTGAATTTCACCACGGTATCAAAAAAGTGTCATCCTTATCCAATTTAATACATCATAATTTATTTATTTGTAATATTTTGTATTATTAATCTGACTGCAAAGTAACTTAAGTTATAAAATAAATAGTCAAGTAACTCGATGATACTTTAGTATGAAGTAAGAGAAAATGGAAATACTGAATTAAAAGTAGGCTGCCTTACAATTGTATTGAAGTACGGTATAGTTCCTTTCCACCACTGATAAATTGTAATGCTAATATTTACGTGTAGCAAGCCTAAACATTAATTCCCGACATGTTTATATCTGTCAGTTGCTCGGACACACCACTGTCCACGCTGACAAACCATTACCTGTTGGGACACAGATGTTGTCCGTACCGTTACCTGTTTGGACACAGATGTTGTCCGTACCGTTACCTGTTGGGACACAGATGTTGTATGTACCGTTACCTGTCGGGACACAGATGTTGTACGTACCGTTACCTGTTTGGACACATATTACCGCGTTACAGCGCATTGCTATACATTGCTATAATTGTGTTACTTTTGTAAAATCAACTATTCCCCAAAAGTCATCGAATATTTGCATATATATATCACCAATAAACATGAATGCCCACAGATTTTATGAAGATTATGAATGTTATTTGTTGATTGAAAAACCTCAATAGTGGCTGACACACAGCGGAACAAGCTGTCATAAGGACACAGATTATTAACACTTTTTTTCTCAGATGGCACGTATTGACAGAAAACGGACTATAAACAGTGTAAACAGAAATTCAAAACTTATCCTACTCACCACAGTGAAACGCCATAATGAAAGTGCAACAATAGCAAATATTCAACATCTTTGTGTCCCAGATAAACTGAAGGTTCCTCGCTGTCACTACAGCCCTCATTTTCCTCATTTACATTCCTGGTTAACATTCAAGAAAATGTCCGCTCCATGTCCGCTGCTTTACTTTACTGCCAAAACTTGTTTACTTACAAAACATTGATGAGTCAAACAAGTTCTGTAGCTTTACAAAGGGAATATGCCACAACTTCTGTAAAAATGAATGAATAAAATATGAAAAAATAAAATGTGTGCTTCCTGAGACTTTGATCGCGGGGTTTGCAGCTTTTTTCGATGATGTTCACGTCGCGCAATTACGTCACTTCATAACGTTCCCATGGCAACAGGGGAAAATGGCTCCTTTTGTGTGAAGTAAAAGCAACATTTTTCAACTTTCTGCTAAGATATATGGGACTTTTTTGCAACGAAAATGCGGGTATTATAAAAATCATGCAAGCCCCGCATATTTTGCGTGGAAATCGGCAATTTATGCGGCGAAAGTGCGGCGTATTTGAAAAAATGCGACCCCCGCAGAAATATGCGGACTTCGGCTGATTATGCATTGAATTATGCAATCGCATAATCACGTTTTTCTGGAGGGACTGTATAATGTTACCCAGCATTCCGTTCGGTGGGGTAACTTTATTATTAGGGTAACAAATTGTTTGTCACATATTGTTGTGTGCCATTGTGTTTCACGCTGTTAAAGAGGGTTATTTGTGGGTTATTAATTGTTGTGTTGTAAAGTTAGAACCATGAGGTAGAAGGGTACGCAGTTAATAGGGATCCCCTCTCAGTTCACTCACAGCTTGCCCCGACCGTGGCGCTTTCCACGGCTATGCGTATGTGTGGCGGTGTATGGAAAATTCATAGCCTACAGAAAATTTGGGTACACTTTACTTGAAGGTATCTACATAAGAGTGACATGACACTGTCATGAACGTGTCATAAACACTATAATAAACGTTTATGACATAACGCGTCTTTTTGTAACTGTCATTCAAGTGTCATGACAAGTTATAGTTATGGTTAGGGTTAGAGTTCATGTGTCATGACTGTGTCATGTGTTCATGACAGTGTCATGTCACTCTTATGTAGATACCTTCAAGTAAAATGTTACCGAAAATTTTAACCGGTATACCGTCACTAAATACCAAAGTATATTGCAATCAGACTTTCTCACTCAAATTATTATTTACTAGAATCAAACAGTTGTCAAATTATCTCCGTTTTGTGTTTTAATAAATCATTTGATTGCTCAGTGACGATAGCTATTGAGAGACAACAAAGCAATGCTCGGTTTAATGAGTCTGACTCTTGTAGAAGAAAACTACCTAATAGTTTTAGTCTCATTTTATTCTGATATCCTCTTTCCTGTTCACTGATTAAGTTCCCACTATTTTTTCCTGATCAACAACTTTCAGTGTCCTGATTTAATTAAGTCTGCCTTTTACTCTAGTTTAGAGTTAAAACAAAGCATTTTGCATTGACCACTGTGAGTGAGACCCTTTTGTTGGAGCCAACCTGGGCTCTAACTATCTATCAAAGCACTTTTGATTAGTTGAAGCAGACAGTATTGAGTCTATGCAAGGCTTGTGAGTTTAATGTCTTCTCAGCTTTTGTTTATTCTGTTGTTTGCGGTAACCTTATATAAAACCCTGGCTAGAAACTCACTCTGGTCAGAGAGAATCCTACAGCATCTTGTGAACTTCTTTCTCCACTGCGCAGTGAATAAAACTCATCTGAACCAGTCACCGAACTGGACCTGAGAGAACTTTTTCTTAGACACACAGCCCATCAGTGTCCCAGAGAATGACTCCCCCGGGAGCTGCCGTGCCCTCTGAACTGGAATCCAGAGATGAACCTACCGATCAATACATGGATCCTGTGTTTTGCATTTCAAACAGGAGGAAAATTGCAAGCACACGTGTCCGCAGCTTTTAAATATGTTCACTGAGAAATCATTTGCATTAATCAGCATGGTGCCTGTCAAAGCGTTGATTTATCAAGGCTTAAACACAGTAGGCGACACTCTGAGTGAGTCCTTTAAAGGAACCTCTTATTGCAAGTTGGCCTCCTGTGGAGATGGATGTCCAGGTAATTTGCAGTTAGCTGCCCACCTCAAAGTCACATTGTGTCATTTCTCTAAGTAGGGAATAATAGGAGTGCTAAGGGCACGGAAAGATGGACCAAAGTGGACATTTTTTTTATGCTCTGTTCCCTCTGTGTGAAGAGGACTCTGATGGTGTCTGTCTCCCAGTTAAATACTCAAAGGAAAGCCTATCACCCATCATGACACCAGTGAGAGCCTTCTCTCCTGCAAAGTGCTATTGCATTAGGCCCATGCTTCACTGTGCAATAGTTCAAAATGTATCTCCAAATTCTGTGATTTTTGAGATTATCATATTATAGAGTTGGTATGGCTAACATTTCAGCAAACATTTGCACATTACCACATCCAGCAGTCACGAAGCATCATCAGCATTAATAGTCCAATAATCCCATTTCCTTTGGCTCTGTTTTAGTCTCTGCCAGCTCCTCTGAAAAACGTGGTTTTTCACTTGACAGTTGGATAGGATTTAGAGAGTAGTATATAAGGGCGGATTTCCACGTAAGGAGGTTGGTTGGGGTGGTGGATGGGTCAAACACAGGACTTTCACCCAGGAGAGTGGGGTTCGCGTCACGCTTGCTATAGTCGTTTATGTTCTTTCCTCCCGCGGGTCACAGAACCGTACGCCCACCCACGACCCTTTCCTAAACCCAAACGTCCCGTTCTTCCCGCGTGTAATGGAACCGTACACCCACCCATGACCCTTTCCTAAACCCAACCGTCCCGTTCTTCCCGCGTGTCACGGAACCATAAGCCCACCCACGTCCTTTTCCTTAACATAACTGCGTCAAAACGTACGGCAATAGTCCCGACCAAGCGTGTTTACCTATAGCCCTAAAGGGACGGCAATAGTCCCGACCAAGCGCGTTTACTTAAAGCGCTAAAGGAGACTTTTAGCGTCAATAAGAACGACAAAGGCACCTGACCAAGCGTCCATATTTTTTATGTTAGTTTTTTTTTTTTACAGTGCAGGGGACAGGCAGCTAGCAGATAGTGAGGAGATGTTTGCTGTATGTGACAAAAAAATGTTGTAGCCTAAAAAACACGTGACATCGCTTAGAGCAGTGGTTCCGAACCTGGGGTCCGGGGACCCCTCAGGGGGGGGCGGCAAAGATCACAGGGGGTGCGCAAGTTTTTATCTGGTTTGAGGTTGAGGTAAAAAAAACAAAACGTTAAAATAAAAAAATGTTAAACAAATTATGATAATACACTAGAATATATAATGTATACAAAAGTCTGTATGAAAACTATGTATTTTTGTTCTCGCTTAAAATTGTAGGCAGGCTACTTAGTAGGCCAAACCTCCGGGACCTCTTAACCTGGGACCCCTGCTGTCATCAGGTCAGCTGCTAGCTGCTATCGTCCTCGTTTTTCCTGCCGCCACAGCATCACTATTTTATGAATGAAACATGGCGGAGAAACGTAAAAGTGCTGATAACTCCTCTGTATCAAAAAAGAAAGTAAGACTCTATCTCGAGAGTTACCTCAACTTCGGTTTCGGAGGGGGGGGGGGCTCAGCTTTTCTTAGACATAAGTAGGGGGGGCGCCAAGGAAAAAAGGTTGGGAACCACTGGCTTAGAGCACCTTTAAGAGTCTTGAGTCACATGAAAGCAGCCCAATAAGACTTCATAACAATGGTACCATTACTTGTACTGAATGAAAAAATGTATGAATAACAAATGGAACTTAAATCAGTTCTAAATTGGGACATTAGTCTTTTTCTCTCTACAGAGATTTGTGCAGGCAGAGAAAGAATAGAACCAAATGGTATTTCCATTTTTGAATGGAGGTCCTGAATGCTGCGTGGGTATTTAGAGGTGAGCTTTGGGTTCATTTAATGAGCACAGATGTGGTATCAGCTCAGTTTGGTACAAGACTTCAATCCTGGATGTGACGCTTGCCGTAACCTCGGGCAACGAACTCTGGCTCTTGTTAATAAATAACATACCCGCAACACTGAGGGGGGAAGCTTGGGCCTGGGGGTGTTTGTTCAGACTAGATAAATAATTTAACTCTTTCCAAACCACGCAAAGCTGCCCACATTGGTTGATCAGGCAGGCGGAAATGGAAGCAAAGTTTTTCCTCGGATATATTCTGTAGATGAAGCATTAAAGTAGAAATATGTGATTGCATAAAGTCAGTTGTTAAATGTGTTCACCCAAATATACTTTTGATTGTCAATGAACCAGCCCTCTCCTGTGCAGTTCTTGAGGTGAGATTCTATGGACTTTTTGAAATTGTTTTGCTGTTTTTAAATGAGTCATTGTAGTATACATTGGTTAACTTTCTTTCTAGTCATGTTTGCCATCATATTGCTCTTAAGAGCCAGTGCACTGTAGTGTACTGTTTTCGCATCAGTTGCAGTTCAGTCCTGGTCACACCAGCATTTAAAATGGCAAAACTCAGCAGGAAAATCAATTCATTACAATGGAATCCACGCAATCAGGGCAAAGTAAATCTGCGGATGACATGCAAAATTGTGACTAGGGCTAGCATGTTCCTGGCTTGTTCATGTGTGAGCCCTTAGCTTGCCAGGTACAGTAGCTCCACTTTCAGGGGCTTGTGACCGGGCTGTAAGTGTTGCTGATGTTGCTAATTTCATCCACACCCAATACTATCTGTATTTTGTGTATGGCTTTTGCTACCTATTTGTTATATAATTGATCAAATCTATTACTATAACAATAACTAGTTGTCTATGGGGAATACTAAATGTTTTATATTCTTGTGAATTGAATATATTTGGGTTTCAGACTATAGGTCAGACAAAACAAATAATCTGAAGATGCTTGTCTTGGCTCTGGGAAATTGTGATGGGCATTAATGACTAGTTTATCAACAATGGAAATACTCATTAGTTGAAGAACTACACTAAATGCTTTACCATAATACCAGCTGCCAGCCGCTCAAACTCAATAAATCTGAGTCAAGTCTCTTAAAACTTTTATTACGGTGCTCAGCATAAATGAGTACACTCATGCTAAATTGACTAAAAAGAGGAATAAAAAAAGCTTCTTTTGGAAATTGAACTTAATGCCTTGATTATAAAATCCAACCTTTGAGGACACCAATTTTCTTTGTGAATGAATAATGTATCTTAAATAAATAAATATTCTTCCTTAAAATACAGGGGCATAAGTAAGTACACCCCTATGTTAAATTCCCATAGAGGCAGGCAGATGTTTATTTTTAAAGGCCAGTTATTTCATGGATCCAGGATACTATGATCCTGATAAAGTTCCCTTGGCCTTTGGAATTAAAATAGCCCCCCCACATCATCACATCCCCTTCACCATACCTAGAGATTGGCATGGTTTTATTTCAGTTAGCCTAATAGCTGGTTTGATTTGCATTGAGAGATGATTTTATGGAAAGTACCCCATGCCAATCTCTAGGTATGGTGAAGGGTATATGATGATGTGGGGGGGCTATTTTAATTCCAAAGGCCAAGGGAACTTTATCAGGATCATAGTATCCTGGATCCATGAAATAACTGGCCTTTAAAAATAAACATCTGCCTGCCTCTATGGGAATTTAACATAGGGGTGTACTTACTTATGCTCCCTGTATTTTAAGGAAGAACATTTATTTATTCACGATACATTATTCATTCACAAAGAAAATTAGTGTCCTTAAAGGTTGGATTTTTTCTCATTTTTTAAAATAAGGCATTAAGATCAATTTCCAAAAGATGATTTTTGTATTCCTATTTTTAGTCAACTTTAGCATGGGTGTACTCATTTATGCTGAGCACTGTAACTTTGTTTTCAATGACAGTTATGCAACTGTTATGTCATTCCCAGAGTCGGTTACTGTGGATTTTTTTCTTTAAGCAGAAACTTGTATCTGTAAGTGCTTCTCCCCTCTCCTGTTGCAGGATGGCCATCCAGGTTGACAAGTTTGACTTTGAGAGTCTGCCACAGCCGGACCAGGAGAAAGCCCGCTTCACTAACCCCAAACAGCTTGAGGAGGACCGACAACATGCCCAGGGCTGCCAGATCAACAGCAAGCTGGGCATCTGTTGGAGCATCATATCCTTCCAGTGGCTACATGTATGGTAGAGTTATGTCAGAGAAACCAGCCTGAGCTGAGCATTGCTAGAAAGACAGTAGAAACACAGAGTAAAGGTTTACATCCATAATTTGAGTTTCCTTAGTCTCTACTGAACCCAAAAAAGGTCATTATCTCTAATAGGTGGTCAAACAAAATGATTTTGTTGAATAGTGTTGTTTGTTGGCAGTCAGATCAGTGAAAACAGGACATCTGGATCATACATCTGGAGGCCCTCTGGCCAGGAGGGATCTTGTTCACCTGCACTGACAGATGGGAAAGTGTATGGCGAAGTACTTGCCACTCTGACACTGAGAAGTGCTGTGGTAGTGTGTGTATGTTTGGGTGGGTCATTGTGCCACATACTCATATCAATATGATACATTTTCCCATAGGTCCTAGTCTGCGGGCGAGCTTTGTGGTCCGACCACGGTACAGTAATCTTTGACAGCATTGTCAGCATGTTGCTCTCTGCAGTCTGCTTTTCCTTAGGGAGACAATTCTCTGTATCTACAGTATTCCTTCATATACCGTTGTCATCTGGCTTGTCACGTACATGTTGACCATCAACTCACTTGCCATCCGAACTAAAAAAAAAACTAAAAAAAACTAAAATATGAACAAGTCCATGAGTTCCATTAAAACGGTTCCTGGTTTCCTGGAAAAGTTTCTGCTGTTGAAAAAAGCTACTATTCATCATGCATATAGTGCTGTGTATCAGCCCATAATGCATTAGTTTGAGATTTAAGAACTGCCTGTCAGATTGTTGGTGTGCATGGTGTACAATTAATGATGAATCTAATCTCTGAGCTACTGCAGCTGCCATTATATTTTTCCTTTTTATGAAGGCGTAAACACCCTCTTCATTATGTGCATTGTTTTTATCTACAAGTAATTTGGCAGCGTGTAGGCAGGGATGGAGAATAAAAATGACATACAAATATAGCATCCTTTTACGGGAGCAAAAATCAGGCCGAAACGGCCTGTTTGATCATTACATCAGAGCTAGAACATATGTTCATTTGTAAATTGAAACAAGTTTCTCTTGAAGCTGAACAGAATATAGACAAGCTCTAGCAAGTACGTCATCAACAGACAAATCCTGCCCCGTAGACCGGCAAACAGCTCACTGTGACTTTTCTGGGCTATTGGGACAAAAACAAAGAAACATTTAGGAAATGTGCAGCCCTCTAACGTAAGCGATGGGAAAGCGGTATCACACTCTCTCAAGGCCATAATGGAAAATTTAAGTAGTTTGGATGGAAAATCTCTTTTGTTAAGTCACTTATTCATTCAGCTTGAATGGACCAACACCGAAATTGCTATCAAGTTACAGTCATGTGAAAAAAGTAGGACACCCATGCTAAAGTTGACTAAAAAGAGGAATACAAAAATCATCTTTTGCAAATTGATCTTAATGCCTTAATTAAAAAAATGAGGAAAAATCCAATATTTAAGGACACCAATTTTCTTTGTGAATGAATAATGTATCGTAAATAAATAAATGTTCTTCCTTAAAATACAGGGGGCATAAGTATAGACACCCCTATGTTAAATTCCCATAGAGGCAGGCAGATGTTTATTTTTAAAGGCCAGTTATTTCATGGATCCAGGATACTATGATCCTGATAAAGTTCCCTTGGCCTTTGGAATTAAAATAGCCCCACATCATCACATCCCCTTCACCATACCTAGAGATTGACATGGGGTACTTTCCATATGGTGAAGGGTATGTGATGATGGGGGGCTATTTTAATTCCAAAGGCCAAGGGAACTTTATCAGGATGCATAGTACCCTGGATCCATGAAATAACTGGCCTTTAAAAATAAACATCTGCCTGCCTCAACATTTATTTATTTAAGATACATTATTCATTCACAAAGAAAATTGGTGTCCTTAAAGATTGGATATTGGATTGGATCTAATTTTTTTAATTAAGGCATTAAGATCAGTTTGCAAAAGATGATTTTTGTATTCCTCTTTTTAGTCAACTTTAGCATGGGTGTCCTAATTTTTTCACGACTGTAAGTCTTGATGCTATCGTTTCAGGCACAGGGAGACCTTTCTGTGTGTGTAGATAGTGACTCAGCTGCCTTACATCCTTGGAATAGCACAATGTAAATTCTGCTTCAGGGTGGCTTTTCCCTTTACAACATGAAAGAAGTTGAGAAATAAAAGATTTGATTACAGCGCGTGTCACACTCCAAAGCACTCAGTTGGCCTTGAGCAAAGCAACAGGCACTTTAATTTGTAATGTATGAGTTAGTTATTATTGTAACTCCCTGTAAAGCTGTCTGAGCTGGTGTAGTACATCCAGATAAGTTTGTCTAAGATATTACAGCCAGCCAGAAACAACTGCGCGTTACTTCAAGAAAAGATTGACTTCAGCAGACACGAGTGTAGTTTAGGACTTGTTTTAAAATTGTACAGCTTACCTTAAAGGCATTGTTCTCAGCTGTGCTCCTTAAGCGACACTATTTGTGTCAAGACAACTGTCAAGACTCCCAGGCTCTGCCCACTCTTTGTGTTTTACTGCTACTACTACTGAAGGTTAGTCTACGGTTAGCACTATTGGAACTGACAAAGCCCATTTTAAACCTATTCAATCTAACCACTGAGTAGACTGCAGAGGGCCCAAAGAAAATCAGCTTCCCAAAATATTTAAAGCCCAAATCCACCGATGGGGTTCAGTCATCATCAAAGGTCACTTACGCTTTCCTAGACTGGAAAACTATTCAAAATCAAAGTTCCCTGTTGTGCAACACTGTGGAGACATCAACCAAATGGAAGTTTGAATCTAAATCAAAATAAGAAAATCTCATTTGATTATTCTTCTAAACTATTTCAAATCTAAATAATAAATTTGGTGTCTGAATTATGCTGTTGAAGGAAAAAAGACAAACATCAATATAACAGCTGATTCCAAACTTTTGAATGAATACTTGAAATACTGAAATACTTGTGTTAACTGTTGATGTTCCTACTCCCTGAATTGGTATAGTGAGACCAGTTTGTCTAGCCTGGAAATCCAGACCCAAATCCAAAAGATTAAGGGTCTGGCACTGAGTAATGAACTCGAGCCCAACTCGAGGGGCGGCACCAAGCATGCATTTGAAAATCTCACTGCACGCAATTGGATAACACTACGACCAATCACAACAATACACGGAGTGACGTATCCAGAGCCCCATACGCTTAGCTACCAGCGGAGCTAACTGGTAGATTAAACTGTCGTCATCTGTTTAGCTCGCCTCTGGTCTGCCTATATCAGATACACCGATGTGATTGGTGCAGCTCGGCTACAAGGGCATAGTTAATGAGCATCGTTACTGAATGCCAGAGTGACTCGCTGAGCAAATTCAAATTGTGCACTCGCTAAAACTCTGGATTTCCAGGGTACAATTTGCCTGCGGTGATGGTGTATATCGATATTCTGTGTTAGCGTATCTATCTTATAAGAAACGCTCACATAATTTTGTGGTATGTGGTATTTTAGTATGCAAAACAGATGTTGATGGAATTTGTAGGGTTTTGTGTATCCGGTACTGGTGGAATCATACTGTATACGCACAGTACAGGGCTGCTCCACAATCAAGCAGGGGCTGCTCTTTGTGCATTGAGTCAGTATACATAATGAGCATCCCCATGTTATGTAACATGGCCTTTTCAAAGCGGACTTGTATGAGGGTCCACTGAGGTTCGTAGCAGAACATCAGATGCTCAGGCTGCTGTAACATCCAGCCTGTACCGATGAAGACATACTGTAGCTGTAGCTACTGTAGGTGCTCCTGTGGTCTCACATTGCTAGACCTTCCTCCACAGTGCTGCGGAGGAGGGTCTGGCTAGTCCACACAGCATTCCGGGATGGGAGAAAAAGTGCTCTGGTTTATTGGCATTTCTTTAAACCAATCAGCAATCCCGGAAGTGGAACGTCGAGGATATAGACTAGTTACTAGGGCTGTCAAACAATAAAAAAATTTTTAATCGCGATTAATCGCTGAATGTCTATAGTTAATCGCATATTTTATCACATGATTAAAATTCTATTATTTTGCATTTCAGAACAGTTTTTAAGTACATATTAACAATCAAAAGCAATTCTTACCAGTGTATCTTGATTGGGAATCAAATGAATGCAAAGAAAGTTACTTTATGAACTTGATTTTAAGATTTGTAATTATTTATTTACTGTAAACAAAAGAAAAATGTGTGAATGTCATTATTGCACAATTCCTCCAAGTACCTAACTAAAAAACTAAAAATCCCTATCCTTACCAGAGTCAATATAGAGTTTAGTAACTCCTAAATAATGTTGATTCCTCACTGATGTCCAGTGATCACCGGTTAATGAGACAGCGTTTGCAGCACCTTGCAGCAGTTCCAGTGTGGCTGCTTTCTCCATGTGGTATGTGTATGGTGAAACTACTGTCTCCCTCGACGGCAACGAGACAGGTCAACCGTAGTACGTCTTTAATTCATGCGATTAAAAAAAAACCCGAATGGCATCGCGATTAACGCGTTAACGCTAACAGCCCTACTAGTTACCCAACGGTTCCACGGAAGCCTCCCAAGTAGAAATTCTACTTTGTCATGTTTCAAGTGATCAAAGCCACAACACTGCCATTGTTCACGTTTGTCCATTCTAATAAGAAGATGTTGTGACCTGTGATTCATTATGAGTCAGACTCAGATCCAGCCGTCACAGTATAAGTATGTTTTGTCCGTAGATGCCTTCTCTCTCTCTGCCTCTGCATGCATACTGTACTGTCTTTACGGTCTCCCTCAAAGGTTAATAGACTCAGGTTTGGTGCTCCATACGCTGCTCGTCTCATCCATTATTCCAAATATCAGCTGTGTAAGTGATCAGCTGTGTCCTTATCATTATTATCTGGGTCATTGCTCTCTGACAGCCATATTTGTTTTGATGCCGCATTTGTACATTGAAAGCCTAGCTTGCAATCAGTCTAATGCCATCATTATAGTGAGGTTACAGAAACATGCTCTACATGTACCTTTGGCATCTAAATGAATGCATTACACAAATATGCAGTTCATTTATAGGGACTTTTATTTTCCACCATTTGCATATTATGCTAATACTTCTAAGGCATATGAATGTGGCTGTAAATTGGGAAAATCAATGCCATATTTTGTGCCAGTTAGAATTAATAGTAACTGACTATTCTGGCATCTAATGCATGTATGAATGGTCTGGTGGTAGTTCTTCTTTAATATTGCTGTTTTTGATGTCTGTGTAACATGAGGAACACGCATCCACACCTTAAGTATAAATTAAGCAGCTTTCACATCTTTAAAAAATATCAATCACAAGTCAATTTGGCCCTTTGATCCCCTGGTAGAAGAGTGTAAGCAGTTCTGTGAATAAAACGAGGAGGTAAGTGACTGTGCAGTGTGATGCAAGTAGCAGACTTCATTGACTTGGCTGTAAGAAAGCAGGGATGTTTTCTCACAGCTGATTTTTAATAATTGACTTGAGTTTTATACTAAATGTAATAATTAACCTGTTTATGGTACACCACGGTTTGAAAAAGTCATTGTTTCAAAACCACTAAAAAGATTTTGGGACAGAAAGTGCAGTTCAAAATAAAATACATTGTGTTCAATGGAAAAAGTAGTTTTTTTTACCCAGACATTTCAAAATAATACATTTTAAAGCTGTAATTGCAATACTCTAATACCATGAAACCGTGATCTTTTTGCTGAAGGTTATCATACCGTCAGAATCTCATACCGGCCCATGCCTAAACTCCACGTACACTTTTGCTGTACAATATTATTTTTCTCTGCAATTTGAAGTATATGAAATGAGAGGAAAACGTTTGCTTCGTGTTGCTGTGGCTGTTTTGCTATTTCATCTTCCATTTAAAAACAAATTAGATCTCCCATTTAATATAGCTGTTTTTGATGTGTGTGTAACATGAGGAACACATTAAGTATACATAAGCAGCTTTCACATCTTTAAAAATATCAATCACAAGTCAATTTGGCCCCTGGTAGAAGAGTGTACAAGCAGTTCTGTGAATAAAACGAGAGAGGTAAGAGGTTTTTTTTTAAAGTTTTTTTTTCGATTTTTAGTGTGATGTGAGTTTTATACTAAATGTAATAATTCAAATGATAATCATGTTTTTTTTGTCATAGTATTTCTGGATTAGGTACATCATCAGAATCTTCTTTATAAACCCTACACACTGTCAGCGACAACACAGTATGGGGCCCATTAATATAGTCTCTGGTGGAAAGCTAATTATCCATTAAGGCTCTGCTGAAAAGGGACTTGTCCGTGCTCAAAGTCTCCGAGGTTGTCGGATAGGGTTAGAATGTCAGATAAGATATGCTCATCGCCCATGATTGCCTGCACACTTCAGGGCTCAGAGCTGAAACTTATCACTTGAGAAAGTGGACTAGACGGATCAGCTGAAGGGAAAAAAAGAAAAGAAAACTAAAGAAAAAGTGATATAGTGAACTCTGAAATAATAAAAGGAAAGTAAGGTTGTAAGAAAAGAAAGCACAGAAATGAGCTGAAGTGTGCTAAGAGTTTACTTTTAGTTGAATTTTAAGTAGTTAAAACAGTTGAAGTGGAATTTTAAGCGTGAACACGTAAAGCACTAAACAGAGTTAAAGTCATATTGAAAGAAGTTGTGGCAGGTGTAGGCACCGAAGGGAAAGCAGAATCATTTGTCACAAAGTACTATTAATATAGTAGTATCAATATAAATTACTATGGTAGTGTAGTAGTAGTAGTAGTAATAATAGCAGCAGCAGCAGCTGTAAAACTGACTACAAGCTCTGCTCCCTGAATTTTAAACACATAACTCCCACTAATCTTAAAGAGGACCTATTATGCTCATTTTCAGGTTCATACTTGTATATTGGGTTGCTGCTAGAACATGTTTACATGTTATAATTTTCAAAAAACATACGTTTTCTCATACGGTCTGTCTGAATATACATGTATTCACCCTCTGAAGCGCTCCGTTTTGGCGCCTGTCTCTTTAAGCCCCCTTCCCGAAAAAGCCCAGTCTGCTCTGATTGGTCAGCATATCCGGGTCCTCTGCATCTGGGCTCTTGGAGTCTCTGCACCGTCATTGCAGCCGGGGAATGACTGTAACGGCGCTGTAGCGACACCTACTACCTATATGTAGTATAGTTGTGACATCACAGCCGCACGGAACTCCTGACGGCTCGTTTAAAAATATTTCTCTGGATTGATTTTGATACTTTCACATTTAAATTGCCCCTCAACCTGCTTTGTATTAAAAAATCTCACTTTTAACAATTTACAGTTGCAGTTTTAGCCATTTATAATCACAGTGTACAATGTGATGTACTTTTATTCAACTCCTAGTGTTGCTGCAAGTAACTATGGTATATGTGTATACAGCAAGGTTTTTCATGTTGATTAGTTGTTGATATGCACCAAGCGTCTCCATCATGTTGCCCTTAACCGTACCCACCCCTCCCTGCGGCGCCGTGGAGAGGCCAGTGTGGAGGGAGTCCTCAACCAGCTGGTCCTGGAGCACCTACAGCTCGCTCCTTTGCAGTGGGGTGAGTCATTCACACACTGTGCGTGCGTGCGTGCGTGTGTGTGTGTGTGTGTGTGTGTGTGTGTGTGTGTCTCTCTCTCCATGCTTGTGAGATTATGAGTTGTGATGCACCACATTTATGAACATAAGTTTGTGAACTCCACTAGGCGTGGGCCGGTTACCTGTTTAAGGTATACCGCGGTTTGAAAAAGTCACCGTTTCAAAACCACCAATTTTTCGTCATACTGTTTCTGCGGAATGAGCTGTTTTTTATGAGTCATCAAGGACAGAAAGTGCAGTTCAAAATAAAATACATTGTGTTCAATTTTTTTACCCAGACATTTCAAAATAATACATTTTAAAGCTGTAATTGCAATACCGTGATCTTTTTTGCTGAAGGTTATCATACCGTCAGAATCTCATACCGGCCCATGCCTAAACTCCACGTACACTTTTGCTGTACAATATTGTTTTTCTCTGCAATTTGAAGTATATGAAATGAGAGGAAAACGTTTGCTTCGTGTTGCTGTGGCTGTTTTGCTTTACAGATGCTATTTCGTCCATTTAAAACCAAATTAGATCTCCCATTATGCTTCCCGTATGTTTGTCTGCCAATCACTCTTATCTACGTGGATCAATAGCTAACTCTTTACCTGTCACTTAATGCATTAACCCTTCAGAGCTGGTCTCAAGCCATGTTTTTTATTTGCATTCTTCATGGGCTACAGGCTATTTTAGAGAAGTGTACAACAACAGCTTGGGAAATGTGTAGATCACCGGGGGGGGGGAACACAGAATTTGTAGGAGCACTCTTCGGTCGCACCATCTGTGATCATCCTCTGAAAGCGCTTTTGATTTACTGCGGGTGTTTGTTTTCTGAGATTCCCCGTCCCTCTCCCTCTCTGGGCACTGCCAGCGTTTTGATTAGTCAGCTGGGGCTGTCCTGCTTTGGCAAAGAGAATGCAGTCTGCAAAATGAAGCGACGCAGCAGATCAAGCACACAACTGTAAGAATCTATTGGGACAGAAATATGGAGGGGATGAAGGCAAATAAATTCACTGGGTTCACTGTTCTTCAGATATGTTGGCATTCGACATGTACCTCAAGCTGTTGTGAAGATGCTTGAGAAAACACCTTCAGACGGATATTCTACGTGACATGTGTAATCTCAGTGCAGACAGTCGCAGTGGTTGTCGTTTCCTCGCAGTCTTCATTTCTGTAAAGGTAGCGTTGCAGTTCCAGTTCAGGCCCTTTGCAGGCATTGCTGGTTATAAGCCAGCTAATTTGCCTCAGCCCATTAGGATGCCTTTGTCAGGGTTGCTAAGGCTATCACAGGCTCCATTACGGATATAGTTCAAGCATTTCCTCTGTGTCTAAAATCGTTAGTCCAGTGGATGCTTTTTTAATGCCGTTGGGTCTCTGTAAGCCTCACACTTAGACAGATACTGTAGATGAATATAACTTGCTTGTTAAAACATTGAATTGTACAGTAGTATTTAATTGCTCTGGTGTTTATTAAAGCTTTGTGCTTATTTATTTATTTTTCCAGTTTCTATGCTATTGATTGAGCCTCTACAATGGTACTCTTGTTTATTTCCCTTTGATAACATACTTTATGATGCCAGAAATGACGACTTTTACTCTGTAAAACTCTGTTAAACTGTTGCTCATTCAGTCAACTGTTTTTTTCCCACCTCTTGCCGCTCTGACTATGAAAAGATTTTACCTTTTTTTTTATTAGAGAGTAGAAGCGTTTCAATCCATTGCAGATCTCATGGTGATTAAATCCTCCACAATCCTAATCTAATACACTTGAATATCTCTCTGCCATTAGTTCATTTAAACTCCTCAAGGAGGTGACAGAATTATTCAATTAAACTCTTGAGTTAAAATCCTTTTTTTTTTTTTGTCTGTTACTGAGCAGACACTGCCTCATCTGTGCTGTTTCAATCTCATCAATAGAGAAACATTGCCCAGTGTCAATCTGTCTTTAATTTTAAAAACGTAGATGCTGTTACGCCTACTTCATTTGCATCCTGTGAAATATTGTAAACCTCTTTTTACCCTTCTCGAGCATAAGACTTTAAAGGCGTTGCAGTGGTTGTTATCACTCTAACACACTTCATTTCCTTGTCTATAAAAAAATGACAAACGTGGAATTCATTACAGATTATTACGCTGCTGATGTGTAATGGCAGCATGAGATTTGCGCTATTTAGAAATTGAGTACATTAAAAATACAAAACATTTTTTGAACAAATGTAAATAGGGTCAGCTGTGCACATGCACTGTGTACATGTGCTTTTCTGGAGCCGCCAGGGGAGTCATTACTCCCCCACCCATGACAGCACCATGGCAATATTTCCGTCAGGGTTTCCCCCCAGTGTATTGCAATACTGGTGAAATACTGCTAAATCCAAACCCCCCCCCCACCAGGCCTAAGCCTTTTATGTATTTTTAAGACATTTCTAAACTAGTTACAGTAGGACGGCTTGGTTGGAAACTTAGACATAGGCATATTTTCAAATCTCTAGTTAGCTTTTACACTGTCTTAAAGTGCTCATATTATGCTCATTTTCAGGTTTATAATCTTATTTAGAGGTTGTACCAGAATAGGTTTAAATGGTTTAATTTCCAAAAAACACCATATTTTTTGTCATACTGCACATTGCTGCAGCTCCTCTTTTCCCCCTGTGTGTTGAGCTCTCTGTTTTAGCTACAGAGTGAGACATCTCACTTCTCTCCCATCTTTGTTGGGAGTCGCACATGCGCAGTAGCTAGGTAAGGACTACTAGCCAGTCAGAAGCAGAGTATGAGGGCGTGCCACGCTAGCAGCTAGGCGAGCATTATAACGTGCGTTACTAAGTGACGCACGTTTGTCCCGGAAGTAAAGGCTGGACTACAATAGAGCTGTTTGGAGCAGTTTGTGAACAGTGTTTTCTGTTGGAGATGGTAAGTCCCTTTGGGGGGGACTTTGGGCTTTTTCACTTTATAAACCTATAACATGCACAAAAAACACAATAAAGGAAAGGGAAAAAGCCAAAAAGCATAATATGAGCACTTTAAAGGATAACTACTATTATTTTCCATCCTGGACCCTATGTTCCTATGTTTTTGTGTCTAAGTGACTGATGGGAACAACAATCTTTGACATTGGTCCATTATTAAGCGAGATCGCTGCAGTCGGCAGCAGCGAAACCAGCTACAATGTGAGTTAATAGGGCAATTGTCCAGCTTGTAGTTACCTTCACAAAAGTGCTCGTTTTGCCACTGACATGCTCAAATGAATATTGTCCAATGTCAAAGATTGTTGTTCCTATCAGTCACTTAGACACAAAAACATAGGAACATAGGGTCCAGGTTGAAAAAACCTTTACCCTTTAATGTATAGCCCTCTGAAGTCTGTCTCATAGCTTTTTTATTTTCTCAATTTTGTGATTCCGTCCATGATTCTGTTACCACAGAAACCTTTTGACTCTACATTAATGCTGCCATCAGTCTGTGACTGGTCCGAGCCTGGCCCTCGTCGAAAAAATATACTACTCGCACATACAATCTCGTAAAAGTTCTGCCAGTTTTTGACTGGGTTAAAAGAAAACTGTTTAAAGGCACTAAAAATATGACATCTGAGAAACTGAAGCAGACAGTTATTAAATATATTAACGCATTATTAAGGGGGTTAGGAGAGCCAACTTTCAGTCTTACATATACATTTCCTTTCCATTTCAAATGTTGACTGAGCACATATTCAAATACAGTAACAATAACATCTAAAAACAACGGAGTATTTATTTATAGACACTGTGCCTCAGCCCCGAGTTACTGTATAAGACAGACTCTGACATCATTGCTTGAGCTCAGTCAATTGTGTGGCATGAAAAACGTGATGCCTCCTTATGATTTGCTACCATAGAAACCTATGAATATTTGATCGCACAGATTCCAGTAAATGGCGAACATGGAAAGTGCCAGAATCAGTTATATGGCCTTGTGTTTGTTTACAAGCTTATTATTATTATTATTATTATTACCATTGAATGGGAAGCAATCGGAGGCCATTAGTAAATGATCTACCTCTGGGCAGAATCAGCCTCACAGTCACATCAGCAGAGCTTCAATAATGTAAGATCACATTTGATGATATTCACCAAGTAATTACAAATGAACGATGCAAGTATTTTTTTAGTATTAGTTACGCGTGAACGCGTTGATTTTGAAATCAGTACTTTTTTTTTTCAGTATTTTTCTACTGAGTTTCTGTGCTTTCCATTGTCATTTACTTTTCTGCTTCAACAAAAAAAAAGCTGTCCAGTAAACTATATGTTGAGCATAGCGTTGTTGAAAAGGGTAGCCAGTTCTACAAACAGTCTAGGGGCTCCATTTTAAGGATCTAAGCGCACGGCGTGAAGCGCGTGGCGCAGGTGCGTTTAGGGCGTTTCCAAATCCACTTTTGCTAGTTTGACGGCGGAAAAAAGGGTCCGTGCGCCGGGCGCATGGTTCAAAAGGGTTGTACTTAGTGTCTTCATTAATTCATAGGTGTGTTTTGGGCGTAACATGCAATAAACCAATCAGTGTCATCTCCCATTCCCTTTAAAAGACAGGCGCATTTGGACCTTGGCGGATTTGCACCGTAATATTTTTATTTGTAATCTTTTGCATGTTTGTGTGATGCTGCACTTCCCTGTGTGTGTGTGTGTAACAAGCATAGTGTGTGCGCGCTGTGCAAGAGCCTAGGCACATTTTACTAATTTGCTGTTGAAATAACAATGAAATGCTGCGCTATTGACTTTAGACCAGGTTTTTGTTGGTCAATGGCGCGATCACTTCCCGCTGCCTCAAGATAGCCATACGCCAAGAATGCACCTGAACACATCTCCCTGTAAGACCAGCACGCCCATGGGCGCAAGTGCATTTGCTATTTAAACGATGCGGGCGCTGGACGGGAAATTGACAACTGCGTGTGTCTTAAACTAGCAAAGACACGTGCGTTGGGCTTTGTGCTGCACTGCGCCGGGTGCAAGACAGGGCCCTAAATGTCAGCAGAGCACCCTTGGATATCTTCTCAACTATTGTTTTGTTTCAGAAGGTTGCTGGCTGATTGGTTTAATTATCTGTGACAAAATTGTATTACACTCCCAAAACCTATAAGGGGTACTTGTCATCCTTAAAATTGGAGAACTCAGAGGGAAGACGTTTGACAAGAGGCTGTGGGATGGAACACACTAAATTAGGATGTAGATATCCGCTCTTGTTTTTCACAGGAACTATTTTACCCAGCTCCTATCAAACCATTTTCTCCTCTTATCCCCTCTCTAATACAGTACACAGTAGACTCTACATTGTTTAAATACGACAGTAGGGTGACTGAATCTATTGTTACCAAAGTGAACAGGAAGGTCTATGATTAAATGCTCAATTTATGACTCCAGCAAACTGAAATGGTCAAGTCCAGAATTATTGTCTTTCATCATTCATCAGCAAAAGATCATTCAAATGTGTAATCGATCAAATATAGATACCTCTATTGTTTCCATTCATGTTTCCTAGCTTCTTCTTTGACAAATTATTACCACCAGCTGTCATTAATGGAGTATCTCAAAACAGTATGAACACACAGTGAGTATTGAAGTCTGTATCGTGGTAGCTCCATGGTACTACTAGATGTCAAAAAGCCCACAGAGTACCTTTAGTCCAATGAATATGATTTTGTTACAGTAAGAACCTTTGTTGATAATTATTACATTCGATCTACATATATGTCCCAGCATGTCATATTAGTATATCAGATATATTGGTATTGGTGATTGTTAATATCCCATTATGGGTCAAAATGAGGTTTCATAGGATTCCTTGACATACATTTTCTAAATTTAAATGGCTTTCTACACATGTATCATTTAATAAAGGTTAAAAGTATTTAACCTTTATTTAACCAAGATTTCTCTTAATGGCCCTGACACACAAACCTGATAATCGGCCGTCAGACAGTCTGGCGAGGTCAGTGACTCGAGTTCGTTCGGTATGTTCCGTGCCGTCGTCCGTTGGAGGAGCTGTCAGCCTTCATTTTGGCCGACCTGACTTGCTGGGTCGGAGGGCGGGCAGTCGGACTCAATGACCAATCTGATTGGTGGAGCGCTAACCCGGAAATGACGAGCGGGATCAGCGTGACTAGAGCCTCTCAAAATCTGACGAAAATCTTTTAAACTGACCTCTGTCGATCTGAAATGAAGACAGATTCAGCAACTGCATAGCCTATTTCTCGCTTAAAATATTTTCAGAAACACGTTTCGGTGAACTATGTGAACGAAGCTGCCGTTATGCCTGGTTGTAAAGTCCGGGAGCAGACCGACGTGACGCGTTCGTCCAATCAGCTGCCGGTTTTCATTGTTTGGGCGACAATACTGATTAGCACCGCCTGCTGTTATGGAGAAGTATTACGTCTCACTCACGTGCAGAATGTACTCTCAAGTTGGCGTCACTTCGGTGAGTTCCCGAGGCACTTTTTTGACCAACTCGGGGAGGCAGTCAGTCCAAATGCCTTTTCTGCTGACGGTCGGCCGTCGGATTGGTGTGTCAGAGCCATAAGACACACTCTTTTTGATAAGACTACTACTAGATAAGACACTTTTCAAAACATTACATTCTACTTGAAGCAGCTAACTAAAATGAAACAAGTCTCTGTCTGTCTGTCCTTCGATTTTCTCGACAACCGTTCATCCGATCAACTTCACACGTGGGCGGGTGTATTGCTGAGGGACCCAGGGAAGTGCAGTGTTGAGTGCGAGCTCTTGGGATCTACGGGACTTATTTATCAGTAGTGCTTTATGTGTTACACTGTGTAGTGTATTGAGAGGGCACCCCCCTTAACTGTTACACCGCCGAACGGCATGCTGGGTACAGCTCGCTTTCCGTTGCTTGCTACAGTACATTCAAGAACAGATGAAGAAAGAGAGACCAGAGATGTTACACTGTAGCAAACTCAAAAATATAAGGCATTAGCGATGCAACTTTGGAAATGAACACTTTTGTTCCCAGAAATAGCCTGGTCCCAGAGAGCCAGCTGTTAGTAAATGGCGCGTATGCTCTAACTAGCATTGCTTGGGGACACAAGTATATCATAGCAGATGTATTACACAGGACCCAAGGAAGCCCAGTGTCGAGTTTGCGGTGCGGTTTTCGAGAAATGCCACAGGTCAAGCAATCGGCCCGTTTGATACAGGCACGTATTGAACGGGCTCTGTGGTTTGATCATAGACTAGACCGATGGAAGAAGCGTTCAGGTTCTTTCAGGTTTATTGTTCTGTCAACCATACTAGCTAACTACAGCTAGAATTGGCTGGTAACTTAAGGGAAAGTTTGCCAATTTTCTGTACTGCCGTGAATGCAGATCAGTGGCGTCAGTACCCGGTGGTCCACGTTAACTTTCCGTCTAGCATTTGCAATTGCAACCATTAACAACACTGGCTTGTCCGCGTCGTCCTCCCCAGCCTCACCCTCTCGTCCAAAAACCGTCGCATCCGGTTTAAAAAATTGCCAAACTTGAGGCTTCAAAACGGTAGTCCACAAACCAATATGTGACGTCACTGCTGCCTCATCCACTATTTTTTACAGTCTGTGGTGTTGAATGTGGTGTGAAGGCAGTGTTTTCAAATGCAGTTTGTCTCGTCGATTATCATAAATCCAGTGTGTGGTGACTCTCCACTGAAACATTTTTATTTGCACTTTCATACGTCCATATCAGTGTAACCCAGTAGCGGTTCTAATGCCACAACAGGTGGTATCATTTGTTTTTTTTGCAGCCTGGCATAATGTAAATAGCCCAATTGATTATAGCTCCTCCGCTGTCAATTTGATTAAAGGCAAAGTGGTGCACCTCGTGATAGGAGTCGCTGTGTCAACCTAATGGAGTGTTGCTAAATAAACAGCCACCTGGCCAATCAGACGGAGCTCTCTGAGGGGTTGACACCATCAAAGCAGGTTATGATGCTGTGCTAAAGGAGATCACAAGGTCTGTATCAAACAGGAAGTGCCCTGACATTGTTAAGATAAGGGTGACATTTTTAATGATCCATACTTAAATCCACACTATAATATATAATAACAAATGAAGTTCAAGTTAAGGTAACATGCCAGCAGTAAGATATATTAAGACAAATTAAAATAGACCTAAGAAAATCTACGTAAAAAATGTGTCAGAATGTCAGAAATATGTGCAATTTTTAAATAACTGTTGTTGTAATGTTAATGATGACTATTTTAAAATAAAATTAGGTGATCAATACAAAGCACAATCAAGTAGCCAAATATAAGCACCCGTAGCCAGGCTTTGATTTTCAGTATTGCCTGCCTGTTGAGAGCCGTAACCAAGCAGTGAGATGGAAAACAGCAAGCCTGAAAGCGGACTTTGCACCCATTCCCCACCCTCCCCCTCTGCCACCGGCAACCCATCTCGATGGAATACAAATTCACCCATGAATGGAAAGACAAATGTTTAGCCTGGGAGAGAGATGGAAAGAGAAGGGTGGGGGCCTTGCTGTAAAAGGCAGAGAGATAATTTAATAAGACAGCGCTTCTGAACTGGCCCACACCAGCGTAGTTTTTCCCTCCAACCTCACACACACACACACACACACACACACACACACAGATGGACATTTGGAGCAGTCACAGGCGGTGGCTTTTCAACACACACGGGGGACGCCTCATGGAATAATATGCCTTTAAGCTTTTGTCAGGTGGCCAATCGCCGTGAGTGCTGCAAGTTTGACAAATGGTGCTGCCAAGCGGCCCACACGCACCTAACACTGAGGTCCTGTTGTGGTGATGATGATTAGAACCGCTGACCTGAGAGAGGATGGGAAAGAATGCATGCATGCATGGCTGAAATGGAAGAGAAGTGTCCTGACTGCCACCGTGACTGGTAATATGTCACATTTGCAGTATGAGCATACATCAACTCCAGGTTCTGCTGCGGTCATCTGCACAGCAGTGATGGGGCATGTGGGAGATGGTGGTATGGTGACATCAGTCCGGCCTGCCACCAAGCTCTGAGGAAGGCCAACTCAATCCACTGTTCTACTGTGCACACCCATGTTTTATTTTAGATATGCTTAGACAGTACTATATTTGGAGCCCTGTGATAGACTGGCGACCTGTGCATGGTGTACCCGGTTATACCCCACCTTTTGCCCAGTGTCAGATGGGGTAAGCTCTAGCGCCCCCAAGACCCTGTAATGGATAAGAGAGTTTAGATAATTGGTGGGTGGGTGAAATGTGGCGCAAATGTTTATGCTTCGCTTATAATGTGCATTTAGTTACAAATGTTCTAGCCCTAGCAAAAGGTACAGATACAGGTAGCTAAATAATAGATGGTGTTCTAAAACAATTTGAATAATTTGCTGTTTGCGTTGAAAGTCAGTGTTATGTGATTAGAAAGTAATTTAAAGGTCCTATGACATGCTGCTTTTTGGATGCTTTTATATAGGCCTTAGTGGTCCCCTAATACTGTATCTGAAGTCTCTTTTATATAGGCCTTAGTGGTCCCTTAATACTGTATCTGAAGTCTCTTTTATATAGGCCTTAGTGGTCCCCTAATACTGTATCTGAAGTCTCTTTTATATAGGCCTTAGTGGTCCCCTAATACTGTATCTGAAGTCTCTTTTATATAGACCTTAGTGGTCCCCTAATACTGTATCTGAAGTCTCTTTTATATAGACCTTAGTGGTCCCCTAATACTGTATCTGAAGTCTCTTTTTATATAGGCCTTAGTGGTCCCCTAATACTGTATCTGAAGTCTCTTTTATATAGGCCTTAGTGGTCCCCTAATACTGTATCTTTCGTCTTTCATTTTCTCAAAGGCAGAGCAGGATACCCAGGGCTCGGTTTACACCTATCACCATTCCTAGCCACTGGGGGACCATAGGCAGGCTGGGGGAACTCACATTAATGTTAAAAAAACTCATAAATTGAAATGTTCATGCCATGGGACCTTTAAAAGTGATTCATTATCGATTCATGCAAAACCATGTTGAGCTTGATTTTGATTTAGCCCAGAGATACAGCTCTGTCATTAATGGGGAAACTTTTTTTTTTTTTTTACTCTGCTCATCAGTAGTTTTGTCAGTTTGTTTAACTTGCTAGTAATTAAAAAAACAAAAAACAAATAGTGTTAACCTCTAAAATGTGACAGGCCATAGCTATGTTTGTGACTCAGATTGCTGAAAGTGTAGCCCAGTATCCTGAGAATCAAGTCGATATTGAACGTTTCATTAACTCACCGTCCAACGTTGCCAGTGTGCCAATGCTGAAAGTAGTGTGTCCTTTATGTAGTGAGTGGGGAAAGTAAAGTTTTTTTTTTGGTGTGGTGGAATAAGGCATGCAGCGACTTTCATGTAAAAGACTGGAGTTTGCTTCTTTTAACGTGATTTAAAAAAAAAAAGAAAAAAAAAAAAAATCACACCTAAAGGGCTTGTTTGTTGCCCTAGTACACAAACAAAGACATTACCACCCCACACCCTACTTCACCACCCACCTATTGAAGTGCAGATTTGCTTAAATTTGTGGCAGGGGTGCTGCCCATTTAGATGACTGATAGGCGCTGGGAGGAGCAACGGGTAGGCAGAAGCTGATATATCTGCTTGTTTTCTAGCTCTGTTGCCCAGGCTCTGTCAGTCAGCCAAGCTAAAGGTACCCTGTTAAAGGCAGTAGAAACCCGGAGAGAGATGAGAGGACGGACAACATGTACCTCACTCTGTCTCCTAGGCCAGTGCGTGTGATTTACAGAGGCAGTGCTGACTCAGACTGGCTAAGATCTGTGTGTGTGTGTGTGTGTGTGTGTGTGTGTGTGTGTGTGTGTGTGTGGACAGAGACGAAGATACTCAAACGGTTGATAAGTGCGTAATGATGAGATGAGGTAGCAGAAGCCCTCACAGTCTTCGAATAATTCTTCTGCTCATGTAGTTTAAGCAGATGGACTGCTGTGAATTGTCTATTGTTTTTCAACCAGCTAATTAACCCATCATGAATGTGAGTAATGATTTCTACACATTGTGCCATGCAGGATTATCACAACACAGTACTTTTGTTTTGTACCACATTAGGAGAGCAGACATGAAAGGATCATTTGTTCTACAGTGGCTGGAATCACCAGTCTTGTGCTATCACCCTGGTAGCTTTAATGTGGAAATGAGAGCACGGAATACAGTGCCCCACTCTATGATTGCGTCTAGCCTTTTTTTTTAAATTTTTTTTTATTCCTCCCCGGCCCTGTGTGGATCTAGAGTAAGGACATTTAGCAGGCTCGGAGCGTCTGTTTATGGGGCATTTATCATGGCTACAGAACAATCCGCGCCGTCAGTGCGTCAGTTTGGGTGAGCTGTGGAAATAAATCAACACTCCTCCGGCCTGCCACAGCTAGCCCACCACACGCTCGCTCGTTCATTTAGACTGGTTGGATGGGAAAAAGAAGAATAGAAAGGGAAACTCTAAGTAAAGAGAGGTAGATGCAGTTACAGAAAATGCACGGATTTAAATTGTGGAGATTAGATTGTGGAGAGTTGATCAGACTCTGTTTTTGTGTACCAATGATAAATGGGCTATGAAAGCATTTAGCCTGGTTATGTATGCTATAAATGACTATGTATTAATATACTTCATATAACTTATCTCTTTTAACTTGTCTCCTTTTTTTTTTTTTCCAGTGTGGTGTAAGCATTCGTTTAGTTATGTTTTTTTAGGTTGTTTTTTTTCCCTCCCCCACCATTTTCCAAATGTATTTTCAGCTTAAACCTGTTTCTCCCTCTCTGCTTTCTATCAAATAAAACCACCTCCTTCATTGATTTCTTTAGAGGAAACAAGAGTATCCCCAGCGGCTGCTTTTTCATCCCTGAAAGACAGATTACCTGACATTTCTAAATGCAACTGGGTCCAGCCTCTGGTTTCATTGTAAGAATGTCTGGAGCGCCTTGCCACACTGTTTTAAGTGCTACTAAAAGAGGGAATATTGTGACACAGCTGTTTCACCTGCTGGAGTACAGGGAAATGAGCACTGCCTTGTTATTAGATGTGGCTCTGCACCATCAATCCTCAACAGTGTAAAACACGAACAGATCAGCAGTGAATGTGTTCTTGAGGTGTTTTCACAACAGTGGTAGCCTTTTATGATTTGGATTTGATTGCTAATAAATCCCAGTTGCATTACGTATAAAAGATACATGTGGGAAGGGCTTGTTTAGATTGCTAGATCAATCATTGCATAATCAAGAGATTCTGAAAAATGTTTTGCCCTTTCACCTATGCGTGGCTTCATCTTTTTTTTCTTTTTGCTCAAAACTCAAACCGACTTGTTTTACATCTCTAGTGAGGCTGTATTTGGACATAGCAGTGCATTGAGCATGCTCACAATGAAAATATTAGCTTGCTAATGTTTAGGACGTTGTATTCAGCAACTTAGTTTAGTAAAAACGATTAACTAGTGACTTTACGTTAACCGTAACATATTTTGAAGACACTTGCTATTTGTGGGAGAAAGTGTAAGCATACTATACATGTAACATATAGTCGCCTTGTGTTTAGGGTGGCAGCAGGCCAGTTTTCCATGCATAGACACAGCCTAATTTACACTGGCTGTTCGATTAGCAAAAGTCCTTTCTTCTATAGACCTTCTCAACCCAGACCGGTTGCTAGTCTTCTCATTCGGCAGCTGAATACAACTTCTTTCCCGTATATCAAGGACTCCTGCCTGGGCATTATTGGCAGATTGTGCTTATTTATCACCCTCAAACTAGTGTTCAAAGATTGAGGTCTTTGGTAGAACATTGCAATACTTCATTCATTCCCAAACAAAAAAAACAAGGAAATCTTGTGTTCGTGGCCTTTGCTATTAGTTGATACTGGCTAATTGGCAAGTTCTAGCCATCTCAGTCATGAAATGTACCCTGTTTAAATAGCTTATATGAACTAACATTACTACAGAAAAGGGCTTAACAAAGCTAACTGTGGTGAAGTACATCATCACCAAAGAAAAACCCCTCTAATTTTGTGAAATCATGACATACCTCTTCAGCCAGTACTTCTAAAGCTAGCAGTCCCACACACATTTGAATTGTGAAACAATATGACATGAAAAAAACATAACAATCCTCCAATAAACTTCCGTGAAACCTTATGGCAGCGTGAGCCGTGATTTACAGTGAAAGCTCTCAGCTGTAAAAGTAACTGTTTACTGTATTTCAAATAGTAATTTTAGCAAGGCCCTACTTCAGTGATTATTATATCTAATTAATGATATCTAAAGGACTGCCATTATGGTGAATAAGACAATTTATGTCAAACTTTAATGGACCAAGGCTGCTTTTTGGTAATGATTTTATTTTTTAGAAAAAGCAGTGCACAAGAGCGGCTTCGATATATCATCTCAATCTCAATCCTTTCAGCAGTAAACAAACAGGAACACACTTGATCTTTGGCCTGGTCCTTGGTGACTCGCTTATCCCATTGAACCCAGGATTTGCCTCTTCGGGGTGGGAGCCAGTCCACAAACATTTGCTTGCCTAGACATCTGCAGAGCCTGCCAATCTTTTTGACGCTGGTGGGATATGACATAGCCCCTCAGAGGGAGAAGTCACTCCACTGCACTCATCTGTCGCTATTGATCCTCCTCAATGGTGCTCTGGTGCCACAGACTCATAATCAGAACCTTTCCCACATGAGTGGAGCAGCCCTTGGGTTGTTCCTAGACTATTTTCTTTCTCCAGTGTATAGATGCCTTCAATTTTGTTCCTGTCTCCCAAAATGAAATCGAGAAAAAGAAGAATAGAAAGTTCTCCGTCTATTTTTTTGTTTGGCCATCTATCATGAGGACGTAGCTGATAGGGTGAATATGGTTACTCACCACTGTTTCACAACAAGCTGCTGCAGTTAAGGGTCAGAACAGTTAATGATTGGCCCAGAGGAAACTCAACCTTCCTGTTGTGTTTCTTTATGATCAGATAGTCTCACACAGGATTTTTTTTTAGCATTATTATATAGATGTGCTTTGCTGAGCATCACTGCTGCGTCTTTGCCATCCCATATTTTTCTGTGTGGCTGCTACGATGTAGCAGGTAATCAATCATGTTTGAACGTGGTGAAGCAGATGTTGGCCAGCTAGGGATTCACAGGAACAGCTGCCCACTGACAGGTCTGTGTCAACCCTGTGGGTAACTGACACTTTTAGTCAATGACTGATCCCCCTCACACTTCTGACAGGTTTCTGGCCCTGACACATAACGGCCAGCGCTGTTGTAGGACATCTACCGAGAACCACTGAGCGGACGCTGTTATCATCCCTCTCTGCCCTGGGGTACGAGCAAGAGTGGTGTGTGCACAGGGCATGCCGTTAGAATAATATGTGACTGGATGACAGTATATTGTGGGGAGTCTTCAAGGGCCGTGGAGCATCATTGCAGCATCCCAGTGGGCCTGAAAAGTACAGGAGATGTATTTTGGGAAAAACTTGACGAGAATACACTGTCACATTTTCACATTTTCTATTTATCTATTTTCCCTGTCTCTTTATTTTCACTCAGTTTCTCTCTCTCATTCGCACCCACCCACATAGACAAAGTAATTTGACACACAGAGTTTAAAAACTGGCATCATTGCCTCTCGTGGTGATGCTTGTTATTACTGGGGTCAGATAGAGTATGCTTGCTAGGACTGGCATTGTTATAAGATAAAAGCTTTGCAGCACAGGAGATCAGTTGAAATGGCGCTGATGGTCTGAACGATTATCGTGAATGGTGCCTTTACTCATAACACTGACTGTTATCATTAGCTATTGGCCTAATTGTCACTCATTAGCAGCTTTCATAGCTGTCAGCAAGGGCACATCACCGGATTCGCAATAGAATATTAATAAAGTCTAAATGTCCCAGTAGGAAGCGGCTAAATTGATAGTCAAACAACTTAACGTTTGATTCAAATTGAACTGACCCCACTAAAAACAACTCACCAATATTCCATATCCATACCATATTCCAATCTGATTGAATCGTAAGCCTTCACACGTTCAAACGAAAAAAAAACTTTCTTTCAGAAGAACATTAGTTTGTGAATAGCCTTACATTGTGACAGTATAGGGCAGACCTAAAGTAGATGGTCATTTCTAGGGGTTTCTTTTTGAATTTGATATTAAAGGGATATTTCACCGTTGGAAAGATGAATATATCTTTAAATTGGGTCACTTATGTAGTAGAAATGTGAAATTGTTTTAGAGATTGGTGGCTTCTAGGCCGATGAAAGCCAGAAAATGTGTTTTTGGCTCATGTGGATGAAAGACACCAAATCCCAGAATGCACTTGCTTCGCTGCTTTAGAGTCCACTCCCAAGCCACGCCTACCGTTTACAGACAGACAGACAGTGAGACAGTCAACTCAACTCAATGTGCTTTATTGTCATTTCAACCGTATACACGAAACGTTTCACCGTGGCTCAAGTGGTTATACAATTCAAATATGTAAAAACGACATACGAGACAGGCTACATTTAGTGCACATACACTATAGGCTCCGTAAAGTTCCGCTAACGCATACTAGCATTAGCGCTTGGTGGGCTGTAAACACAGAGTATAAACACAGCCGTAAATTTGCGTGTAATGTAGAATGGTCTCATCTAACAGTCACAAACTCCACCAGCAGTTAGTTGGATGCAAGCACCCCCATTTCTGTGTTCAGTCCGTGTTAACAAAGCCTTCCACTAGTCTTACCCGGCGACAGAGCAGCAGGCCTGGTAGCTAGATAGTCCGGTACACTGTTGTTCAGCCATGTTTCCACAATAACAAAAGCAAACAAAGCAGACAAAGCAGTCTCTGAACTCGCGTTGGGAGTTTCGTTGAAGTTGGATGTAGTCCAGTTTGTTGTCTAATGAGCGGACACTTGCAAGCAGGATTGATGGAACAGGTGGCCGGCTAGCGTTAGCTTTCCACCTAGCTGCTTTCCACTCCTGCACACCGCTGTCGAGGTCCCTTTCCCCAGGTAGCGGCATCAGGCGACACCGCAGGCTGAGGTGCTGGTCTCCGTAGCAGGCGAAGCTCGCGTAGTGTGTCGAGTATTCCGTCTGTAATAAAGTGTCCTGCATATTCTCCGATCTGTACCAACGTATCCCGGTGGTACACGTGCGGTAGTTTGAATGCACATAATTGTTGTAAAAGTTTTCTGCTGAAGAGACGGAGCCTGTTAGCGAAGCTTCAAGGTGGCTGACACTTGTTTTGCTCCGGCAAGCTTTGTGTAGAGACGACCGTCCATGCGGAAGTAGCTCCTACTATTGGCTGTAGTCCATTGCCTCTGGGCAAACAATCTTCCGATGACGCAAAAATCGTCGTTTTCCGTCATCAGAGTTTTTTTTTTCCAGACCCACAATACAGAGATCTCTCGTTTCAGGGGGACACGAGGGAGGGAAGCACGGTCATTCGAAAATACTACTGTGTTTCTACTGATACAAAGCTTAATGCTAAATCGGTGAAGTATCCCTTTAATGTAGTTTCAAGGTCTACTATCCATCACAAAAAAACAATATAGATAGCTGGTGACCACAGTACACTGCAATTAAAAGCCTGTTTGATACATTTTTAAACCTCAATTTTAAACCTGCAATAATTGATATTTTGGTAACTTGGCAAGTCACCAAAAACACCACAACAAGCTGTACAGCTACACTGCAATTGTATCACCTAATAAAGCCCCTATGGCCAACACGTTGGCAAACAGTTGCCTACACATTCAACAGACACAGCGAGACATTCATTTTGGTGTGGTGTTTCTGGCCACCTTAGTCCAAAATCGTTAAAAGCGTTAATATTGGTTCATCTCAGAAAAATAGGTGTACTACACCACTCCATTCTTTTACTGATGTGCTGCCAACCAACTGTTATTTACCTCAGCTCCCGGAACAATGCCATTCATTTACATTTGGCATTTTCAACAACACTGTGCTCTTGTATTTGTTTTCTGATACACACACCCCTAAATATTCCACATCAAAGCCCTTCATTCTTAAAGATATTCACCATAGAATAGGTGGTTAGTGTGGAGTTGCCATGCCCAAACTGATAAAAAAAAAAGATAAGGAACAGCTGGTTGACCTGTTTGCCTGTTTTCAAATTTGTTTACCTGATTCTAAATTTTATGGCAGATATTCGGTTATCTGTCAACCAAACAAAGCCAACCCATCATTTGGCTTCCACTCTGCTGAAAAACATCTTTCTTCTTCTGAATGGTATGTAGCGCCTGACTCAAAACAGTGGCCACTGATCTATTCTATGACCTTAACCTGAATATGAGGGATCGCTGACTGGAAGGGGTAATTACAATTAAGTCTTTCGGCAGCCTGTGCAGCTAGTAGAAATAAATGTTTGAAAGCCTGGATAAATTGATCGGCAGGACTTATATCTAGTGCTTGCTATAGTCACACATGAGAGCATCTATCCCCCTTCCACCCCATTATGGAGTTGCAGTTGAACAGAATAGCATTGCGTATTGACAGATGTGCAGATTGTCTTCTAGCGCCACCAGCAATGCTGGCTCATAAAGACGGAGATGGGAAAATGATGGCTAAATGAGGCTACAAACGCAGTTACTCTATCATTATCGTTATAAAGGCCTACAAAGTTAAAAGACAAGTGTTTTTTGCAACTTAACACAGTTTAATAAATTAGAAAAATGCACCACTGTCATGCCACCCTACCCTCCTCACCCCTGCGATACCCCACAACCGCTGACACTCCCACCCCCCTCACAACTCTATCAGATTGTGTTGTGTTCCTCTATCGCTCCCCCTATCTTAACAGATCTGTTTCAGCCGTTTTCAGGCATTTTAATGCCTAGATATAACACCTGACAGTAACCTAGATTTCATAGAACCGTTGTTACATATGTAACTCGTTTTAACGTCTGTACCGACCGGCTCACGTTTCGCTCATTCGCTTCGAATCTCGCCTAATGTCTTTCTCTCTGTTCAAAATTTAAAGCAGGGACTGCAGTCTCCCTACTCTCCATCTTTACGGATAGCCAAGGCTGTGGTTTAGAGCTTTTTTAGCTGCTACCCTAACGTTAGTTAAGCAAGGCTACAGCAGATGCAGCGGCGGTGGCAATTGAAACAATAGGGGATATGAATGTGTAGTTTGGAGAGTGTGAATTTTCCACATAGAAAATAGCTCGATGGTGTTTTAAGCCTCCAACGTCACCTTCCAGGCAGCTAACCCTAACGCTAAACATAACCATTGCCGCGCTGCCTGGAAGGCAACGTTTGGGGCTTAAAACACCAAACACCAAGACTATGACGCTCATCGGCAATGTAAGCTGCAGTACTAGTAGTAGTAGTGTATTGCCACTTCTGTAGTATTTTTTACTATTGCTACTCCCAGTTGCCCGCTTTCAATCAGTGTCCGAAATCAACTTTTTGACTCACCAGCCAAGGAGACTGGCTGATGAAATCACTGCTCTAAATCACACTGCTAAAGGTTAACTCGCAGGTAATTGTAGGGTGGAGTGTTCCAGGTTACGTCATAGATATTTCCCATGGGGGTCTGTAGGACAGTGTAACTGGGTTTTCTCTGAAAAAAAGGGAACTAACTTCCGTTGTAATGAACACTACATACTGGGAGCAGGGTCAATTGAGAGTTTAATCGAATGCATGTGTAATTTACCAACTCAAAAAAGTGGATTTTGTATTAAGTTACTAAAGCAATACTAAGAAATATAAGCTTTTCACACATAGGTATATTATATGGATGACAATACTATGTAATCATCAGTGCAGAGTAGCCATAAAGTATAAATAGTTTGAATTTGGAGCACCATCTCCAAGCAACTAATGTCGAATAAGCAGATACAATGATTATTGGCATTGTAGTCTGACGTTTGAGCATAACAAAGAATGTCATTCTCTGTCAGTGACCTTTTTAAGGTACACATCACATCACATCACACACCCATAACATGTTCTTGGTGGCACATTCACTTTATGTCCTCCTTTTATCAAACAGGGATGGCCTTTTGTTCTCCTCTTTTGTCTGGACCTGTCATTGTTCTGCCCACCTGGTATTTAAAGACAATCATGGCACGGCTAATAATTAGCTCCAGGGATCCCACTTGCTGGTCTACTTTCAATGCTGGCTTATATAATACTGCAGTCTTTTTCTCAGATACAGCAACTACTTGTAACAGTTGGCTGGTCTTTTAATGTTATGAAGATTACAGCAGGCGAAGGCTTCTGTTTGTTCCATAGACAGTAACAGAATGGACACAGCAACGCCATATATTTCTACGGAGTCCAGTGAAGTCACTATTCCGGTGATGGCTGAGCGTGCTGCACAGCCTCAAACTGAGCTTGACAACATAGATGTGACGTGAGCAACAAAGGGGTCTGAAAGTCTTCTGGTAGCTGTGCCAAGAGAAATCTCAACCATTCCCAATCTTGCAGAGACGGAGAGCGTAGGTATATGTAAGGAGATAACATAGGCACAGGCTAATTATTGCTAACTAACTAGTTATTAGTAATTAAACTTAAACAGCTAATGTAAGTCGAAACTGCCTGTGAGCTTCTCCTGACTATATGGTAATTTGTCTACTGTGCGACAGGAAGTCACGTGGTTATGACACAACGTGAGATACAAGGTAATGGAGCCTTTTATACATTGTTGTGTTTCTTTAGAAATAAACAATGGACAAATAGAGTCTTTAAACGCTTCAGATGTGAAGTTATTCGCTGTCAAAGTGACGCCAAAATGAATGGGAGTCAATGGAATGCTAACGGGAGGTGATGGCTCGTTATCCTAGAATCGCTCCATTGGAGGTACGCTTTCCAGATTTTCGCTTACCCCCTTGGTTTGTTCTGCTGAATCACACACTACCATTTTGACTGTTTTTTAAGTTTCAGGCAAAGATTTCCAGCAACACTGCCAGCAGTGCTGCCAAATCCCTCAGGGCTCTGGTTGCTTTCCCAATTCAAAATATATCTCACAGTAACTCACACCTCAAAGAGTTCTGAGCTCCAACAATTGCACCTCAGTGACTGCCAGCTGAAATACCTGCATCAGCTGCATTGTATTATTAGCATGGAGAAAAGTGAATGATGGCCAGTTTTTGAGTTACCCTTGAGTACTTACTGACACTCTTCATTTGGTTTCCATTCTTTACATTATACACTACACGTGTTTGTCTTCTGCAACTGCACTTGGCAATAGTAATCTCAATGTCCTCTATTTTAGAATAGAAAACAAATTAGAGGGCCCCCATTATGTATTGAGCGGACATTGTTTACTTATGACATCCGCAGGGATCCAAGTACAGGGATTTTTTTGTGGAAGAATTCATTTGATCTCCAGTGTTTTATAGTATGTGATCATTACGTGCAAAGAAAATAGTCTGTTTTTAAATATTGCATATTAAATATTGTTATGTTACATTGTAACTGTAACTGTGCGTATAGCAGAAGTTGTTGTGATGGATATGATATTATGCAGTGCCATCGCAATGTCATTTTTTTGTGCAAGACTAAGAGTATATAGCCACGGTAACAGCTCTGTGAGGTTGTATTCAGACAGCAGTGTGTCAACAGGCTCACAATGACGATGCTAACATGCTGATGTTAAGGAGGTATAATGTTTACCATATTCACAATCTAATGTTAGCATGCCAACATTGGCTTATTAGCACTAAACACAAAGTACAACAGAGGCTGATGCGAATATATTTAGTTTCGAGCGTATTTAGTCATAAACCAAAGTATTGAACATATTTTAAAATATTCAACCTGATCATGGGTCTAGATTCAAAGTTAAGGGATCCTGGCCTTCGGGGGAACATGAATGTCAACCAAATCTAATCACAATCCAACCAATAGTTATAGCAAATCATTTAAAACCACAAATGGTCAACCTCATGGCAATCTTGGAACCCATCGGCTATCGGTCTGACGACAGTTTACCCTCTGGGGGCAACGGCTAATATTTCTGGGGTTCCGGTGTAGCCAGCGCATATCTGGGCCAAGACTTCAATTCAATTGTATTTACAGTGTCAAATCATATCTCAGGACATTTTACAGATAGAGTAGGTCAACACTTACTAAACAGTCAACCTTTTTGGATTAATAGCCTTACTAAGGTAGGTTTACTCTGAACTGTTTCTGAATGAATCAGTCTCCACTTTGTCTCTGTCTAAACTGTGCAGCTGTGTTGTATGTACAGTAAGTGTTTGTGTGTGTGTGTGTGTGTGTGTGTGTGTGTGTGTGTGTGTGTGACAATCCAATATTGTCCAGTGAGCTGCGAAAATGACAATTTCTATGAGTGGGAGTGTGGGATGGGGGCTAGCCTCCTGCAGCCCCGTCCATTTCTCTCTCCCCAAGGGGCCAGTGTTGTACTAAATAACGGCGTACGCTCACAAAGGTTAAGCGGTGAGTCACAACCAGTGATGACAGGTTGACCAATGAGTCGCAGCCAGGCTGCTACTGGGCTCTGTGCAGCAGATGAGACAACTTTACACACACACACACACACACACTAACACAGAACTTTTCATTCTCGCTGCTCACTGGACTGAATTGTTGGATTTTTGTGCTACTGTTTCTATATACTACAGATCTTTCCTATGCTTCTTCTCTGGCATACAGACATTGACTTTGAGGTATTAATGATTTAGTCCTCTTTTATTTTGCTGACTGTGTTCATTTTTATTTCAAATGTCTCTGTCGTCCTACTCTACCTTGGAATCAAATCGACAGAGCACCTCGTAGGTGAACATTAGGACTTTCTCTGTATCTGGAAGTATGCAGATCTACATCGTTATGCACTCTTATTTGACCCTGATTCACATTATTTCTCTTCACATAGACTAGAATTGAGAGTCATAACAACAACATCCTCTTTCCTGATAGTTGCCAAGCAAATCTTTATTTTAAAGGCCCTGAAAAGCCCAACATACACCTCTGCATTCATTTGTCAGAAAATGTTTCTGTCCTTCATTTTCTATGAAAGTGCTGTGACTCTGTTGACAAAATGGAGAACCATACATTACAGGAAGGAGCTTCGGAGCTTCTTTTCTGGTATAATCTGGCTCTATTGTAGTAATGTTTAAGTCCCAGACTCAACCTTTAAACAGACTTCTTGTGAGAGAAAAAAAGACTCCTCAGCCAGAATCCGAGCACTGCTTTGTTATTGGACCTTTGTGCTAATTGTGGATTAGCCAAGCCAATTTTACAATCTCCAAAAAGTTCCTTACACATTTAAGGAGTCCAAAGAGGGGACGTTAAAGTCTGTACTTGAAAATTCAAAACTTTTATTGAAGAATTTTACATTATTTTAAGGTCAAGAATGAACTTTTACTTTGGTTCTAAGAGGTCCATCAGTCCTTCATGTGTTAAATTGTAAGTCTTTCTATTAGTATTGTTTGTAATGCTGATGCTGGTTTTTAGCATGCACATACATTTCAGATACTGTAGCTGTTAACATTGTTTTGACAGTCTGTTTGGGATAATACGTCTCCCAGACAATACACAGTCCTGTAAAGCCTTTTATGTTTTCACTGTATTAATCCCAGTACATTCACAACAGTATGTACTTGAATATAAAGAGATGTATTATTCGTTATAGAGGCATCAGTGCAGGTTAAACAGAGAGAGAGAAGATGAGATGCAGCAAAAGCGGAGCAGATGTATTGATTTTTTTTTGCGTTGATGGATGCACGCAGCCCTAAGAAGCCTTTTGTGGGGAAAGAGCTCTCTGCTTTCATACTGTATCTTTTTTTTTTTGCTCCCTAAAGAGCTCTCACAAAAGAACACCTGAAACCTTGAATAAGTGCCTCTTTTTTTCGTCTCGAAAAGCAATTCCCCAGAAACAGGAGATATTTTGTATTGTAATTCTGTAGGAGACAAATGGTATGTGGCGCTGCTCTGAATTATAAATGAAAGCAGAAGGGCCTTAGTTCTGCCTTCTTGCCCGAGCGTGATTCAGACAGTCTGGTGTGAGCAGGACACGGTCGCATAACAGGTGGACACACACGCATACTCAATCTGTGAGTCCCACAGATTCCAGCATATTAGAATCCGTGGCTCCTTTACAGTTAGACTAATATATTGGTTTTGCAAAGCCAGCACAAGCCTCCAATGACATTTGCTCATGTGTCCTCTTCTGATAAAATGGACTTGATACAGTTTATATTCAAGATTTGATCAAACTACACTGCATGCGTAGGCCGTAGGACTTAAGCGTAATTTATGGTTCTGCGGAGGCTCCACGCAGAGCTTTCGCCGTAGCCTACGTAAGTGGCCTGATGTTTATACTTGTGCGCTGGTGTGCGTGTCGAGCCCAGAATGTGTGTGTGTGGTAGAGCGAGGGAGAAGTGAGAGAGTGCCGACTCTAGAGTCATAGTGAGAGAAACAAAGTGTCTCCCCTGTGCTTTCTGACCACGGTGGGGAATCTGTAGCAGGAAAGGTTAACCCTCTCCTTGATTTCATGTTGTTCATGGAGGAGAACCAGGAAATGAGTCGGGGGAAATGCAACGCTACCAGGCCACGGGCGAGCGACGTACAGTTACATTTTTCGAGAGGTGCACGTCAGGCTACGGCGTAGGTTCATGTCTCCACTTACCTACGTACGTTGCCACGGTGTAGATTTTATGCAGAAGTATAAATCACGCTTTAACCTGAATTAATTAATTTGTCACATTTTGATTAGAATCCTTTTGATACATTTTTCCAGGAATCTGTACGGCCAAGTGAATAGAGTTGAGTTCCATTGTGGTGATGTAGGTGCCAGGTTGTGACAAGGAAGAAGAAGAATGCGTGGAATAAAAAATATATTTCTGGTTCTGTTGCTGATTTGATCACGTTTTCCCCCAAAGCATTCCATTGTGAGTCCTGCAATGTTATTAGGGCACAATGCTAAATTGACGATATACTCTTTTAAGAGACATTCATTCTATCAATTATTATTTAGGATTTGTTTTTTTTCCCCCAGCCCTATCACCAGACAGGACTGTTGATAATATTAATAATCTAATCCCTGATTATGTTCAATGACGGGGTTTTTTAAATCCAATGCCTCATTTAATTTTTTTTTTTGCTTTCTTAAAGTATGGTTAATGTTAAAGTAAATCTGTGGTAATGGTATTAGAGCTGAAGATCTCTGCCTTGATTCTTAATTTCTATCATTTTACACAGGCTGAGGAGGTGAAACGGAGGCTGGCCTCTGGAGGACTTATTTTATTTTTGTTCCAACTTCCAAGTGGCCTATAGCCTACATTAGACATGAATAAATTATGTTAAAAAATATATAAATGACTCATTCTTGACAAAAGGCAAAAGAGCTGTGTGCATAGTGAATAATGTCGGTGTTAGTCCTCCGGACAGCGGCTGTCTCTTTTTTCCTTTCTCTCCCTTTTCTGAGTGGCGCGCGTGCCCACTCGCGGTGTGAAGCGCGTGTCTAACAATCACTGCTGATAGACGGCCTTTTGTACAGTCGGGCTGTAAACGGGTTCGGGCTTTTTAAAAGCTGTCAATCAAAATGTCCTTGTCGGGCTCGGGCCGAATTCTGTCGGGCTCAGGCCTTGTCGGGCCAAACTTTTAAGGCCCGATTACAGCTCTAGGCCACACACTCCGGTCTCCTGAATGAATCTCAGACATGATATACACCTATTCACTAACCCAACTTCCACACCCTTATTTCTGGCTGTGTCTAGATCAGGGGTGTCAAACATACGGCCCGTGGGCCAGAACCATGACTTTGCAAAGTGTGAAAATCGCAGAGAAGTAATTAATTCCTATTTCAAATTTACCACTTTAATCTCAGAGAATATCCAAGTTCTTTTTTGAAATTTACGACTTTAATCTTAGTTTTTTTCTCTGAATATTATCCCTCTCTCCTAGGTCCATAAGTTTGACACCCCTGGTCTAGATAGTAACCCAAGATTTGCGAAAGTCTCGCAAGATGGTTGAGGTTAGGCATTGACCTCAAATTCCTGCATTGGCACTGGACGTTGGCATTGGATGTGCACTGTGAGCTTTGAAATCCTCTAATATGGACATAATTCCAAGGATACTGGGATGTTTTTTCCTTCAAAAGGTCAAGTTCAAATACATGTATAGTGAATATTTGCACATATCAACATTCAGTATATGGATGAAGTCCAAAAAAATAAATAAAAATACTTATATATTCATTTACATGTAGCCACTTCATGAGTTTTGTGCAGATCGGCTACATGCTCAATGTTGAAACGGTTTAAATGCAAACAAGCATTTAGTTAGCTCAAGAATTGCATCTCAAGCCATTTCCCTGGGTAGTCAGACACCTGATGCTGAAGAGTTCTGAATAATTCTTGCCCACCACACGAATGGAGACGGATGTTGAAAATGTTGCTTGGTGTAGACAGATATTAGAAAGTTAAAATGACGAGTATAAATGAGGCCATAAGCCTTTTTCTTACATTGTCGGCCAAGAAACCGAACATTTTTGGATATACAGCAGGGCTCCCAACCTTGGGCAGTCAGCAGTGTTTTCGGTATTATTACCAGTTTCACTCTTTTTTAGAAATCCATCAGCAGAGCTCTCCCCTTCTGTCTCTCTCTCTCACAAACCATGTCTCAGTCACAGCCAGTTGGCTGATCCGTGCTCAGCAGACTGCAGCATGTCCTGGTCTGCTGTGTTTCACTGGTCTTAGGTCAGTGGAAACGTGCCGTTGACAGCATGCTGGGCATCTTCAGTGCTGCCAACAGAGCTTGTGTGCGTGTAAGGGACTCTGCTTATGACTCATACCAATGTAACCGGACAGTTAAAAAAAGATTTGTTTTAATCAGATTAGTAATTATACAGAAGGTAAAACTTAAACTACACACACATATAGTAGTGGAATGAGCACAGTGACCAAGTAAATGTAATGCGATAGACTGGGGGCACTGTTTTGCTGGCACATTGAATTGCAATATGAAATGCAATTGATTAAGCTTTCATTCAAATTTGTAGTCAATGATTTTAAACAGAATTAAGGATTGCATTGCTACTTTGCATATATAATTGTCATTTGCAAAATGCATAGTCAAATTGAATGACAAAATTGCAAATCAAATTGACAAATGCAAAATGTTTTGCCATTTGAATAAAGGGACCAGAAAACCATGGCATTATGAAATGCAATTGATTGCTTTTTCCTTCAACTTTTTGTGTGTGTGTGTGTGTGTGTGTGTGTGTGTGTGTGTGTTTTAAAGCCAGGACGTACGGTGTTGTAAATGTGACTCTGCTGCCTGTGCATGCATGAGGGCTCCCCTCTTTAGTGAGTTGGTGAGTGAAAGACATTTTAATGTCATCCTGAACTGTGTGGCTTTTTACAGGACGCCCTCTACCCATCTGCCAGTCTGAGTTAGTCTCTACTTTCACTGCACATGGAGATGAGAGGCACTCGTCCTTATGGTACTTTGGAGAGAGAATCTGTGGAAACATGCCCCACCAAGGTTCATGCACGTTAGCTGACTGAGAAAGTGAATTAAACTGTGTGGATATTCCCACACTCTTGTAAATTAGAACAGTAAAATCAAGCCAAAGTCACATTTCATCTGCCCAGGCTGTCTAGCAATCAGATACAATGCACTCACTGGCATATATACAGTATCCTGCAATGCTCAATACTTTATTTGGTTGAGGTAAGACAAGCCACAGCTCTGTCGAAAACCATTAAAAGTTAGACAAAAACACCCCGCTGTAACCTCAGTGTTAGATTGATGCACACGTAATTATTCATAGCTTTCGTTCTATCTCTGCATCCTGAGCCATCACACTCGCAGGTTAGTTAAATTATCCTTAGGTTGTGACTTAGTGGGGTCATTATTGCATTATACAGTGCTCCTGCTTAATGCAACACTAAACATTTAATGATGGGTTATATTAAGTTGGAACCATATTTTACCAATTTGCATATTTAGCAGCAACAGCTGTGGAATCTCCTGCCTTCATCTGGGCTTGCCTGAAGCATATGTCTCATGCGAAGGCAAAAATTGAGTCATGAAATGATACTACATCCTCAGTTACTCACACAAGATTCCCTGGCATGCATGAAAATGTAGCAGTGGGAAGAGGTTTGTTATTACTTCTGTTGTCTTTAGTTGTTAGTTTAGCCCCCAGTGAAGACAACGAGGAAATTCTACATCACTTGTGAGTTGGTGTAGAAAGATAAATAAATGTATTGCCACATTAGTTGAGTCAGTGTTGTATCAGAGGTGTTGTTACATCTGCGGTCTAACAGATGTTAATCTCTGAGTTCAAAGTAGGATTTCATTCTACACATAACACTCAAGCTACTGGCAGGCTTAAGTTATACAACTGTTCTTGCCAGTGAAAGTTTTGAGTTATTCATTAGACTTATGTTTTGAATTGTTTGGCTACAGATTGTAAACACGTCTCTTCTCTCAGGTATCTTCCCACAGGCCCTGAAAACTGCAGTCATTAAGCCACTCTTATAAAAGAACAATCTAGACACGTCACTAATGAGCAACTATAGGCCGATATCAAACCTTCCATTTTTAAGTAAAATTGTTGAAAAAACGGTTTCTCAACAACTCAACCTTTTCTTGTCACTAAACAACAGTTTTGATACCTTCCAGTCGGGTTTGCGACCACACCACAGCACTGAGACAGCTCTTGTTAAAGTCTTTAATGACATACACTTAAACACAGATAGTGGCAAAATTTCAGTCTTGGTATTACTTGATCTCAGTGCTGCATTTGATACGGTCGACCATGACATATTACTAGACCGATTGGAAAACTGGGTTGGCATTTCTGGCTCAGTACTAAAGTGGTTTGAGTCTTATTTAAAGAATAGGGACTACTTTGTGTCTATAGGGAATTATACATCTGAGCATACAAATATGACGTGCGTAGTTCCCCAAGGCACCGTTCTGGAGCCTCTCCTGTTTAACATCTACATGCTTCCACTGGCTCAAATTATGGAAAACAATAAAATAAGTTACCATAGTTATGCAGATGACACACAAATTTATATAACCTTATCGCCAGTGGACTATAGTCCAATACAACAACTGCCTAAGTGCATTGAACAAATTAACGACTGGATGTGCCAGAACTTTCTTAAATTAAATGATGAAAAAACTGAGGTGGTTGTTTTTGGAGCAAAGGAGGAACGATTAAAAGTCAGCACTCAACTTCAAACGATAATGTTAAAAACAACAGACAAAGCCAGAAATCTTGGTGTAGTCATGGACTCAGACCTGAATTTTAACAGCCACATTAAGACAATTACAAAGTCAGCCTATTACCACCTTAAAATATATCAAGGGTTAAAGGACTTATGTCTCAGCAGGATTTGGAAAAACTTGTCCATGCTTTTATCTTCAGTAGACTTGACTACTGTAACGGTGTCTTTACAGGTCTCCCTAAAAAAATCAATCAGACAGCTGCAGCTGATTCAGAACGCTGCTGCTCGAGTCCTCACTAAGACCAAGAGAGTGGATCACATCACTCCAGTTCTGAAGTCTCTACACTGGCTTCCAGTGCCTCAAATAATTGATTTCAAAATACTTTTGCTGGTTTATAAATCACTAAACGGTTTATGGCCAAAATACATTTCTGATCTGCTACTACACTATAAACCACCCAGACCTCTCAGGTCGTCTGGGACAGGTCTGCTTGTTGTCCCCAGAGTCAGAACTAAACAGGGGGAAGCAGCGTTTAGTTTTTATGCTCTACATATCTGGAACAAACTTGCAGAAAACTGCAGGTCAGCTGCAACTCTCAGTTCTTTTAAATCAAGGCTGAAGACCTATCTTTTTGATGTTGCCTTTCTTTAAATAACTGTTCATTTCTGATACTGAAGCTACATTGTTGACACTGTATAACAATCTATATAATCATATAAAGAGAAATTCCTATTTTATCTGCTTTTATATATTTAACTGTTTTAACGGCTCTTCAATGTTTAATTTCTTATACTGCACTGTAACTTTTTTTCTCGTATTTTATCGAGATTTTTTAATCTGTTTTTATGTAAAGCACTTTGAATTGCCGTGTTGCTGAAATGTGCTATACAAATAAAGCGGTCTTGCCTTGCCTTACTGGCAGCATAGAATCCAGATCCAATCCACAGTATCAGATTTCTGTGCTCGCATAGGTTAGCTGTGTTTCTGCATTATAGCCATATACCTAATTGTTCAGTTAGGGGCTTCAATTCAGAGGTTTGGAACCGGGCTACAAAAGAGTTCTAAATAGAGGAAACTATTGTAGCTAATTAGCTGTGTGGCATCATTCACTTTTATTTAAGTTCCTCTGTCGGAGTAACAACTGCTCCACAATTTTTTTTTATTCATTAACGACTTTTTTTTATTCATTTCATTTAAACCGGGACAATGCACAAGTTAACTTTAACCTTGTATAAGAACAAGGAGAGATGCATTGTACCAGGTTGTAGCACAAGTGCTATTTTCCACCCGTCGTCCCTTGGCAGGTCAGTAACACAATACAAATTCCATGCGAGTGAAATACAAAGCATTAAAATGTACAATTTCACAACCACAGTCACACCTAATTTACAATTAAAACTATCATGTGCTCAATTTTTCCCCCTTCCTAAAACCAAACCCCTGAGCTAAGCTAACAAGTTTGCTAACTAATGAGCGAATGTGACTTTGTGGTATGACCGCTGCTTTACTTTGGCTTTCTGACATTTTGTGTTGGGCTGGTAGGGTAGTCATGTTATTTGTCGTAATTTGCTGTTTCCCTCAATGGCTGTCTACGATTTTATACAGAGGGACGGGTGAGAGCCATGAGACTCAACCATAAGACCCAAGATATGGGCTGATCGGACAACCAAAACAATTAATTAATATCTGTGTGAGCTTGAAGCAAAATAACTACTTAACCAGCCCAATGTACTGTAGTTGTAACTTACATATATGTCATCATTTTTCTGTCAGCCACTGCAATTACAAGACATTGCGACTGTGTCAGACGGGCAAGTACACACCCAAATACTCCTATCTCTATGCGCGTACACAAGGACAAGTTCTCCAAGCCTATGGAGTTTGACAGGTCCTCTAACATCAGCTGAAGAATTATGCAGGTCTCTTTAGCTGTCCTGATGGATACAGTGAATGGCTCTAGAGGGTGTGTTAAGAACACAGAGTGTTAGATGGATTAGCATGCCATGCCTAAATGAAATGCTAATGTTTGCAGGGTAAAGAGTCCCACGCAATGAACTGACGGGCTTCAAGTGATTTAAATGTAACCCAATATGTCTAATGTTGCATTTTATCTTAATAACAAAGACTATAGACCTATATAAATTATGTTCACATGACTTTATGCTTCTGGAGTTACTTATGGGTCACTTTTTCATGAGTTGTTAGGAGCCCCAGCAGTATTGTTTTTTTTTAAAGTATGCTTAGATGTAACCTAGCTGATTTTTTTGCTGTGCATTTTAAATATCAGATGGAATTATTCACTCATTTTGTTGAGCGAGCTTGGGCAAAACACATGAATTATGCAACAGCACTCAGTGGCTCTGGTAGGCTTTAATGAGATTTTTGGGAAGATTGTGCTTACGGAATCATCTTGGGGCAAAAGGAGTCGGAGAAGGTGGGGGGGGGTTCAGGTATGCGCTCTAAGTCTCTCTGTTCTAATTCAAGTCGTGGCAGGGACTAAGTGTAATTATGGTGCCACAGAAGCAGGGAATTAGGGCTAAAGCATGAGCCGCCTGATATTATCCTCACTTATCCAGAGTGTCCACTCAAAAACACTGTACTAATGCTACTGTAGAGATGTACAAAAAACTATCAGGCTTATTTGCATGCCCGTGGAGGGAAACCTCAATAAGGGGTGACAATCGCATAACTGTAGAATTAAAATATTTTAATTCCAGTTTCAAAGTTTTCTTTGACTGATATTCTTATTGTTATTCACCACATTATTTCATGAATCTGCCAGATCATGTAACAGTATTATAGTATATGTGACGACCACCTGCCTTGATTTCTGAAAAATTCAAGTTCAACAAAATAAATAAAAAACAAACCTCTGCTTTTAGATTGGACCTTGAAGCCCTTAGAGTAGAGCATATTACCACACTCTCTAAATATACAGCAGGGTACTATAAATAATATGTAACGTCATACAAAGTGCTCATAATTCTGTGCAAATTACAGTAATGAACTGGGCATTTTACTGTAAATACTAACTTAAATAACTTAACTTAAATTTCGAGCTAGCAATGCAGCCCTATGCATGTTATCAGACTATAGCCCCATTTACACATGCACTGCAACCCTAAAAGTATCTAGACATTATCTGGAGGAGCTGTATGTGAGAATGCAAATATCCAAATCAATTGGACCGGACATCAAACGGACTTTACCCTGCCAGCCCCCTGGTGTAATGTTTGAGTCCATGTGTAAATGGAGCGAGACGACGAGATTCGGGAACTTCGTCGGTAAGGGCCGACGCCGACAGACAAATTCAAGGAGTGGCAAGAGACTCTGTTGTTTATAAGCAAATTACGAACCAGTTACGTGAACGCAATGTAATCCGCGTCATGTCTTGCCTCCTGCACGCTCTACCCAGGCGCCACCCGTCCCCTAACCCAAACGGAGTATTTCCAGTAAGGGATAATGCATCTGACACTGTCCGGACCTGATTCGTGGGACATTGTCATTAGTTAAAAATTTCTTATGACCCCACCACTACCTGCTTCTAGAATGTTGATTGCCATCAACCCTTCACCTCTAGCTATTCCATAAGTCAGGAGTGGGAGACCTTTTCACCTGCATACACTGCAGTGGTGTAACGAGCAGTAACGAGTGCTGCAGGAATGTTCGGGACTGATAAAGTTATTCACAGCTGCCTGCCAGAGACACACTTTTCTTCCTCACTTCATATTACATCAAAAGGCAGCTTGCCAACACTAGGTTGGGGCCCATTTTGTTGCTAATTAAGCCCTGTTGCATTTATGCAATAGCTCCAGCAAGAAAGTAAACTGGCTGTAGCAGGGGAAGGAGTAGTTATATTCTAAAGCAAATATGTGGGAGGGCTTTAATTATTATGAACTATAACGCTGCAGGGCTGCAGATAGGAAGGGCTGAATTTGTATTAGAGGCAGTACCCATACTTCCTTGCAAAAGCCTGTTAGGACATCTACGGTATTGTGGTCCAAGATGTCATACATGATCTTCCAAACATCTCTTTGGAGACTTTTGGTTGTTTTTGGACATCAAACTTAAAGTACATTTTAACAATTTGAAATGATCTACATCCAAAAAAGAGCAATTTATCAATTTAAGGCTCAACTTAAGCCAGATAATATGATACGTTGTTACAGATTAAAATACTCATCAGCCTAAAAAGTGTTTTGAATAAGGTCCAACTACAGCAGTAAATGCTTCTTGCATATTAACATGTCAGTAGTAATGATCTAATAATAAACTATAGAATATTCTAACATATTGGGAATGGCTACATGTGTGTGGTTACTTTACAACAGCATGGGGCTGGTTGTGCAGGATTTAATCAAGGTAACTTGATTAATCTGGTGTAGGTATTCCCGCTTCCATCTGCAGTCTGTAATTTGAGTGACGTGCATTGTGGAAGCAGGAATACCTACACCAGATTAATCAAGGTACCTTGATTAAATCCTGCACAACCAGCCCCATGCTGTTGTAAAGGCACTTGCCAGCTGTAAAGAAAGTTAATCACTCAAAAAGCGAAGGCCTTCAATTTAAAGGTTTTTGTCAATGTGATGTGTTTTTGTGGAAATAGCTTCCAGCAATATAGCACATAACTGGTGTGCCATGACAGTGTGCTTTTGACATGTTCAGAGCTGGCAGGCAATAGAAGGTGCAAAACATTGTCCATTTGACACCAAAATGGCGGTGTGCTAATGGGTTGCAAGTGATACTCACTCTTGCGTCTCTCCTTCCACTAAAAGCTAGTCCCAACAGTGTCCATGTAATGCGTATCAGTTCAGTTTTCCCGATTATAAAATGGAAAATATCCTAATTTTAATTACATTTTCTAAATTTGTATTTTCCGTTCGTCAGATCAATGTAGGATTAGGATTTGGGATTTTAATTTTCTATTCATGGACTGTGGGACAGGAAAATCCAAAAATGAAAATATTTATACAGTTATTTGTATTGAAGCCTCCAACTCATTAAAAGGTCGGTGTGCTCATGTAGCATATAACTTGAGAGCTATGTTATTTTCCCCATGTTTACTGCAACGAAAAAGCTAAATATGCTTGGTTGCTTATTTAGCTAGCCTATTTTTGCCAGTGGATTTGGGGTTGTTTTTTATTTAATTCTGGTGCTGACGGCCACGCCTGCAAGTGTTCATTAGGTTAGTGGTAAAAACAATCTAAACCAAAATCACCTCATTTCAAACCAACATCTTTTACAGCTTATGTGTAGGTTGAAATGTCTACACCAGACTCTGCAATGATATATATATTTTTTTATATTCTGACATTAAAATGTTAGAAACTACCAAAATAAAGCACCATTAGTGTGGCATGTTTGCTTCTTAGATGGGGCATCAGTGGGATCCAATCTAGAGTCATTTCCGTGTAGATATGCAGCTCTGCACTCTATTGATGCCCGAGTCCTTGCTTTTCTTCTACCTAGGTGAAATTAAAAAAAAAAGTCTATTTCACCTATCACTCTAAGCTAATAGCACTGGGATTGTGGGCCATCTCAGACGTCCACACACAAATGTTAGGTGGCATTCTATCAATGCTCCAGATTTTTAGTGACTTGTCAGGCCTTGGTTGGTTTTCTCACTACAGCAATATTACGCAAAGGCTCTTTTCTCAAATCCTCCTTGATTGTGTTCGGTTTTCATCATGTTTGTTCATTCATTCATTTAATTTACTGGAATTGTAAATCAATGTTGAGTAAAGGGTGTGTTTTTCCTTCCAGCCATTCATTCATTTTATCTTTTGAGTAAAAATGTCATCTCGTCTCTGCCTGTTTAGCTCCTGGATTCATTCCTGGATCTTAAGCCCTCAATACAGAAGGATGATGTCATGCCTTGTTAAGATAAACAAATCATTATTAAATTGAATAGTTGTTTTTCATAGAAATGTTTACTGCTTCACATTTTGCTCTCTGATGATTGGTCAGTGTCAGATAAAAAATGGCGAAACATTGTTTTCTTTGTTAGATTGCATTGTGAGCCTGTGGGTTCATGTGAATGTGCACCTGCATGAAAAGTCATGTGATGAAGCCTCTCATGTTGCAGGGGACTCATTAATATCACCGCTTGTCATTGTTATTGGAAATTAATAGAAGAGAGTCAACATCACCTACCATGAGTCAAGCTCATTATGCTTCCTTTTGCACTATGGATCCTAATGCTATGTTGGGCAGCCGTATCCACTAACGTATCCTCTATTTGACAGTATTTCTTATAGACGGGCACCAGGAATTCTGTTTGTTATGAGACATGGGAAATATGTATTCTGTTCTGCAAATAGCCCCGTCTATGTCTGGATATTTATGTGTTTGCTTGCTTGTTTTTATGTCATGATTGTATTGGAGGTAAGTGGGAAAAGTGACATAACCAGCACTGTTGTACTCACTGTACTGTGAGTGCACTCAAGGTACTCCAGGGAGTCCAGCTAGGGGACAGGAGTGAGAACATGGCTGCAATTTTAATTTTAACCATGTTAAGAGCCTCTGAATCACCGCGCCCAGGCTTATACACTAACTCACACCAGGGCCTCACAATGTGCCAAAGGTGTTACCTCAACCGTGACCTACTGAGCCTTCATTTATTACTTTGATAGTAAAATAAATTGAAGCATGTGCTAGGTCCTAACCAGATGTAAACAGCTCTACTGGTCGGATGGCTGTGGATATAGAAAACACTAGCTATGATTTAAATAATCTTACAGCTCTTGGAGGTATAAAATAAGCAATTGGAAGAAAAATGCAGTCATTAGGTGTACTCTGGTTACAAGAGTAACAATGAACAGTACAAATCTTATATGGATTTTTTTATGCCTCCACGATGGCAACAGCCGTGGCTGGAGGCATTATGTTTTTCTGGTTGTCTGTCTTTCTGTCACATTCTTGTGAACGGGATATCTCTGAACGCCTCCTCTTGCACTCAAAGACGAACTGATTTGATTTTTGTGGTCACAAAACGCAAGACTTCCTACGCTAAAAATGATAGCATTTCACACAAATGTCTAATACGCTAAAGTGATGACATTTTTTAAATATATTATAGTCTGAAAAATAATCACAATTATCACAATTATTATGCATTAATTAATTTCACTGCTAAGGTATGAAATTACACATGCGATATTTATTGCTGCCTTTTGAAACAAAAATAACAGTTTTGAATGTTTTCAAAATGATTATATGATCAATCATCAACCTTTTTATTTAAGTTCATCTGAAAAGAATAGAGACTGGAGGTGAATCAGTCACACCACAAACAAAGGTCAAGTTGGCCACAGCAATGCTGTCCTTTTGGCCCTCAAAAGCTAAAAACGGCCCTGCTAGCTAGTATTTCTAAAAGTTGGAAGAGCTGCTAGACAAGATGCACCAACCAAGATTCACAGCATGTTGCCAAGGAATAAACACGATGGAGAGATCTATTTACAGCCTTATGTCCCCCAGGGGATTAAGAGGAGTAAGTAAGTAACGTTAACTGGTAACGTCAGTGACATGTTTGAGCTATTGCAGAGTTTTGCCTCTTAACATAACATTATCATCAATGCAATCGCTACTGACAGCACTCCAAATTAAAAAACAACAGAGCTACGTGTTGGAATCGACCGGAATTCTCCTTTATCAAGCTAACGAACAATTTACAACAACGTTAACAAACAATAAAGTCGCTAGCAAGCTTACCAATTTGGGTTGAATTCCCCGTTGCAGCTGTCCTGATGTCGGGGGCTGGCTCTGCTCTGTGTTTTCCTGGTGTTTGCTAACTTTATGTAACGTTAAAAAATTGCAGGAGTAACTTATCCCACCACGGGACGCGGTTGTACATCACTCTGACAGTCAATACTCGCGGTGACCGGACCGGCTTCTGATGCACTGTGTGTGTGTGTGTGTGTGCGCAAAAGCAAACGTTTATGTTGTCAATGAGGTTTAATGAGAACTGCACACGCTGCTACACATAACATGCAGTCAGTTAACACTCAGTACAGTGTAGTGGAGCCTTTACGATGAATTAACCGCATTAAAGCACTATTAATAGTGAAATTGGTTAACCACTGCATCCCTACACTAATCTTGGGTGCCCACCTTGAAACTGTGGTGATTGTAAAGATCTTCTGTGCTTCTGGGTTTAAGATGTGTGTGAAGCATCTATGTTTCGCCAATAAATACAAATAATACATTTTATTAAATTGCTTAAAAGTCTTCACTTCATAGAGTATACGAGTCTGGACATAGATGTAAACTGCAATTTGACTGGTTAGCAAAGGCATACAACCGCAAGGCTGTATTTCTAGTTTACGGTATGATACTAGCAGCATGGCTCTGGAGATGGACAATGTTGGTTTATCGGGTTGGTCCACCATGTTTGTCCAGAATGAAATACCCCAACAACTATTGAATGGATTGCCATGACATTTTATACATCCATTTATGGTGCCCAGAGGATGAATCCTACAAACCTTACTGATCCCCTGACCTTCCCTCTAGCGCAGAGTCCAAAATTAGCACCATCTGTTAGCCAAATGCTGGTAAAATAAGCAAGTGGCTGGTATATTTGCTTTACTCACCAGCCAAAAAACAATGGTTATGTATTGAGTGGCTAGTAAAATTTGAACATTCACTAGCCATTTGGCTGGTGTATAAAAAAAGTATTTTGGATCCTGCTGTAGCGCCACCATGAGGTTGGCATTTGTGGCTAACTATAAGATGAATTGCCTTGCTATTAATGGTCCACTAAGAAGGACTAACTTTGATCCTGTACCCCCACTCGCCTGCACCACCATCAGGTCAAAATTGTAATTTGTAATATTAACTTTGGTTTATGGTTAAATCCTTACAACACTAATGACATTCCCATCAGAGGCTTTTGATTCCAATTAGCAACTCTAGCATACTAACAAGCTAAACAATGATGGTGAAAATCGCCACCCACCAACCTGTTTTTGAGCATGTTAGCATTTCACTCAAATTACTTTATAACTTCATGTTTTGTTGGTAAAATGTAAGTCTCACATTGGCAGACCTATCCCCGCAGCGCTGTGTCTAATCTGGGATAGGGGGAAAAAAAACGCTCTGACTTGTTTGTATTTCTTTAAACCAATCACACCCATGCTGGGCGGTGCTAAGCCCCGATAGCAGAGATAGCGAGGAGGAACATCCAGCGTAGGAGACGCGCCAGATGTCAGGCTTATCCCAGCGATGTTCATCTGTTGAGCCAGACTATTAAAATGAGATAGAAAATAAGGTATTCATAAAAACAGCTAACATTTTTTTTTCTATTTCAACATCTACTAATGCATTCTGGCAAAATCATCAGTTAATAGGCAAACTAGTCCAGTCAATTATAATGATATAGCCCAATATCATAAATTAGCTTGAAGAGGCTTTACATTCTGTACATGATACAAGACTCTATCCTTACAGTAGACCCTCGATTCAAAGGAAAACTCCCCAAACACCACTAGTAGTCTTCCTGGTATGCCACTCTTGTTTTAGTGGTATGCCAATTATAAGTGATACGTCATTGTTGACCATTGATTGGTATGTTGCTTCTGTTTTATTGGCTTGTGGCAGTCATAAACTGTGTCACTTGTGTTTTACCGGCGGAGACCACTGTTCATCGTCACATAACCATGGTATGCCGCTCTTGTTTTAGGGTCATATGGCAGTTGTCGGTGATATGCCAACACACAGTTAAGAATTGGCATATGTAACCAAACAATAGTGTGATGCCATCAGCCCCTTTTTACTATCTGTGTGACTGCTTGTCAGACACATTGACCAGGTTTATTTAGCAGTGTAAACTGTGCTTTAATGGCCAAGACTAATTAGCACATGAATCATCTTGTCATAATCTGTCTTTTTACCTCATGCCACCCTGTAGCAATTCCCCTGTTGCAATTATTGGCAGTGTTGCCTTAAACGGCACACTTATAAAATAGTCACTGCCAACATGGTCGTGTTTTTGTACAAGCAGCATTGTATTTGTGGCAAGGAAGCCGTCTTGAAATTCTATATGCAGGAATAACCCTGTTGTAGTCTTATAGGCCCTACTTTGTGGAGGTGGAAGACTCAGGGTTTTAACATGAGAAATTAAAATGTAAACTGGCACAGTGTGTGCAATTCAAAAGTGACATTCTGACATAGGCAGCCTTTACCTTTAGGGACTTTGCTTAGCAGTAAACATATTGGTCTTGTAAAACAATTTAAAGTAGCGTTTTCTTTTTTAAATATACCAGCCACTGTAGTGAGAAAGTCCCGTGACATTTAAAGGCTCACTGAAGATGGATTATTACTCAGAATAGGAAAAATACATTCCTTCATTCCAGCAAAGGTGGTTATGGTAAAGTCATGGCGAAGATAAAGAAACACACCGTCAAAGAAATATGTATTTGATATTTTTCATGTTGTTTTCTGAAGGCTCCAAAAAAAAAAATAATCTGACCTACATTCCCAAGTGGTACTCTGGCCTAGCCAACTGCTCTTGCTATGAGCAATGTAAGCGTGACGAGCAGTGGCCTGGAAGCAGATGAATGAGTCACCATCATATCCTCTGTTGATGACATAGGGGGAGAAACATCAACGCGTCCGCTCTCTATTGTGCTGTTGAGATACTGTATAATTCAGTGGGATTATAGCACAAATTAAGCTCATATTTATGTATAATATGCAGTCAACTTTACTACAGGTACCACTGGACTTTATTTGTGTCACTATAGTAACTTAAATCTGTGAGAACATATTTAAAATTTAAGGGTTTACTTACTAGCTTTTTTGGACCCTTTCAGCTATACTCCATGACCTTTTTCAGGAAAGTGGTGGTTGTATTTGGGGGAAGGTGGTAGCCCCTGTCTTTGTTTTACGATGGTCTCTGGTGTCAGATGTGACAGCCCCTCTTGATCGGTCTCTGGCCGTCCACTGACTCCTGGTCCATGATTATGGTCTGGAGTTCGCAGGAGGGCTGAGGTCGTCTTTGTTCCGGTTGTTCGTTCAGTCTCTTGTCCAGGGCTCTTTGCCGATTCACTGATGTTGTGTTCACAACAGCTGCTGCATGTGGTTATGCAAGCAGCGAGCTTATGGTCAGATGTGGTCAAAAGCATTAAAAAAAAAAAAAAAAGCTTGTAAGTGAACATTGAGTAAAGAATTATTTACCACATGTCTGTGTTCCAAAGGTCTAGAATGAACCTCCATGCTCAACTAACCTGACTGTCTGTTTTACTGCAAAGTCATAAGGAAAGGTGTGGAGAAAGGAAGTGAGAAAAGCACTTGCAGAAATCGACTGCTGATCTGATAATGGACCAAACTCCAAGGTGGTGCCCCCCCGCCCCCTCACTCATACACACACACACACACACACACAGATCTACACATAGGTACAGTCCAGTTTTTCCTCTGTCGTTTCAAGCTACCCTGACACTAACAGCAGACACTACTGTGATGTTGATGCCCCATGTGGTGTCCTTACTGTATTGTGGTTGCCCTGTTCCCTGCAATTTTAGGAAATTGGAAGAATAGGAAGTTTCCACATTGCTGGCAAGGAAAAACCTTTAATCGTGAAAACAGACCAACATTTCCACACCATTGTGTCTTCATCAGAGTCAAAATATGCTAGCTCACTATGTCACCACATCTCCAAGAGGGCGGGATTGTTTCTATACCCCAGAACTTCAATGACGCTGCAGAGTCATGGTTAACCTGTGCATTATGTCGAGCAATATCATAATCCATGTGTGATGTGTGAATCTTAATAACTGTTTTAGTTTGTCCAACACAAACCAGACCACAGAGACATTTCAGCATAAAGACGTGTGCTTCTGCAGTTTATGAAGGATTTTATGGTGTGTTTTTTGTATATTATTTATATAATTAAGCATTGTGTTAGTTCATGCAGGACACGGAAGTCATAGGCCCACTAATTGAATTATCATTCCAGCCAGTCACAACCAATCGCAGCCATTTTCACATCAGGCGCTCCATGTCAATGTCTCCCTATTCCTTACGGTACAGATCCATTTGTCCGACGCGACTGAAGTGTGGTGTCGCAACGTCATACGTCCATGGTTGATGCTCCACGCCCTTGACCGGCAGCTGATTGGACGAACGCGTCACGTGGGTCTGGCTTCTCGAGAATTTTAACAGTGTCTCTTGGCGGCTCGTTGAGAATAAGATCTAGTATTTTACAAAAATAGTTCACCGAAATGTTTCTGAAAACATTTTAAGCGAGAAATAGGCCATACAGTTGCCGAATCTGTCTTCATTTCAGATCGACAAAGATTAGTTTGAAAGATTTTCGTCTACTTCTACTGGATAGTCGCGGCACGTTCAATAGATTCATTTGCTTAAAGATGGGCATCGGCCAGCTTTTTTGACGCGCAGCATTTTTTCAAATGCAGCGCCGCCTTCCCGGAATGCTTTGCGTGCACGTTGAAGTCGCTTGACAGTCACCCATAGGAATATAGTGAAACAGAAGCGTTGTACGGTCAAATGGATCTGTAGCGTTACTGCTTTCTGCTTAACACCCCTGCTGCTGGCAGAGCTTGCCTCCACCACCCCAGCCTTCACCTTCCCGGTTTTGGTTGTCATCATAACTATGTCTGAAATTGTTTTGATGTCTTGGATTGGGCCTACTCTTGTGTGCAGGGGGGTCTCAGCAGCGTGCTCCCTGTGTCATCTTAGCGTGCGGCTTGGCTGATTCAGGGAGCATCATCAGAACAGAGCCTTCATCACCAAGTATAACTGTATTTCCATTTGTTGCAATACATGGTTAAATCTATGACGAGAGTGTTCCTGACTGAAAGTAATGCCTAAAAATCTGTACATCATTTGGGAAAATCATGATAGTTGCCAAGGAACAGTATCATCCTGGGAAGCTGACCTCCTGTTCTGTATTTCAATGTTCTCCAACTGTCTTCATTCTGAAACCAGAAAGCAACAAAAGTTGAGGATGTTCACTCCTGCCACCTAAAGAGAGGCAAAAAATGATCTGATGTTTCTGATTTTAAGTTATAAACATAGGCAGGATAGGACTTTGGTATGGCTAAACAGCATTACTAATCTTAAAACATATTTTTAGTAAAGTTCACAGAATGAATGGCATTATTTTCCCCAGTAATAGAACTTTTGCGCCATTGATTTGCTGGTCCAGTCAGAGAGAAAGGCAACAAAGTTGAAGTTACTTTTAAACCCTAAATGATTCGGGGCTTTTGAGAAAACATTGGGGGCTGGAGCCCCAGAAGCCACCCCCTTGCTCCGGCAATGTCCATGACATTTTTGTGTTTTGTATGCAGTTCTGCCTTCAAATGTGTGAATCTTAAACACTTTTAGTTTGTCCAAGACAAACCAGACCACAGAGACATTTCAGCTTAAAGACGTGTGCTCCTGCAGTTTGCGAAGGATTTTATGTTGTGTTTTTACCAGTACGCGGATTTGTGTCTGATGAGTTGGAACATTATAGGCACAGCTGAAAAAACCTGTAGGTTGATTAGACAGCTATAGAAGATAGGGTTGGGTGGGTTTCTGGTGTCAGAATGAACCAGTCCGTGTCTCAGCTGAACATTGCCGGAATATGTGCTAAGAACCCTCTTTCCATTTCCAAATGTTTTTAATTTAGTAATGAAGTTGGTGATTAAAATGTTAATGTAGCCGATAGGAAGTTATTGATTTAGCACAGAGGTCTTTAGAGTGTGTACAGCACACAACACTCTATATTTGTATACCATTGGAAAACATAAATAGAATAATGACAAAAGATAAAAATATCCATGAAAGCAGCACTGGAGTAGCTAAGTCTGCTTCAAGCGTTTGATACGTTTAAGTAACTGAAGAAAACAAGTAAGTGAATTGTCCTAAAAAGTTGGTCTTTTCCTTCAACACCCCCCCATAGCCCTTTTTGTGATTGGGGAAAAAAAAGAAATCTAATTGGGAGTAAGTGTCGAAAAGCAAAGTGACAAGTCTTTTTTGCAAGCTATCCCTACCTGCTCCAGGGTATGTGAAACTTTACACAGAAGCAACTCTGACTACCTCAGAACTTTTCATAATTTTACCCCAGGTTTTGCATCTACCTGAATATTATCCAATCTCCCATGATGCATCTATATGCCAGGTCCAAAAGAGGGTGCATTAACTGTAATGTAGTTCCAATGAACTGAATGAAGCAGCAGCGATTACAGCACTAAAATACCACCAGAGGGATCTCAGACTCTTGTGAACAAAACAGGACAAGTTAGCAATATATCATCTCCCACAGTCAGAATGCAACTCGTGCTATCTTGAGAATCACACCACGAGGGTGCTAATGATGATGGCGATCGCAGCCTGTAACCAGAGGCAAGTGCAGCTATTTTTAGAAGCAGCACTTTTTATTTAGAAGGAGAGGAGCGTGTCAGCAGCGTCGAGCCGCCTGTTCTTTTTTCTCACTTCATTAATTTGTTCATTTATTCAGTGGACTACTCCTAATCTCATTCCCGTCTCACTCATTCATCATACTGGGTGCGTTTCCTCCCTCAGTTACTCATCGTGTCTGTGTGTCTCTCCCTGGTTGAACAGCAGTCCCAGATATCAGTCAATGAAACAAACACCTCATACATCTGCACAGGGGCGGAGCCAGACGTTGTAAATATTCAGTGCTCAGGCCAAGCCTAGGGGGGGTCTGGGGGCATGCTCCATTCATGGCAGCTATATGCACTATTTCAAGCCATTTGATATAAGTAATGCCTACAAATCTGTACATTATTTGGGAAAAACTTGATAGTTGCCAAGGAAAAATATCATCCTGGGAAGCTGACCTCCTGTTCGGTATCTAATTGTTCTCCAACTGTCTTCAACATTCTGAATGCAGAACACAACAAAAGTTGAGGATTTTGCCTCCTGCCACCTAAAGAGAGGCAAAAGTGTCTAATTTTTCTATTTTTAAGTTACATAGCATAGGCAGGGTAGGAATTTGGTGTGGCTAAACAGCTATACTAATCTTAAAACCTTTCACAGAATGAATGGCATTATTTCCCCAGTAATAGAACTTTTGCTCCACTGATTTGCTGGTCCAGTCAGAGAGAAAGGCAACAAAGTTGAAGTTACTTTTAAACCCTAAATGATTCGGGGCTTTTGAGAAAACATTGGGGGCTGGAGCCCCAGAAGCCACCCCCTTGTGCCGCCTCTGCAGCTGCATCTAGTTCTATGACTCTATCTGTGTAGTCAAAGCCTGAAACTGCCATTTTAGTGGATGGCTCACTTGCCTGCAGTAACAACAGATTGTGGAAGATGCTATGAGATTTGTTGACTTTGCTGACACACTTCAGTAGGAAGCAAACAATGTACTGCTTGGTTTTCCCAAGGTGTTTACCTTCCGCAGAAGGAGCAGCATCCAGTATTTATTTTGGTCTCTCATCTTTGCGAAATGATAAACTTGATTATTATTATTTTTTTTCTTTACAACAAGGTTAGCAGCTTAACCCTGTGGATACTAAAGAAATACTCTTGGCAGAGGAAGTGAGTCACAAACAACCATGTTACAATACCAAAATAGGTTTTTCACAGTGGGGACCATAGGTGTGGAAGCATTTTCAAGACTTTCTATTTAAAGATAGTTTGTCAGTGCTTTTTATTCCAGCGTTATTACAGTTTGCATTCTGTCTGACATCTGAGAACCTGCACGATCCAAGCAACTTGTTTGTGTCTACCCGTTAGTTGTATGAGACCTTGAACGGTTCTTTAAGGGGTCACCCATCGGGTTAAGTTAGGCAAAGACTTGCGGAAGCAATATTAGCATTTATTTGGAGTCGTGTTCCAGGCCGCCTGATGAATGTAAGTTTAATATTTTACCAACTCTTTAGAGAAACATCTGGCTCTTTAGCTGCTAAGTGCTAACTTTGTCTGTCGTCTGTTTATTGCAATGCCAACAAGTTGGGACTACAATGGGCTTTTAGAGTTTTTTCGCTGAATACAGGTGCCTACCGTGTGTAGAAATGATGCTGATGACAGGGGTAATACTGAACCAAAACTTGCAGGCTGTAAAACCAAAACAGTGACTTATTATTATCTGTGACATGTTCATGTACACACAGTTATTTTATCCATTGTTGATCTAAAAGTATTGATTAAAGCAGTTAAAGCTGTAAAATTGAAACTAACTCAAGACTATGAGTGTATCTTTAACTCCGTGTTGTAGATTGAACTGAGTCGACTGATAAATGATTGCGTCCTTTAGAGAATCTCCTGATGTTACAGGATATTTGACTGTTTCCAAGTTTTTGAACTTGTGGTCTGGAAAAATCACTAGACTAAACACTCTTTGCTCCTACTTGGTCTTAAAGTAGAAACAGCATAGCTTCGATGTAAAGGGTCACTGTCCTGATGAAAACTTAATCTTCTTCCACGCAACTTTAAGCTGCAGTTGTTTCAAGCTGTAATCGCTGCAAGTGGCTCACGCAGGGTAAAGAGATGCTGCAGGGCAATTGCACTGCATAGTTGTTATTGTTGTATTCTTGTAGTTTTTCTACAAGCATCTGTTTTGCCGTTGAATCTGGCAGACAAAGGTCCCAATGGTAAATTATAGTATTGTCATCCCTAACTGTATTTAAATTGAGCAATAACAAATAGAATGTACTGTAAAACATAATGCACTGCTACTGGTATACAATCTCATCTAAACACAGATGCACTTTGTAAGTGAGGCTTGTGAAACTTCGAGGGACAGTATCTGCACTTGAGATGCTTGTATGCGCTAGTATCATGAGTACTAGAAGGGCCAGTTGTGTCAGTCCTGGCATCACAGTGGCTTTTGACTGAACCCAAACTTCCAGATAATTTGCTGAGCCAAGCCAAGGGGCACAGAGAGACACAAAACATCTTAAACAATCCTTAAAGGACAATTCCGGCGCAAAATGTACCTATGGGTTAATAACGTGTACCGAGTCGAACGTTCTCTTGGATATGTTTTCATGCTAATCGAATGCGTCTCTAGCTTGAAACAAGCTACCGCAAAACCAGTGGTTACCTGCTAACGCTAGCTTTCGGGGCTCTTGGTAAATCACTATTTTATACCACTAACAAGGCTCAAAATAGCACCACACTTCAATGGTAGCATAATCAGGATCCCTACATGTAAACCGAAGCATTGAGAACTTGGTAAGTGTACAGACAGTTTATTAAAAAGATAGATTATAAAGACAGTAGCGTTTATGTTTACATTTGGGCGCCATCTTGGAAAACGTTCACGAGCAGTCCAACCACGAACGCCGTGCAACCAGTAACCAGTAACATAGCTCAAACACAGCGTTCGTGATTCGAATGCTCATGATGGCACCCGCATGTAAACACGAACGCTACTGTCTTTATAATCTATCTTCGGAATTGTCCTTTGGGCCAAATGACAAATGTGATCTGGGCTTTGCTGTCAGCTCTCAGTAGAGTTAGCAGACCCGCTGACAAAGAGTTGTGTCTTCCTCCTGTGCTTGTCTGTCATGTCTGTCTGCATGCCCTGGTGTAATGCTGCATGGGCAGGGGCATCCATGCAGACCTTAATATGCATTGGCAGTCAGACTTCTCTCACACTACACTGAAGTCAGGGCAGTGGATCAGATGATAGGAAAATAAAAGGCCAGTCCAATCCACGCAATGGATATGTAGGAGGTGCCCCCACTGTTTACTCCCACTCACACGTTATTTGATTGACATACATAGAGGGAAACCAGCTAAACTGAACTGGCTGGTATATGACTAGAGTGGACAATGCTATATCCATTGTTTTTATTTTTATCTTATTGAAGTTTCGAGTCAACATGTACAAAGTATCATACATTGTACACACACAAACCTATGTCTTTTTCAAACCGTTAACACAATACAATTCAGATTAATCGTACAAAGAAGAAAAAAGAAAGCAAGAGGAAAAAGCTGTGTGACAAAGGAACAGTGTGGTTATGTTACAGTAGATGTTCCGTTACTACCTGAGATCTGATTTACGTGGGCCATTTTTTGTCTTTTTACTACCAGCTGTCCTTTGGTTCTTTCCTCCCACATCATCAGGTTAGGTACCTTTTGTCCTTGTAATGGTTTTCAGATGTGAAGCACCTCTGAAGTACTGATTGTACTTTTTTTTTTTTTTTTTACATTTAGCAGGCTGCAGATTCTGCATGAGTAGAATATTTTAGCTGTCAAGTAGCTTTGCTTTACATTCAGTTTTTAGTAATGCCGTTGCTATGAACCAATAGCACAAATAGCAACTACTAGTTACTAAAACATACCTATCTAAGTGATAGATATTTTTGAAGCCAAGTGTGTCTATGCAAGAGGAACTGCTGCCACAATGAAAAGCATAATGTTAGACCAGCTATCTGTTTCACAAGCTTGAAGTGAGTCATCTGGGGGTTGTATCTCCTCTGGGGGTGCAGTGGCTTATACCTCTTTCACACCAAGGGCTCAACCAGGGTTGACTTTGGCCCTGTTTACACGACAACACTCGCAGGTGAAAACGACAAAAATATTCTATCAGATGTGCCTTTCATTTAGACGCCGACGGCGATTTTTCGGGCTTAAAAACGCAAAAAAGTGAAACCCCCCTCCAGAGTGGAAATCTTAAAAACGCTCCACCGTTGCGTTCCCGTCTAAAGGGTAAAAACGCAAAAGTCTGCTCCCATCTGCTCATGGTGGCACCCCATGTATCGTTACATAAATCAAAATATAGATTGATTACTCGCTCATGGCCACTCCGCCGTTGGGTATCCACAGCCTGCCTGTACTTGGTCCGGATGGCTTTCAGCTTAGATGATATTTGACTTTTACAGATAGCGTCTTTCTAGTATGGATATGACGTCCCTCCAGGTACAGGATACTGCTGAAGAAATTCGGTCCATATGTCTATATATTTTGACTGGTAGGACTCCCAGTCAACGCCCTGTTGTGGCTTTGTAATCTAAGGTTGTTTGGAGCAATAACTCCACCTCCTCGTCTGTTCAGACAAAATTGTCAGCTTTTGTTGTTCGCTTCGCCATGTTTTGGTTTCGCGCTACTAGGGAGAGGAGGAGAGGGAGAGAAGTAGAAGGAAGGTTCTACGCAGGCACGCAGACTTGGTGGTGTTGTGTGGCAGTGCTTCACACTACCACCTAGCCGCCTGCTGTGCATACTACGTTGAATCACTTTTGCGTCACCATATGCACGCAGATTTCCCCCCCGAAAACGCTTGTCTAAACGCGGAATAAAAAATGAGAACGCAATGTCACTTTTGCTTTTTCTCTTCAGATCGTTTTCGTCTAAACGTAGCCTTTGTGATTGAAAGGGGTAACCCGAGTTTACTGACTTGGCTTCACAACCCAGGTCGAGAGGTGGGTCGGATGCTGGTTGGACACGTGTCGATTTCAATGTGAATTGCACACGACCAGGGTCCCTAACAATAGGGGCGGGACATTGGTTGGAAATGAGGGCGCACAGTCATCACAGGTCGCAGCACACTTTGAAAAAAACAACAATATACAGTGGGGCAAAAAAGTATTTAGTCAGCCACCAACTGTGCAAGTTCTCCCACTTAAAAAGATGAGAGAGGCCTGTAATTTTCATCATAGGTACACTTCAACTATGAGAGAAAAAAAAATCCAGAAAATCACATTGTAGGATTTTTAATGAATTTATTTGCAAATTATGGTGGAAAATAAGTATTTGGTCAATAACAAAAGTTCATCTCAATACTTTGTTATATACTCTTTGCTGACAATGACAGAGGTCAAACATTTTCTGTAAGTCTTCACAAGGTTTTCACACACTGTTGCTGGTATTTTGGCCCATTCCTCCATGCAGGTCTCCTCTAGAGCAGTGATGTTTTGGGGCTGTCGCTGGGCAACACGGACTTTCAACTCCCTCCAAAGATTTTCTATGGGGTTGAGATCTGGAGACTGGCTAGGCCACTCCAGGACCTTGAAATGCTTCTTACGAAGCCACTCCTTTGTTGCCCGGGTGGTGTGTTTAGGATCATTGTCATGTTGAAAGACCTAGCCGCGTTTCATCTTCAATGCCCTTGCTGATGGAAGGAGATTTTCACTCAAAATCTCACGATACATGGCCCCATTCATTCTTTCCTTTACACGGATCTGTCGTCCTGGTCCCTTTGCAGAAAAACAGCCCCAAAGCATGATGTTTCCACCCCCATGCTTCACAGTAGGTATGGTGTTCTTTGGATGCAACTCAGCATTATTTCCCCTCCAAACACGACGAGTTGAGTTTTTACCAAAAAGTTCTATTTTGGTTTCATCTGACCATGTGACATTCTCCCAATCCTCTTCTGGATCATCCAAATGCTCTCTAGCAAACTCCAGACGGGCCTGGACATGTACTGGCTTAAGCAGGGGGACACGTCCGGCACTGCAGGATTTGAGTCCCTGGCGACGTAGTGTGTTACTGATGGTAGCCTTTGTTACTTTGGTCCCAGCTCTCTGCAGGTCATTCACTAGGTCCCCCCGTGTGGTTCTGGGATTTTTGCTCACCGTTCTTGTGATCATGTTGACCCCACGGGGTGAAATCTTGCGTGGAGCCCTGGATCGAGGGAGATTATTAGTGGTCTTGTATGTCTTCCATTTTCTTATAATTGCTCCCACAGTTGATTTCTTCACACCAAGCTGCTTACCTATTGCAGATTCAGTCTTCCCAGCCTGGTGCAGGTCTACAATTTTGTTTCTGGTGTCCTTTTACAGCTCTTTGGTCTTGGCCATAGTGGAGTTTGGAGTGTGACTGTTTGAGGTTGTGGACAGGTGTCTTTTATACTGATAACAAGTTCAAACAGGTGCCATTAATACAGGTAATGAGTGGAGGATAGAGGAGCCTCTTAAAGAAGAAGTTACAGGTCTGTGAGAGCCAGAAATCTTGCTTGTTTGTAGGTGACCAAATACTTATTTCCCGAGGAATTTGCAAATAAATTCATTAAAGATCCTACGATGTGATTTTCTGGATTTCTTTTTCTCATTTTGTCTCTCATAGTTGAAGTGTACCTATGATGAAAATTACAGGCCTCTCTCATCTTTTTAAGTGGGAGAACTTGCACAATTGGTGGCTGACTAAATACTTTTTTGCCCCACTGTAGATTTTGTCTCACGTAAACAGTTTTATTTCCCCAATTCGCAGCACATGCATGAACGCCATGATGGCACTAGAGATAAAATCGGAGGATCAACGAAGTCATTAGAATTCATCCTCTGGGGACCATGAAAATGTGGTACATATTCATGCAGTAGATGTTAAGAAACTTTGACCTGTTGGTGGCGCTGGATGAAAAGTCACTGAGTCATTAGGATTCATCTCTGTGGACCAAGAATGTCTGTACAAAATCAATCCAGTACCTGTAGAGATATTTCATTCTAGACCAGAGAGGTGGAGCGACTCACTAACCCTCCAAAATTGCTATCCTTAGGGCCATGCTAGCTAGCGTGGCTAAAAACAGAATAGCTTCCATACAGTACATAAATAAGTTTCCATTACCTCATCCTGAAATCCCCAAATTCCACCCAAACCTACATACTCCTGCTACGTTGTGGAAATGACCACATTTACTGTACAGGCAGAGGGGTTCTAATTGCCAGTAAAACCTTGTCTTTGTTTGCCCCGTAAAGCTGCACTCCTGACACTAAACTCTTTCTCTTCTGACATTAGGAGACCATTTCATTTTGAACCAATGGTGTAGCATTAAATTAGTCTTAGACTTTTGTCTAATTTGCAGTGGTACAATGCACAATGGGAACCTCCTTGCCTTCTCACCCATTAGCACATAAGCTTTGGTTTTCTTTACTCTTGTGCTCTGAATGAGCCAGTGCTCAAGATGAAGCCCACTTCCTCATTGGTGTGTGCCTACATTAGAAGCATGTAGCGAGGAAGATATATAACTCAAGAAAGTCTGTGTTGTTTTGCTGCCTCCTGTATATCAGTATTCACATCCTACAGCTTGTGTTTGACCCAGTTGAGTTCAAAAGGCTGTTTCGAGCTACAACAACTATTAAGTAATGTTTTGTCTTTTGACTATCTTCCAGAAAACCTCCGTCTGGCAACCTTTAAGAGCCGTGTTTCTGTGTCTCCGTGCAGACTCTCAAAATACATCAGCCTCTGTTTATTATTACAGAAATCCATAAATCATTCAGTGTATTTTGGTAACTTGGTGCCCTCATTGGCTATTTTAAGAAGTCTGAGCTATTTCAGAGCCAGCACTTACACAGCTTGTATTAAAATTAAATAATTCAAGGGAAGGAGGGATGAGCGGTGGGGAAAATGGATTGAAGAAATAACTTCTTTTTATGCACCACTTCTTTTCCATGATATTGATGGGTCTCACTCCATCTCTCTCCCTAAATTAGAGTTTTTGTAGATTTTCATTTGCATGTTGGTATCGTTACATTCAATTTTTGTAAATGATGGTTACCGTTTAGTCAAAGTTGAATCAATTATTGTCTGCATCAAATTTCCAACAAAAAAACGGAAGTGTTTTGGATGATGGTACTTCTGAAGAGGTTGTGCCTGAGGCTATTAGCTGGGTCCTCATCAGTGACATAGCCTCTCCTCTAGCTATTAGTTCCATCCAACACAGGCAAACCTGCTCTATGTAATTAGACGTTGGCTGAGAGGCACAGAGGTCTCTCTCAAGCCGTCTGTATAATTGCATCTGATATTCACTCCTTAACAAGATTTAGCTAACCTTCTATTGACATTTAGACAATAAAGTCTCCTCCCTTCGCAAAGTTCTGATTGGAGGACGGGTGCAGCAGAGCTCAGCCCGCCTGTTAAACCCCCCTCAGTATGTCTTCGCCGCAAGATCAATTAACCTTTTGCATTTATTCAGCAGCCATATTATCAATGTCAGGAATAATTGAAAGAAGTAGGCCTTTGATGGTTTTCCATGACACCATATCGTAGATTGTACAGTTATATCATTCATGGGTCAGTCTGCCACTTCTTTTGATCACTTTGATAGAAAACGAAATGAGAAGACAGGATTGTAATGGTTTGATTTTCATCATTCACGTCACGACCGCCTGTTAAACCAACCCTGTCTCCTAAAAATTACATTCATATATGTGTAACTAATTTCCACCAACAAATACATTGATTGAAAAAAAGTAAAACGGCCTAAATTACGTTTCTATCAAAATTTAAGAATTGTCACAAAACATTCATACTAAACATATCTGGTCAAACTCCATCTGCTGATGAAGATAACATGATATATTTGAAAGTAGGGCTAGGTAATAGGGCCAAAATCTTCTATGCCGTAATAGGTCACTTCATATCTCGATAACAATAAGTATCACCATATACAGCACTGTAGCACGTTTTTTTAGTTATTCAATAAATAAATAGTCTATATGAAATAACCACATGGAAAAGTCTCCTGTGTGAATCAAATACTTGACAAATGGCACTGAGCATTTATTTTATCAAGAGCTTTAGTGCAAAATAAACATGACGTACAAATGACGCAAACAGTTCGACATTGCAAAAAGATAATAAAAAACGATAAAGAAAAATATATTCTAAAGACATGGTTGTATCATTTTGATGTACATCGTCATATCGCCCATTCCTAATTGAAAGCCCCAGATTAGTTACTGAAAGGACCCTGTGGCAACTGTCAAAGAACAAAGAACGTGAGCACCATAAGCTTTACAAAAGCCACATTTCTTAGACGTATTAGATTGCATTACATTGTACAGGTGTTTGGCAATAGCTGTAACAAGCTCCTATTTGCTGCAACACCACTTTGGTCCATGCACACATGGAAATCAAATTGCCAGATGTTGAGTGGCATTATCCCATGACAGTTATTCAGCTTCTGTGTTTGTGCAAGCAGAAGACCGTGTGAGAGAACTTTTATAGTAGTACTGTTTGCATTCAAAGACATGAGGGTCGCCAGCACTACTGTTAAATAGATGTTGAGATTAACCTTGGGATTTATTCATTCATCATGATTATTTCATCATTCAGCCGAGGGCAGCATGTGGAAGTTCTGGCTCCAGTTTGGCAGCTGTTCACCATTCAATGTACTAAGTAACCCCGCATAGCTGAAAACTCTTCCGTTTTATTTCCAAAAATGTTTTGCGATTTGTTTTGAAGGACCATTTAGTTTCAACCATAAAACTTGCTACAAGTTACAGACATCTGTTTTATCTATGATCTGGATGCATCCGAGTGTAATACATGAGGCTGATCACTGCTGTGTGGCTTAGTCTGAAACTCTTATTAACCCTGAGACATTTATAAACATGGCTGTCTCTTGATGACCTGTTTGATGGCCTGTAGAGCTATTTCACTTCACTTATCTACCATAGAGATAATTGATAGCCCCCAGTATTCATTTTCTTTTTTTTTTTACCATATTACATTCTCTAACTATGTATATTAACTAGTTAATGTAATACCTTACAATATTATCGTATGATTGTCTGTTTGATTACCTTTTATGAATGACCAATGAACCAACCAATGAATGTAAAACAACAGTAAGTGAACCTCTGTAGTTTTTGAGTCTTGGTCTTGGCAGAATCTGGTATAGAGGAAGTAATATGCTTTCAGCAGCCAGCTGAAGCGGGTAGCTTCGGATAAACACTAACAGGTATGATTTCACGGAAGTGCAGTACGAACACACCATCACATTGAGCACTTGGCACCAAAGTTGGGTAAAAAAATAAATAGATTTTCGCAGCTTACCGCCCCTTACAAATCAAATCAGAGTTGCTCAGCTGAGTGCCCAAGTTGTCTGTTCTTCAAATCAGCACTTTTTCTACCTTTCTTAGAGGAGAATATATGACAAATGCAAGTGAAAGATTGTAGGGATTGAGCTGGCAGTGCTAATGAAGGAACACTGATATAAAATGTGGAGGTGGATGAGGGTGATTGATGGTGGACAGGTTAGAGAGGTAATGCAGTTCAGGGTGGTTTAATTTAGACGGTTGGAACTTCGATTGCTTAACATAGGCTAATTCTCTTTGACCTTCAAGTAGTTAGAGAGACTTCACATTATTTCTCCATTAATCATGTCGAGTGAACTCACATCAGCTGGATTGAGCTGACCACTAATTTGAGAACTGTTATTCCATGCTGTGATAAAAATGATGTTGATAATGATGACAGCGAGTTGTTCCATTAGTTTGAGCAAACCCAAAAAAACAGAGTTCGATGCTTACTTACTTTTCCACTTCACGTGTATCTGGATTTACACACATTCAGGGTTTGAGGCAGTGGCACCATTGCGCCAATGACACTGTTAAAATATAAAGTGCTCTGTCTCTATGGGGGGGGGCATTTTATCGGAATACTGCATAGAAAATCTGCTTAGAAATATAGGAAATAAAACATCACATTCATTATTAATTTCACTTGTTTTCATTTTAAACAAATTGTATATCGGAATACATTTTTTTCTATAGGCTCTGTCCAGTGCTGGTTCCATGGTGTCAGAATTCTGGATAGTCATTAGTCACATGAATTGGTCATGTGACAAGGGCTGGGAAGATTGGCAGAACAGGCAGCCAAGTGACAGTACTCTGATCCAATGGAAATCACAATTGTCAGATTGACAGCATTCTAGCTCTTGGGTGGGCACCGGGGGGCAATCATATTGTAGGGGGGCCGGTGCCACCCCATGCCCTCCTTCTAGCCCCGCCCCTGCTGGACACGTCATTTTCTGGCCCTGTACTATACATTTTTGCTAGCAGTCGTGTGCTAGCAGACAGCTAATGCTAGCAGTTAATATCGCTCAGGTATCACCAAAGTACATCACTTTATTATTTTAATAACTTGAATCTGGACATTCAAGTCTGAGCAGAAGCTTGTCCAGTCAGTCTGTGAAACTTTAACGTTAGCTAACGTTAGCTCAGTAGCTAAAGGGGAGACTGAGACCTGCAAACAGGATAATTGAGATATCTTATATCTTCAGCTTGAATTAGGATATGTGTCTTACCAACAGCTTGTCCTTCCTAACAGTGGAACATACGTCCCATACCAGTAATGTATTTCTTATCACTAAATGTGAGCTACAATTAATTAATTTGTTTTTGTAGATGCAAATGCATTTTGAAGTTGACTTAAAGTGTAACAAAATGTGTGTCAGTGGCAAAGCCATGATGTAAGGGGAGTACTTGTTTACCCTGTTGTCTCCATATTATTTTATAATTTCTGAAAATTTCTAAATTCTGGAAAATAATACAGTAGGTGGAATTTCACTTTCCATATAATAATGGTTTTGTAGCACTCATTGGGGATCAGAGGTGTCAAAAGTATTCACATTCATTACTCATGTAGAAGTATAGATACTAGGGTTTGAAAAGACTTCTGTAGAAGTTGAAGTATCAACTCAGCTTTTTACTCAAGTAAAAGTGTAAAAGTACTGGTTTAAAAACTGCTTTAAGTATAAAAGTAATGTAAGGGGGAAAAAATGCCATCAAGGACAAAAGCTTAGCTCCCACAGAGGCCTATAGTGCACTACCCCACCTCCACAAAAAAAGGAGCACCTTGTTCAATTGTATTTGTCTGTTCTGTATGTTTAAAAATATAAAACAATAAAAAGTTGATCTTAAAAAAAAAAAAGGAGCACAAGGCGACAGGGTCAAAATTAAATGATTTATTAAAAATGTAAAAACAATAACTTATAACAACTTATTTCAGGCTGAGTCTGTGTTTTTCAGACAACGGCAGCTACAGTCTGGTGTTACAATCCTCTACAGTGAAATACAGACACTTTTACACCGTTTAGCTGTCAGCATTTTAACCGTGTTTAATCCAGCTACTAGCTAGCGGTAGGCTAACGTTACCTGCTGCCAACTGTAGTATTTACCTCTAACGTCCGTTTTCGAAGCATCAGAGAGAAGCGCAGGCATGTAAGTAGCACCTAATAAGGCACCGAAATCCGCGTTGCTACTCGGTCCGGTAGATCACGGTCGTTAAGGCACCGGTGCCGTATTAGGTCTGTGCAGGTGCGATGGATTGCGTACGGAATGGTATATGTTTATACTTCTCATCCAACCACAATCAAATTCACTCTCTCCGGATGGCGAGATTTATCTGGATAGGTTGTTTTTTTTGTGTGTTTTTTGAACGACGACAAGCCAGAATGAAAACAAGCCAAACGGAAATAGGAGTAACGAGGCTATTTTTAAAATGTAAGGAGTAGAAAGTACAGATAATTGCATGAAAATGTAAGGAGTAGAAGTAAAAAGTCTGCTGTAAATTACTCCAGTAAAGTATAGATACCCAAAATTTCTACTTAAGTAAGCTAACAAAGTATTTGTACTTCGTTACTTGACACCTCTGTTGGGAATACAGTTTTGTTTGTTGCTATTGTTTTTTGTATTGTCTATTGCCCCCCTCGGATGGACCAGTGACTCCCTAGAAAAGTACTACTGGGCCCATTGGACCCTCTCCCAGACAGTCCTGGCTTAAAATCTGCACATACACAATCTGATAATCACACAGTGAGAGGAGTACAGGAGTTTCTTTTTCAGTAAGATCTACATTCTCTTCAGCTTTAATCACACATGATGCTGATCAGCATTGTTTGTATTTTGGCTCACAGTCTTGCATCTGAAATTAAGTGCATTCATCTCAAGTGTGTGTGGTAATTAAAAAGCACAACAGTGCAGTCATTACAAGAACTGCAGTGAAGCATTACTAAAATATTACAACAAAGACAAGAGCTGAACCTGGTCGTTTACCATTGGGGTTTACAGAGGATGACATGCACACAAACACGCATATTCCGTACCTTATTACAATCCTTTGACATCCAGCCTTATCAAACCTACTCAAGTTAATGTTTTGTTTACAAAATAAGATAAAGAATATCTGTGGATTTGAGTTTTTGTAAGTAAAGAGCAGGGCAGGAATATCTGGGGGGGCCACAACGGCCGAGGCCGCTCTCTCTGAATATCTTGTGTCTTTTTTTATTTTTTTAATCTTTGAGGCAATTTTTGACTCTCGACCACGTTTTTTTTTCAGGGGTATTCTGAGAGTTCTTGGGGCATTTTTGCCCTTTGCTCCACTTAATTTCTATTTTTTGTTTGTCAGCCAATCAAAAAGGAGTATTTTCTATTGCCATGGTAATGTAAATGCAAAACAATCTCTGCTGCCAACTCCTCCCTTCCACACGTCAAACACAACAATTACTTTGTTACATAAACCTTTTTGTGTTTTCCTTCCTAGGCAACTTTCCAAAGTATAAATAGATAGTTATAGACTTTAGAAGTGCCCTAGGGCTAATTTCGCTTGGACATACAGTGGTGTGAAAAAGTGTTTGCCCCCCTTCCTCATTTCCTGTTCCTTTGCATGTTTGTCACACTTAAGTGTTTGAACATCAAACCAATTTAAACAATAGTCAAGGACAACACAAGTAAACACAAAATGCAATTTGTAAATGAAGGTGTTAATTATTAAAGGTGAAAAAAAAATCCAAACCATCATGGCCCTGTGTGAAAAAGTGATTGCCCCCCTAAACCTAATAACTGGTTGGGCCACCCTTAGCAGCAACAACTGCAACCAAGCGTTTGCGATAACGTGCAATGAGGCTTTTACAGCGTCCTGGAGGAATTTTGGCCCACTCATCTTTGCAGAATTGTCCTAATTCAGTTACATTAGAGGGTTTTCGAGCATGAACGGCCTTTTTAAGGTCATACCACAACATCTCAATAGGATTCAGGTCAGGACTTTGGCTAGGCCACTCCAAAGTCTTCATTTAGTTTTTTCTTCAGCCATTCGGTGGTGGACTTGCTGGTGTGTTTAGGATCATTGTCCTGCTGCAGAACCCAAGTTCGTTTCAGCTTGAGTACACGAACAGATGGTCGGACATTCTCCTTCAGGATCTCTTGGTAGACAGCAGAATTCATAGTTCCTTTTATCACGGCAAGTCTTCCAGGTCCTGAAGCAGCAAAACAGCCCCAGACCATCACACTACCACCACCATATTTTACAGTTGGTATAATGTTCTTTTTTATGAAATGCAGTGTTCCTTCTCGCCAGATATACTTGGACACACACCTTCCAAAGAGTTCCACTTTTGTCTCATCGGTCCACAGAATGTTGTCCCAAAAGTCTTGGGGATCATCAAGATGTGTTCTGGAGAAAGTGAGACAAGCTTTGATGTTCTTTTTTGCTCAGCAGTGGTTTTCTCCTTGGAACTCTGCCATGCAGGCCATTTTTGCCCAGTCTTTTCCTGATGGTGGAGGCATGAGCGCTGACCTTAACTGAGGCAAGTGAGGCCTGCAGTTCTTTGGACGTTGTTGTGGGGTCTTTTGTGACCTCTTGGATGAGTCGTCGCTGCGCTCTTGGGGGTAATTTTGGGCGACCGGCCACTCCTGGGAAGGTTCACCACTGTTCCATGTCTTCGCCATTTGTGGATAATGGCTCTCACTGTGGTTCGCTGGATTCCCAAAGCTTTGGAAATGGCTTTATAACCCTTTCCAGACTGATAGATCTCAATTACTTTCTTTCTCAATTGTTCCTGAATTTCTTTGGGTCTCGGCATGATGTGTAGCTTTTAAGGATCTTCTGGTGGACCTTACTGTGTCAAGCAGCTCCTATTTAAGTGATGCCTTGATTGTGAACAGGTGTGGCAATAATCAGGCCTGGGTGTGGCTAGAGAAATTGAACTCAGGTGTGGACAACCACAGTTATAGTATGTTTTAACAAGGGGGGCAATCACTTTTTTCACACAGGGCCATGATGGTTTGGATTTTTTTTCTCCTTTAATAATAAACACCTTCATTTACAAATTGCATTTTGTGTTTACTTGTGTTGTCCTTGACTTTTGTTTAAATTGGTTTGATGTTCCGAAACACTTAAGTGTGACAAACATGCAAAGGAACAGGAAATGAGGAAGGGGGGCAAACACTTTTTCACACCACTGTAATTGCCACATAAAAGTACTTACTCCACAGTGTTTGTTTTATCTCCTCAAGAAACAAAAAAGCAGCAACAGGAACACCGTGCACCAGCAGATTTTGTGTGGGTGTGCAGTCAAGGTTTTGTTGTGCCCCTCTTTTTTTTTTTTTACATAACAAAATGACATTTCCTTTAGCAGCACCCCTTTGGTTCATGCCTGGGAAATCCTCTTCTAGTCACTGCTGTGTTTGCGTCATCAGGAGCAATTTTTACAGCTTTCAACCTCCCACATGATGGCAAGCTTGAAACACAAAGACCAGGCGGAATGGGAAACAGGGGTGCTTCCCCTGCCTTCTTTAGGACAGCTTGTTGTCAGACAAATCATAGTTCTAACAGCAATTTGTTACTATAAAGACTTTGATCTTCAGCGTTTTGAAGTTTGTTCTGTCATCACAAAAACTTTGCTCCAGATGCAAATAGTCATTGGAGACCCATTATTTCTTTTAGCAGTTTTTGAGTTTTTGACTGGACCTATAAATGTGAAAGTCTGCCACTGAGTAATCTCTATAAATAGATATCTGCATATAAATGCAAAATCTGTAGGCAGGGGGACAAGATTTTGGTTTTAGGGCTTCGGTTGCTTGCAGGTGTACAGTCTGTGTGAAGGGGAAAAGAGGCGGAATTGGGCAAAATGCAATCGGCTATCGTCTGACGACGATTTAGCTTTTTAAAAATGTATCTGCATTCATATGGTCGTAGACGTCGTCTCTCAAATCAAACTCTGTTCTTGCGTCTCAAGTTCAGGGTTTTCGCTGAGTCTTAAAAAGTCTAACATTTTAAACAGGTCTTCATTTTCCTACGTCCATGCAACGCTACCTCTAATGCTCTTTTTTTATTATTCCATTCTTTCTTTTGCAAGTCCATATATAACTTTGCTGTATTATGATTAAAAAATTAGACCAACATGCAACTTATATTGCAGCCAATCAGCTTTTGTGTTATTGGCGCGAGTCTCCAATTTTACCACAGACATAAAAACGGATTTTATTCTTCAGCTATTGGGTAGTGCAGGGTAAGCGATACTTAGCTTGAACAAACTGAGTTCAGGGCTCAGTTGATGTTGTGATAAAGGTCTTAAATTTAATTCATAATGGTCTTAAGAAGGTCTTTAAAAAGTATAAAATTTGACTTGGTGAAACCCTGCAGAAGCTCTGAAGTTGCTAATCAGACTGTAAACAATGGCCGGCGCACGGCAGAGGAAGTCTTGGCCCGGATATCCACTGGCTACACCGGACGCCCCGAAATATTGGCTGTTGCCCCCAAATGGCTAACTCGTGTCAGACCGATAGCTGTTGGGTTCTAAGATTGGTCACTGAGCCACTGAGTGAGTGATGAAGTTTCACCATTGGCTGTTGCTGAATATGGCGCATACAGTGTGTCAGCTGGTAACGTCTTTGCCTTCGCAATCTTTCAACTGATCCACTTTACCAGTACATATGCAGTTGTTGATGATGCGCAATCTTATATTTGCATGGTGTTGACACATTTTGATGCAAATGTTATAAGAGGATTAGTTCAGTGCGTAGCGAGTACGTGGTTGAGCAAGAGAGAGTGATGGTGGATGCACACAGAGCAGACAACTGTTGGCGATCGGAGCAGAGAAGTTGTCCAAATGGTATTAAATGTACAGTGTTGGTTTCAGTTTGTCTATGAATAAACACTGTAGCTCCTCAAGACCCCAGTAAAGTAAATAAAGTCTCCTGTGTGCTTCCCGACCACGGTCTGGAATCACAAGCAGGAAAACTATCTTGCTATGTATTCCATAAGACCAACATTTGAGGCTTTGCCTGTCCACTGTGCGATGGCGACTGAAATAGGACAGTAACACTTAAGATAATGCAGAACACCAAATTGTTGAAAATAGCATGATTATATTGTTGAGTTTAGTAAATTAAAGCCGCCCTCAATTATTTGACTCAAACATATCTTAACCATGTCATATGCGATGCTACTTCAGTACACTTTAAGAACAAATTTTACTGGGACCACTACGCCCTAAACATTTAATATCCAGGAATTCAGATTATAGACACTACTGACTATACCTGTAACAGTTTGGCAACAGTTTAGCACATTGACCATACCCGGTCCAACCATATACTAAGTTTCCACCTAGTCTTGTTTCTTACTTGTTTTACCCTTTGTCATTGTCTCACATTTTACCGTATCAGTATATGGATTAAGAATCGTACATGGGTACAAGGAATGTCTCTTTGCAAAAATCAATCTCATGAAAGCTAATCATGTCAGTGAAGGTTTTTGCCTCATTAAACAAAGATCAATGTGGATGTCAGCAAAACAACAGCAGCACTCTATTTTCTCGCTTGTTCTTCAGTTGGCTTCAGGGTTGGGACTTGGACAGGAATTCCACCACCGTGCCTGAAGGTATCTACACATATTAGGATTTCAATGTTGAAGGTAAAGTGGATTCATTTGCATAATTAGGGTTGGAACATATCAAGAGAAGAAGCAGAAAGGCAGAGCAGAGTAATGAGGCAGGGAAATGGGAGTAAGTGTGCAGCGCAGCATATGACAGCAGCCATGTTTAGACCACACTACAGTAAATCTCTCAGGGGAGGCTTACTAATGACTTGTGACTAATGATTTTTCTGGAGATGAGTCAAAACAGTCGGCACCGCCTCCTCCCACTCCCCCCACTCTCAATCTGTCCTCCTCAAACAAGCACCTCCACCAGTACCTGTTGATGTTGTTGTTTCAGTGTGGAATTGACAGGCTATTATACGGTGGCCTTGTTTGGTTTTCCATTCTTGGAGATTGTGTCAGAGGAGGAAAGGGCGGGCAATTTACAGTGCAGCGTATTCCCTGCACTATCGAGTGCCATACCATCCCAGTGAGCAAATATTTGATGGTGATACAGGCTTTGTACTCCATGAAAACCATTCTCAGGCAATGCACTCATGTGCAGCATTGGAGTTTGTTGTTGGGCTTCTCTTTGTTTGTTCCCAAACTGCAGTCCAGTTGACCACTGTTTTGGTTAAGCCCAGTTTATCCAATTATTTTACATCAACATGTTAATCAAACTATTTTTAGTTAGTTATGAACTTATGTAAGCTTCAAGACAATTTTGTGTTGTGTTGTGCAAGCCAATTCTCCATACACCCCAGGACTATCTGCAGTCTATTCCTACACCCAAGGCCGTAGGTTTGCATGTGTTCTTAAATCATTTTAAACGTAAGTCCTACGTCCATCTAACACTACCTCTAATGCTCATTGAAATGTTTTTTGTTTTTTTTTATTCTGTGGTGTTGTAGTTCTTTCTTTTGCTCGTCCAAATATAATTGGCTTTATATGTACAGATGAGTATTACTCTGTCGCTTTTATTCAATTTTAACTAATTTATTTACTTTGGAAGTACTTTTGTGACTCTGCATTTCGTTTGACTTTTATGACGTCTTAAATTTCATTCATAAAAGTCTGATAAAGTCTGAAAGGGGTGATAGAATGCAAAACTAATTTTACCTTGTCATAGTTGAATAAGGACAGTTTAGTGGGTAACTAGGACATACATAGAACCTCAAAATCCCATTGACACCTCTTTCCTCTGCAAATCTCACAATTTGAAACTGCCTCTGAAAACGGGCGAATCTCAACGAGCCGCCTAGTTGACGTCAACTCGTCGGCTCCTCCTCATTTGGCTCTAGTCTCTATCTTTGTCACGCCCAAACATTTACATAGGCTACACCACTGATCTGAGGTCAGCTTAGTCTTCTGAATAGGTCGCGCAGATCTCAGAAATTGTATACATTGTTCATCTGCTATTTTACCACGAAATTCACTTTTTATGCGAGAAATCAACTACGTAGAGGTCAAATATGGGCCGTTTTACGAAAATTGATGTCTAATTGCAAATTTTGTCCGACTGTGTGTCGGAGTTCAGCGGTCGGTGCTGCCTGTGTTGCTGCCTCACCGCCGGGCCTGTCTTCCTTCACAAACCACGGCCCGCTGTGAGGTAGATGGAGCTCGGTCACGGCTGGCAGCCCACGGTACTCCATAACCGCGCAAAGTCACCGTTTTTTGGGTTAATGGACTTCCAAACGCCGCTGCCCTGACAGAGCTCCAGGGCCTGCAGCTCCCCTCTTCCTGCTAAATGGCCGGTGTGTGTGAGTGAGAGTGCGGTCAGCGAGCTTGTTACGCCAGCAATTTATTACCGCAGGTTCCAGTTAATCTTATAATGTGTGTAATTATAATGTGTTGAGTTATTTAAACAAACGATTGGGGAAATAAACGCCTCTTGTCCGCGAGTCTCATTGATAAAGCCTGCGGCTGGATGGAGTTCTATCAATGAGAGCTAGCTAGCCTCCTCTTAGAATTCCTCTGAAATTCACAAAAATGCATTAAATTGAAATCGGACACCATTGTTAGCTTTATAAGCCCTTGGGGTAGATGTTATATAAGTGGTGTGACGAAATTCAAACTGTAAATATACTCTAATTACGTCGAAAATGAAGCCAACTAGCCGCGATCTGTACACATAGGATCGGACACCATAGTTAGCCAAGACTTTGGGGTAGATGTTATATAAGTGGCGTGACGAAATTCAAACTGTAAATATAGCTACTCTAATTATGCCGGCAGCTGGCAGCCAGCCAGCTCCCGAAACCCGTATTCCAGTAGTCCAGTACCCAGGGAAACGGTGACTTTCACTGGGTATGGAGGTTGCCGCTTTCTCGTCAGACTGTGTGGGGCTCCTAGCTAAAGTCCGACATGTCTTACCAAATTTGCAATTAGCCATACATTTTTGTAAAACAGCCCATGTTTGAGCTTTGTATAGTTGATTTCTTGCTTAAAAAAGTCTCAGAAGTGAATTTAATAACAAAATAGCCCGATAAATGTATAACTTTGCAGTGTCTGAAATATGAGACCTGCTGTCTCGTCTCCAATGTGTTTCTGTGTGGTTCGCTCAAACCAATCAGCGCGCAGCTCATCTAAATATTCATGAGCATACCATATTTGGAAGAAAAGCTCTTGTTCCAAATAGAGCCATATTCACAGGGTAGTTAAGGGCCTAATAAAATAGCATTCGGGCAATTTTCAGCCCAACCAATGTTACATACCCTATTAGGAGACCTTAAGGAACAGTGTAAACTACCCTATATAATCATTCTATCACCCCTTTAAATTTGACTTGGTAAAACATGCAGAAACATTGGCAGCAATTTTCAAGCAAACTCATTCGCATGACCTTACTGTCAGACATGGAGTAGGCAAGAGCTGCTCAGTGTGCTTCAGTTATTTTGACCTGTAAAAGGTTTGGACTGCTGTGTGGTATCATTCCTCTGACCGCTAGCTCTGTGTCTACTGTCTCTGTAAAAATAAAGTTGAGTGGGTGTGTGCTGCTTCCGTGCTCAGCGTAGCACCTACAGTTGATTATAATAGACGCATTCTGCAGCGGCATGCTGCGGCAGACTTGTCGTGTCTGGTCCATGCCCATATTGCAGCCGTTGTCGGTTTTCCACACTGTTGAAGAGCAGCGCACCGTCACTTTCCTAAACTTTGCCTCATGCAGAGAGTCCCAGGTTCAGTGTGTCATGGATACTACCATATCAGCAGAGCAATGACTTAATGCACAGCAGACTGTAGGGCAGGTGGATTTTTCTGGATATATTGTGACTTTTATTATATCACAACTTCATTCTCGTAATATTACAACTTTCTTTCTCAAAATATGAGTGTTTTTTCCTCCAAATCTCAGGGATAAGTTATGTTTTAAAACGTTTTAAACATGAGCAGAAATCTTGGCGAAACACATCTGAGCTATTACAGTCCAGGGGATTATAGATAAATGAAATGAATGAATGTATCTTTGATGTGAACAGGTGCCACATGCACATTTAAAGAGGCTACTTCCCCAAACAAAAGATACAAAAGAGGAAGATTAAATTATGCCTAAATGTGGGTTGACTCAGCAGAAACATTAAATCAGAAAAGTTGATCTACAGGAGAATAAATATTTGAAAGCAATACCAAATGCATGAGCGCCCTAGTGCATTACCGGTATATTCCATTATGTTTTTATATTTTAAATTGTCACCGGTGTTTTCTTTTTCGTAAATAAATACATTTCAACCATAAATTGGTGCTGAAAAATTCACCAGAATGCAGGAAATGAAGTGTTTTAGTGCTCAAAACATTCTGGGGGAGAACCCTCACACGCAATTAATGTGTCCCCACCAATGTTGGAACAAAACCTATGCCCTTGCCTACACCAATGAGCAAGATAGCACCCAATTAATTATTATAATACATTCAAGAAATTGCTACAAAAAAGTAATCCAAATTTAATCAGATGTACACAGAGTTTTAATCACAGATTTCACTGGGAACAGCATTACCGTATATATGTAAAAACAATGTTCAGAAGTGCTTTAAAACATGAGAGGAAAGAAAAGAAGTGATTTAGGACTGCAGCTATCGATTATTTTAGTAATGGAGTATTCTGCCGATTATTCCATCGATTAATCGAGTAATCGGATAAGAAATACTTTTGTTTTATTGAAGAGCAATAATAACCAATAGTTTGGATACATTTTCGGATAAAGCAACATTTTTGTTGCCTACATTGCTTACAATATCATCTCTCAAAAAACTAAACATATTAAGTGCATTTAAGTACCATATTACATTGTAAAATTTTGAAAGAAAACATTTTCTGAAATGACAACCTCACACTAAGGCCTACATTAAACATACATAAACATGACCTTAAGTTGTGCAACTTAACTTTCAGAAGTTTCATCCTGAGACTGATCTGTATATAGGCCTACATGTAAATATTAATTATACTCAATCTATTTTAATTTATATATAATATATAAATTAAAATAGATTGAGCTCTGTTACATTTATGCTAGTAGATCGTTGATCAGCTATTTCCCCGTGAAGAGAGAGAGAAAGAAAATGGTGCGCAACAATCAGCTGTTTCTCCGAATTGATAGTCAACACGTCGGCTCTTTAGATCAAATCGTGGTCACCGCCACGTATTTTCTTGTCTTTGGTAGTTGGTGTGGTTGGTGTAGTTTCATCGTCCATACAACTCCATGATTTACTTTTGTCGGGTCCGCTTCGTGGAATGGATGAGAAATGTTTTCTGTTGAGATGCTGAAGCATTGACGTCGTGCTATTATTGTGGTAAGCTAGTTTGGTTTTTCAGTAGACACACTGTACAGAGTTCTCGTTTTAATTACGTTTGAACTGATTCCAAACTTTGGACACTTTCTGTCGTTTTCTCCAGCCTGTCTCTTCTCTTAGCCCCTCACTATTTACGCTCTGGCATGTGCTGCCCGCAGACTTAGCAGCGTCTGGTGTACGACAATAATAGTGATCCGTGTGGAAACACCGTCCGTCAGCAATACGTTGGTAACATTGATTTAATGAAGCTTCGAGGCAAGTCATTTTGCATCGAGGATTTTTTGTAATCGAATTATTTGAGTTATTCGAGGAATCGTTTCAGCCCTAAAGTGATTGAAGCTCTCCGTGGAGAGATGTTTATCCCAGAGTGAATTGTCATTAGCCTTACATGACTGGGATAAATATGTATAGCTTTTAAAAACTGGGAAAAATGTTATAGCAATAATTAGACATCTTTGAAAAAATGGTATTCACTTTCTTGCTCAGAGTAAGATGGGAAGCTTGACACCGCTGTCATATTTTCTGTTGGATTTAAAGAGTTTGAAAACCCATTCCCTCATACAGCTTTTACAATGGCCAATATGGTCCTACTCTACATAAACACTGTTTTTTGCTTTCTGTCTGTACTATTGTTTCGGTGTTTGTCGTCACACTGATTTGATGCGTGTGAGTCTCTGTTGTGGAAAAAGGAATGCCACGTACTTTGGTACACCATTCAGGATTTAGCAACATTTGAATCAAAATGTGATGAATTTGTGGGGTTGTTTGCTCATGTTGTAAGGCCACTGTTAGTCAAATGTGATCGAACCACACAATCCTGATGAAGTAGATTTGCAGACTTGTTGAGAGTTTAAATTCTTAATGACTAACATCGAAGAAGCAGCCAGTTAGCTTAGCTTAGCATAAAGATGGTTAACAGCCAGTCTGGCTCTGTCCAAAGCTTTCACATGTCACCTACCAGCACAAAAACTGAAATGTAAAAACTAATTGTGGTCTTACAAGGGGGTATGCGCGGGACTATTTCTGGGCCGGGTACAGAGACCCCCAATGCCCCTCCTCCCTCACCCCGTAAAACCACAAATTGTAAACACTTAAGCTTTTGTATGCAGATGAATCAAGATATAATGTGTTAACTAGTTAGAGTTTCATAATAAAGCTCGGGCAGATTATGTTACTTTTGGACAGAGCCTGGCTAGCTGTTTCCCCCTGTTATCAGTCTTTATGCTAAGCTAACCAACTGGTAGCTGTAGCCTTATATCAAACAAACAAATATATGAATACTATCAATCTTTTTTTCTAACTCTCTGCAAGAGATTGAATTATTGTAATTACCAAAATATCAGAACTATTCCTGTAAAGGTTCTCTGTACATGAACGAGGATTCGGACATTGTATTCAGTTTCTATGAACAGTGACGACTATCTCGCGAAACTCCAAACAAATCCTTTATCTTAGTCATTCATTTAACAGCAGACACTTTCTGGAGTGGCTCTATTGACAATACACAGATGACTGACTTCATGGACTGTGACAGTGACCCGAGTCAATAAAAGCACAACTCTGTAATTACATTTTTGTTTGTGGCCCTACTCCCAGTCACCTTGTTTCATAGCACTCCGAAAACCACCTTGGATAGAGTTTGTTTTTTCTGTATATAGGTCAAATACGGTAATCAGAGAGGGGATCATCCCCTTTTTTTTGCACATGAGATATATATATATAAAATGATATAGTCCGTCTTTCTATGTGGTCACTGTGAGAATAGCTGTTCTGGCTGTGTTCAGATCCTCATACTGGATTATCAGATGAGATTTATTGCAGCAGCTGTTTTTTCCAGCCTTAACACCCAGGCTATAGATGTCTGCCAGGGGAAGATAGCCCTAATTATTTTCCATCCATATGTGATTAACAGAGATTTGCCTTTAAATGCTCAGTACGCAGGCCTGTTGAACACTCATCTCCCGTCTAACTCTGCTCAGACACGGACCAGTAGCTTCAGAATCGCTCCATGAGGTCGTGGCTGACTGTGCTGCAAGCCTCCATGGGAATATGGGAGTATGAAATTACACCAAGTCTCTTACTCACAGTGTTTTAGTTGTAACTTTTCCTTAGCAACTTTGCATTTGTTTTTATAACCTTTTTTAAGATTCAGCAAAAATATGGGAACGTATTATACACACTAAAAACTCCTGGGTTATTTCTTCAACCCAGTTTCTGGGTTATTTGTGTTGGGTTAAAATTATGGGTTATTTTTTCAGAGAGTAACCATTTTCTGGGTTATAGGGCTAATATTTTGACCCAATTCCTGGGTTGTTTGGGTTTCTGGGTTATTTTTCAAAGAGTAACCCATGTTCTGGGTTATAGGGTTGGCTCTCTCTCTCTCTCTCTCTCTCTCTCTCTCTCTCTCTCTCTCTATATATATATATGTGTATATATATATATATATATATGTGTATATATATATGTATATATATATATATGTATATGTAATCTATTTTTGCACACACACAGACACACACTCATGAGTCATGACATGGTATGGAAAGAGTAAAAAACGTGACATAAAAGACGTATAAAATCATTACATCAGATCATATCATATGTGTATAAATTTAGTTTAGTTTAAAAACATTCTTACGATTTTATAATAGCCTGTTGATTTAGGTCTGTTTTATTCAAGTAATGTTATAAAATATAAATCCAACACGATATGCATTGCAAATAGATACCAGCAAAGGACTATGGCGGGCGGAGACAGAAACACATTAAGGAGTGCGCTCTATCTGGCACCCCGCCCGCTGGATCTTCACACAGGAATAAAAAACAAGTGCACCTCTTCAACTGGCGTAACCCAGTCACCCCCACATCGTCTGTCGGTGAGTGGTCTTGACATCGGACCAGCTTATTTTCTCCTCTAAACTACACTTTGGTTCCTGGGGCAGGGAGGCGAGGTAAGCATTTTCATTTTACTGGTAGTTTGTTGCAGAAAATGTGCTTGTTTAAACAGTGCTTCTAGAATAAACTCTCTAACGTTCCATTAGCTAATGTAACTTAGCTAGCTAGCTTATGAAAAGTAACTGACATTTAACTTAATTAACGTTATTTCAAAGTCGTTAATGGAGACATTTCAAAGGTTTTATCGTTGTTATCTATCTATCTATGTCTGTTTGAACATTCAAATTTACGTTATCTAATAAGTTATCTTTTTTTTTTATTAAGATGTATCTGAGTCATTGTATGCTACATTGGCTGGCTAGCTAGCTAGGTTAATGCTACGACAAATGTTAGCACGATAAAACGTAGCTAACATTGATTTAGCTTGGTTTAAGGAGATGTTTGTGAATAAAACGTTACTAACGATAGCTAATCCACCGACCGTTAGAAATGTACGGACATTATTATTATTATTGGATATTTTAATGTAGAAGTGTAAAAATGGGCGGCAAAATCTTTTTTCACCGGCAACTGTCACCGTTTTGTTTTTGTTAATGTTTCCTCTGAAAGAGTCTGTCCGTTTTCTGTGTATTGCAGATCAGGGAACACAAGACTAACAAGTCTTTTGGGGTGGCCCAAACGTTCTTGGAGACTGACAAGTTTCGCTGACTGGAGAGGTAGCTGCAGGCGGCCAGCAAGCCACCGAACCAGCTGTTTTTTTTTCACGGCTGGGAAGGGCCCATGCTTAAACTTCTTGCACAACCTGCAGGTAGCGTGGGCGGAGATGGGCCTTAAAAGGTCCCCCAACTTCACTGACCTAAGGACTGCTGTGTCTGCTCATGTAAGTTCTCATCAGTCACTTATCCGTTCATGCTGGATTTCATTAAAACTCTGCTGGCTTAATTAACAGTAGCAATCTTTTTTTTCTTCTACTGTTTTAAGGTCAAGAACAACCTTCTGTCGAGCAGCGGATGATGGTGGCCACCTTTTGTGCCACAACATGGCCACCGCTGACAGCTTCTACGCCCTCAGCCTGAACGTGGCCCAGTCAAAGAGGATGAGGATACATTTCCACTAGGCCCTCACCCACACCGTGCCATCACCGGAGTCACCAGAAGCCTCCTCCTCCACCACCAGGAAGAGGTCCCGCAAGCCTGAGTCCTCCTCCAGTTCCGAGGACAAAACCCCTGTCCCCTACCAGGAGTCAGGGACCTCGGGACTGGAGGAGGAACTTCAGGACATAGAGGAGGAGAGGGAGTTTATGGCGAGGCTGCAAAATGTAAGTAAAACTAAGATATGTACTTTAAAGACTCAGTCCATTTTATGTCTTTTACACCAGACCTCACTCTGTGTTTTGTGTTTGTGTTTCCTCAACAGACACCACAGAAGGCCAGAGAAGTCTCGTGAACACGCCAGTGTGTGTCAACTTAACTTGTGTGGAGGGAAACGTCTTCAGGCACACAGGAATCACCGGAAAATAGGTTTTGTTTTTAATTCTTTGCTTTTGTATGAGCTGGATTATACAGTACATCTACCAAACGTATTATGAATAAAACAACATGGATATTCCATTACCATGGGTTCTTACCAACATTTTAAGGACCATGTATGACGGGTCAGGATATTGCCATCCTTGTCTAACCCAGACTAAAAGGTACACAGCCACGGAGGGAGTGGAGGGGGGCATTTTATAGCATTTTGACAAGATGCAGAGTGATATTAATCAAATACAGTAATGCACTAAAAAATTAGCCATGCCCTAAAGGAATTGGAATTTTGTGTGTTGATACATTTTGAAACCACTGCACCACTTCAATACATGATGTATGTTCTAATGTCTGTAAGTTTTACATAAATTAAATAATTTGCACATATATGTATGTGTATGTTGTCAGTTATTGTACATTTAGGTTGAAATTGAGTGATGCTTGACATTAAAATTATATGAAAATATGTCAATAAATTTTGATGTAATTTTGACAATCAATGTTCGATGTCACATTTATGTTGAATTTACGTTGAAGCTTGATATCAAAATAGCATCAAAATGACATCAGCATCATGATATCTTGACACCAAATAAATGTTGAATTGACATCAAATGCCAAAAAAGCATGACATCAAAATGACATCAGCAGAGGTCAAAGTCTTGACATCAAATTGACATCAATATGACTTTCATTTTTGACCTATTTCGTGATGTAATTTTGACGTCAATGTTTGATGTCGTATTGATGTTAAATTGACATCAAATGCCCACTGGGAAGTGTGTGTTTTTTTTATATAGATTAGATTAGATAAGTTTTATTTTCTGAAATAAGGCATACTGGCATAGTAACCCAAGTTAGGTTATTTTTGACCCAACTCCTGGGTTAAAAAGGGACCAACTAATTTCTGGGTTATTTCAACCCAGAAAATTGGGTTGTTCTTTTGACCCAGAAGTTGGGTTATATTAACTACAATGTTGGGTTATTTTAACCCAACATTTGGGTCAGGTACTTAACCCAGAAGTTGGGTCAAAATGAATAACCCAATTATCTGGGTTGAATTAACCCAGAAATTAGTTGGTCCCTTTTTAACCCAGGAGTTTTTAGAGTGTAGGTAAGGTCAAATACATTGTATCTATTGTATCTATTTATCATGTAAGCAACCTCTGTTGTAAGGAGAGCTACTATTTGGCCTATGTCTTCTCCTATTTATTGCAGTTAAGCAATTGTTGCCCCTCAAGCAGGCGAGCACATCTATTAGCTGTGTTCTTGATTAGCCGCAATTAATTCTAAGTTTTCTGACATTAATCCCAAACAGAAGGAAGCAATTAAGAGTTTGTCTAACTGAGGCCAAGTGCCTGTAAATTACATTTGGAAAATAGAAAAATTAGATCACTACAGTGCTGTTTGGTTACAGGTGAATGTGTGGGAAGGGAAGCAGATAAGACGGATTGCCAAAACCCATAGCTTACATTCTGCTGATGTGTAAGTATGTTTGCTGGGGAGACATGCAGAGAGGGAATAAGAATTCAAAAGGCAATAGCACTCCTGGAACAATAAATCCACAAAATTAAAGCCGCTGAAGGGTAGATTTTTATGTAAAAATATGCACTGGCTTCAGTTTCGAAGTGTAGCTGCATAGAGGAATGCCTTCACTTCCTACTATATGAGCCATGGTTTTGCCACTCTTTCAGCCAAGCCAGCATATGGCTCTATGGCCAGCACTGTCAGTCGGTCGGTTGTTCCAGCCTGAAATGTCTCAACAGCTATTGGATGAATTGCCATGCAATTTGATAAATACATTCATGTTCACCTCAGAATGACCTGCAAGTGGTCCATTAATTTGTCACGATGTAACTTCATTCAAAGCAGAGCTCCACCAAAGAGCCTGCAATCGTTGCGGAAGGTTATCTGAATAAGAATTTTGGACGTGTGGGGGCGAAGTATCTTCTTAGCTGAAGCCGACAACGACAATTTTTATTTTATATTGCCAATGCAAGCTGAAGCGACGTAGCAGATGACATAGCCGTCAGTCAGTGGAAGCTAACAGAAGCTAGCTGGCGTAAGCCGACAGCTGACCAACGCTACCAAGTGATCGGCGGAGACAGGGAGTACATGTATTTGAAAGAGTCCGGCAGTTGTGGCAGACAGGCTGGGGAGGTTGACAGCTAACGTTAGCCTGCTGAAGCTAACAGTTGATCGATGGTGAGTAACGTACATTACACAGGCTGGCAGCAGCACAGAGTCCAGAGTTGATAAGTGGGGGAGGGGGGTAGAAAGGTGTTGAGAATGACCAACACCTAATCTTAAACTTAGGGTACTTAATTTACTACGACCCACTCAGAGGTTACTTAAATTGGGACGTTCAGTCAAAATCAAGCACGTCACCTTCAAACGGGATCTCTGTTTGCAGGGTTCAGGCTGTACCGGACTCTCCCGGTGATCATCCTGTCTGGGGGGCTGGCTGCACAGTGAGAAGCCACTGCTGACAGGCGCAGAGCTCTGCCGGAACTCTGACTGCTGTCTGTCCGTGCGGCCGTCTGACGGCATCAGTATTAAATTGAGACAGTTTCATTACCGGTTAAAAACGTCTCGTTATCGCGTTAAATAGTAGTCTAATTTGGTACAGTTGGTTTTAACGCCTGATGCTAAGTGTAGGCCTATAGGAGTACACATGAAAACCCTGAACCCTGAATCTGCTCTGTCTTTCTGCTGTGCCCCATTAACGTAGTGTTTAGTTTTACACTATGTAGGTTAAACTCTGCAATTAATCCGCGGTTCACATGTATGTATGAACTATGGTGGTCCGTTACACTGTAGGCTATATTCAACATCACTGATTGACCATAAAGCCCTGTTCATGCTAATTAAACAACTGGACTTTAGGGTCAGGTGTTGTCGTATCCGGCCCATGTCCTGGATGTGAAAGCCCCCTTACTGGACTACTGAATATAATAATATGCCATTATATTTTGTGTTTTGAATTGTTACCTGCCACCATCATTTTGTGATTTCCTTGCAATAAATATTGACATTTTTACCATACATTGGTGCCTAAAAATGTATCAGAATGCAGGAATTGAAGTCTTTTACCCTCAAAATGTCCTATAAAGTATAATCACAGGCAGCCATAAAAAACATTTAAATTGCAGAGTTAGAGTTAAAACGGATGAAAAGATGGAGAACCAGACAGACAATATGTACAGTGTCAACAATCGAACAGACAGTGACAACATACATACTACATACTGTAGAGAATGACAGTAACAGCATACAAACGGCATAAATTAAAAAAAATTATAAACGTGTGCTCTTTAAAAAGTAGAAAGCATTGTTTGCCAGTTACATTAAATGTTTAATGTTACATAAGGTACTGCTTATATTATTTCACCATCTGTACACAAATGTAATTAGTGAATGCAAGTGTCCGTGGGTGGGGCTGCATGGGCGTGGTAATGTGGGCTGGTGTGGCTACAGTGCCGTGTGTGTGTGTGTGTGTGAGTGTTTGTGTGTGTGGTAGTAAAGAGAGAGAATGGGAGAAGGAAGTTTGTGTGAGGTGGACCTGGTCACCACAGACCCAAATCTTCTCAGCTTTTGCTACTGTCATATGCTGCACTGTCTCTTCATGTGGCACATTATTTATATTATAACAAGGTAATGCAATGTGTAATCAAGTGATGACTGATTAACAGTAATGTAAATGCTAAATGCCCTAATACCTGTTGATACTACAACAATGCAAAGTACAGGCTCTTAACCTTGCAGTTTTGCACATATCATGTAAGACTCAATTTCTCCATTTTTTTGCACAAAACTCTCCAGAAAGTGCCATTTAATGGTTTATTTTTCAAAAAATGTTCCTGGGGGTACCCATACCCCCGGACCCCCCTAGGGAGAGCCCACCCGCATAACAAATCCCAATTTAACCCCTGCATACAACGGTCTATGCAAGTAATATTAATGATTACTTTCATTGAATTTTAGATGTTTCATTCAATTTTATAGCATTTGAAAAAAAATGGGGGGTGCTGTCGCTGTGTCATGGGTGTGGCGTATATTTTCCTGCTTTTTTGTCCTTTGCCAATCACACCTATGAATAATATTACTTAGTATCAAAAGTAATTACTATCCCGCCGGTTCCTGCCAGGATTGGCCTGGTGAATGCTAGATCACTAGTAAACAAGACTTTTGTCTTAAAGGACTTCTTCACGTCCAAAGGATTGGATTTCCTCTGTGTGACTGAGACATGGCTGAGTGTTGGTGAGTCTAGCGCTTTCACTGAACTTTTACCCAATGATTGCTGCTACTTTAACTCCCCGCGGACATCGGACCGAGGAGGAGGAATAGCGACTGTCTATAAGAGTCATTATAAATGTAAGCAGCTATTGCTGTCATCATCTTTCACCAGCTTTGAACTGAGCTTATTCGAGCTTGGTCGCTCTCACACAGTGTTGTGTGCTGTGGTATATCGGCCTCCCAAATACAATAAGGACTTTTTAAATGATTTTCTGATTTCCTGGCGGAAATCATGCCTAAATATGACCGTGTTCTTATTGTTGGGGATTTTAATGTTCATGTGTGTTGTCCTGATAAGCCAATGGCAAAGGGTTTTTTAAACCTCATTGACGGACACACACTTGATCTTGTCTTATCATATGGTCTGCCCATTTTTAATCTAGAGATATGTGACGCAGTGTTTTCTGACCATATGCCTGTATTATTTGAGGCTGCTCTTGCCTGTAATAAAGTTAAACCTCGCGCTGCTACTCAGCGCTGTCGCATTATTAACCCTTCCACTGCTGTTCAGTTCTCGGTTGCTTTCAGTCAGAATTCCATCATTCCTGAATCTGTGTGCACTACAGAGGAGCTTAGCTCATAGTTTACTCCACCTGCCAAACTGTTTTAGACACTATGGCTCCATTAAAATCCAGGCAGCCTAAAACTAAATCTGAGCCCTGGCTAGATGACACGACTCATGCTGTCAGACGTGAGTGCTGTAGAGCTGAGCGCAAGTGGAAGGACGACAAACTGCAGGTGTCTTTTCAAATGTTAAGGGACTGCTGGCGTCATTATCAGAAAACTGTGAAAGATGCTAAAAGAAAACATTTCTCAGATATTATCCTATCAAACTGTCACAAGCCTCGTGTTTTGTTTAACACTATTGACTCACTTCAGTTTGAGCCTGTGACTCTTTCCTTTTTACAGGACATTGTTGGTCATTTGAAGCCCTCAGGTTCTCCAAACGATGCAGTCCCTCCTCGACTATTTAAGGAGGTTTTCCCCAGTGTAGGACCATCTGTTATTACAGTCATTAATACCAGTCTGTCCTCAGGTGTGGTCGCTGAAAATTTTCAACACGCAGTAGTACAACCTCTGATTAAAAAACCTGCTCTAGATCCTGCAGTCCTTGGAAATTTCAGGCCTATCTCCAAATTGCCTTTCCTTTCAAAAATCCTGGAGAAGATTGTGTACAGTCAATTAATGGCCTTTCTGGAAGAACAAAATATTCTAGAAGTTTTCCAATCCGGTTCTAAAACCCTGCACAGCACAGAATCAGCACTTTTAAGTTTAAGAGTTTTTAATCAGACTGTGGTGACTGTGTTATCCTTGTGCTTTTAGATTTAACTGCTGCATTTGACACAGTGGATCATGAACTATTGATCTCACGTTTGAAGCAGTGGGTGGGCATCAGGGGAAGGGCACTGGAGTGGTTCAGGTCATACTTTGCTGATCGAACTTTCTGTGTCAACCTTGGTGACTGTGTATCCTCCACTGCTCCTCTCTCGTGTGGGGTCTCACAGGGCTCAGTTATTGGCCCTCTCCTTTTCTCTCTCTATTTGCTCCGACTTGGTTCCATACTTAGGAAGCACGGCATCTCATTCCACTGTTATGCAGATGACAGTCAGATTTATGTGCCTCTTAAAAAGAAAGATGCATGCTCTGTCAGTTTGCTACTTAAGTGTCTCGACGACATAAAGGCCTGGATGGCTCTGAACTTTTTAGATTTTAATGATGAAAAGACAGAAGTGATGGTTTTTGGTGGCACCACTGGGGACCCCCCCCACTGTAAATCTGGGTTCCTTGGCCCATTATATTAAACCTAGTGTCAAAAACCTAGAGGTTAAAGTGGACCCGGAGCTAAAGTTTAACAGTCAGATCAAGGCTATTGTCAAGTCAAGCTTCTTCCACTTGAGGCAGCTGGCCAAAATAAAGCCAATACTGTCAAGACAGCAATTTGAGACAGTAATCCACGCCTTTACCACTCGGCTGGATTACTGTAATGCACTTTATGTGGGAGTAAGTGGGTCCTCCATTGCCGTCTCCAGATGGTACAGAATGCTGCTGCACGTCTTTTAACTGGCACACGTAAACACAAGCACATTTCCCCCATCTTAGCCTCACTCCACTGGTTGCCTATTCAATTTAGGATCCATTTTAAAATTCTTTTATTTGCTTTTAAAGCCCTAAATGGTCTTGCCCCGCCCTACCTCTCGGAGCGTCTACGCCCTTATATACCCACTCGCTCTCTCAGGTCAGAAGATCAGCTGCTCCTGAGTGTGCCTAAAACTAAGCGGAAGCTCAGAGGAGACCGTGCCTTTGCTGTGTCAGCTCCTAAATTATGGAATGATCTGCCACTGCACGTGAAACAGTCCTCTTCTTTGTCTGTTTTTAAATCCCGTGTTAAAACCCATCTCTTCTCTGTGGCCTTTGACACCTAGTAAGATGTTGACTTAATTTACTTCTTTTAATTATTTTGATTGATTGCTTTTCATTGCGCAGCTATTATTTTTATTCATATCAAAATGTTATGTTTTTTATGTATGTCTTATTTATTCTTCTGTACAGCACTTTGGTCAACTTTGGTTGTTTTAAAGTCAAATAAAGTTGGATTGGGTTGGAACCAAACTTCACTGGTGAGACAAACGTGTGACGGTGAGGAAGACGTTTTGTCAGGAGGAAAAACTGATCAGAAAATGTAACTGAACGTTGTAGAAATGTAGTGGAGTAGAAAGTATAGATAATTACTGCAAAATGTAACAAAGTAAAAACCACTCCATTTTGGTCCTATAAATAGCGTGATCAATCACCAAGTAATGCAGGATTTAAGCAGTTTAATTGCTGATGTAAATTGCAGTGTTAGTGTTTCTTTGTGTTTTCTTTGTTCTTAGCTAAGAACAAATCCAAGATAAGAAAACATTAGTGAATGTCAGAATCTTAAAAAACGTAAAACGTGCATAAGTGGGGTTTAAGAACACATTTCTTCGTAAGAACGGTTGGTGATTGAGGCCCATTCTGTTCATGAGCCAGAATACTGTGAATGTGTCCAGTAGTAACAAAGTGTCTAAGCTGATGTAAGGTCATCATGTCAAAATGAAGAAATGAGGTTTGAAGTGCTATCGAAACTGTGAGACAAAACAGTCAACCCCCAATTTAAATACACAAGTGCAGGACGAAATAACCTGCCTTAAGTTCAAATCCAAGTCATCTCATTTACTGAAGGTACTATTGAATACAGGTCAATTTAATCAGCTCATGCAAATTATGTTCAAGTGAAGATGTGAGTTTGAGTTCAGGAATTAATGGAACAACCTCATCCACAGATGGATTTTTAACACACGTATGGCTTTTTTGCCAGAAGAATGACACATTTACTGCAGAGGTGATAATGCAGATAGAATAAGCATTCATCAGCTCTGAAAAGAATATTGAAAATGAAGGTATAGTTTGGAAAATGAGGCAGATTGAAGAATTATATGACTGCGGGAAGCCCCAAGCCAGGACTGCCATCTCAGTATGGGGCAATTAAAGTGTAATGGCACCCAGCCACCACACTAGTGCTCTCCCACACTATTGATTTGTTCTATTTTGAGAAGTTGCTGTACAGCAAAGGTGCTAGGCCTACAGTGTTATTTCTTTCCTGATCAGCCACACTCACAGTTCAGTGGAAACAACATGCTTGAGGTAATTTCCAGGTGGCTATGTTTGCTTAAGTGTGAACTATGTGCCTGCAACATGCTGCAGTACATCATCCTCTTCTTCTCTCCACAATCTTTCTTCACTCTTAGGTGGAGGAAAATACAGAACATTTTATCTATATGTAGATCAAATCTGATCCTCAAGACATTCAAAGACAGAAAGTCAAATGGAAATATAGACGTGTTTTCCCCTTGATTTCACATACCTACTTATTTAACAGCATGATACGCAAAGTTATGTGGCTGCATGTACAGTATAAAGCATGTAGACATGAATCAAAAGTTAATTTAGTGTTTGAATACAACATTAGAATGAGCAAGGTGCATGATCTTTGAATGTTGTTGAACATGGTATGATTATTGGTGCTTGCAGCTGCAACAGTTTCACTACAATTTGCAGGCTGTAGTGTAAAAAGCAAGAAACAGTTAATGTACGGTTGGATTCTGGTGGAGACTCAAATTTAAGTTAGCGCCACGTCGTAATAGATCTCTACTGTATGAATCTTTAAGTGTCTGTTGTCTCTTTTTAGCCACGCTAACCAGCAGGGCTCTATGTTTGTCGGCCATTTGGTTTTATCACTATGGTCCAGTCTGAATTATCTCAATGATTGGATGGATTGCCATGACATTTTATGTAGGCATACGAGAACAACCAGACACATTCAAGCTACTATAACAGGAAGTTGTAATTTATTTAAGGACACACCACTCTACAACTTGTGAAACCTTGAAGTCTGTTGTGACAAGCTGATGGTAGGGGATGAATGTGGCCAGAACAGAATGGATGACTCCTGCTGTTGTATCGACAGCACAGTATGTAGGACGATGCAGTATGTAGGACGTACGATGCAGTATGTACGATGCAGTATGTACAACGCAGTATGTACAACATGGTATGTATGACGTACGATGCAGTATGTACAACCCTGTATGTAAAACGCAGTACGTAGTATACATAGTATGTACGTATGGGGGTGGGTTTCAATAGGGTTGGGTAGCTTGGCTACACTTAGAGAGACATAGTCAGAGTTGTTGGAGAAAGAAAACTGGACTTAATGGTGCGTTCAATTGCTCAGCTCATGGTGCATTCAATGTTGTTGTCTTTTTAGGCACCGGCAGCGTTGAGTATCGTTTTAGCACCAGTATCTGAAAAAACCCAAACGATACCCAACCCTAGGTTTCAGAAGCTGTTTGATGATCCAACAAGCACTTTGTTTGAAGCATGCTGACACCACCACCTCCATGTCCTTTGTTACTGTCTGTGTATTTGTTGTTTGTGATGCGTTTCATGTTTTGTGCCAAACCTGGGGGGAAGACTCCCTGTTTGAACGCAGACAAAGCAAACTACTGTAGGCATCTATTAGCACAAACATAGAGAAGAAATCTGTTGCTGTTGGCTGTTGGTTGAGAGAGATTCAGACACTTCACCCAGATTTGATCACTGTGTGAGCCTAACTTTGTATTCATTCATTATTTTCCTATTGTCACTTATATAAGAGTCTCTTCAGATCTATTGTGATTCCCTTTTAGAGCACCACAGAGTGCACTCTCATTCCCACTTGCCTTAGTGTGACGTGTAACAATGAGTGTGTGTAAGCATCTTAATCCCTGCCTCCTCACTGAATTCTGCCTGCTTCTAACAGCCTGGGATGCTAAACAACGATAACCTTGGGCACCACGATCCAGTGAGCCAGCAGAGAACACTCCTGCTCCTAAAGAGAGAAAATAGAGAGGTAGAATGGAAGATAAAAAAGGGAGAGAGACAAGTATTATTTGAGTAAACATAAGTCACGTGGGCGGCAATGGGGAATGAAAGCGATGTTGAATGTTTGGATGAGTAATGCTTCTGTTCCCATGGTCATGACGCTCACAGAGCAGCGCTGATGGCAGATTTCCACCAACTGCAGAACGGCTCCACTGCGTGTTGGCTCCGTGCTCCGCCGTCCTTCAGTACCCACCAGGTTTGTATTTGTTGCGGAACGGCTGCGTCCATGACTGACAGCTGAAGTCACTAGGACCCACAAGATCTCGCGAATTCACGTATGATCGTGCGATATAACGGGATGTAGTTTCTATAAACAGAACCACAAAACCAATAACAGTTTGTTTCCATTCCGACTTCAAGCCTGTCTCCGCCCATTATGACATTTTCAAGGTGTAGTGCAGGGAAATATGATCCGCTGCGAGCACGGTGTATTTTATTTTGAAAATTAACCAGATGTTTTTATTTTTGTTCTGTGCTCGACTTCCTGTCCCTCACTATCTGCCGTGTGCTGAATTGCTGCAGAGCTGTCCGGCAAAAATAGAAGCTCTGCGTATCTGGGACGGAGTCGGAACGCAGCCGTTCCGCAGTCAGTGGAAATACACACATTGACTTTAATGGAAACCTATTGACTCCGCCGCCGTTCCGGAGCGAATCCGCAGTCGTTCCGGAGCTGATCTGCAGCTGTTCCGCAGTTGGTGGAAATTAAGTAAGTGTGTTCCCTCTGGCTGGAAGCAGCTCAGCTCCATTAGGTGTCCTGTGTGGAGATGACCTAATATTAGTCCAGCGAGCTTATAACCTGTTGCTGATACATAATCCCCCAATATTTCTGCCACAGGCCGCTGCTCAATGCTGATTGAAAATATAGCACCCGGGCAGCTCTGCTTGTTTGGTGTGAAGCTTCTTAAATATGTCCTGCTTACCGTGAAATAATTAAACAACACAGTCAGTGTTGGATTTCAAAGAGAGGCACAGATGGACAGCGATTTCTCAGATTCTGCAATTAGAGGAGTTTAATCTGCATTTTTATAGTTGGTTTATATTGCCTTCACCAATTTACTAGCTATTAGACTGCATATGTTGCTACAGAGCAGTCCGAAATTAGTATACACTCTACAGTTCAAGATGTATAGGGCTCCTGGTCCAAACTGATAAATAACTGGTAAATGTTGCCTCAAGTGAGTTGGAGAATATCCAAACATGTTCCTGGCTTCTTTTTGTCAACGCAGATGGAGTCTGTTGAAGGAAAAGACAACAGATATCAAATGAGTTTTGTTAAAGGGATAATTTCAAAAAGGGGCAGATGGCTTGGGGGGGATATCAGAGGCTGGCAGGTTATTTTTAGACTTACTGCAGCACACCTCAACCTTTCAAGGCACATCCTCTGGCTCCACTGGAGCATTCATCAATGACCCTGCCTGGATAGCGGCCACTGGCCGGGATGAGCTGTTAAACCCTGCTGACCTGGTCATCTGGGCCGGAGCACAACTCTTGGTTAATGTTCATCCTGAAGGATGAGAGAAACTGCCACTGGAGTACAGTAAACCTGGAGGTCTACTTTAATCATGTGCTTTTATTCTATCAATGAAAACGGTTCTATTTTTTTTAAAGGGGCTGTTCTCGCAATACGGAAAAAGAAACACTGGGATTGCCTCCACACGGCTCTCAGAGACTGCTCTCCAATGCGTAAAATACTTTGTTTGCTGTTTTTCACAGCCACATGCACTTACATGCACGTGTGGCCGGAGAAGCTCGGATTACAACACACACACAGAGAGGGAGTGTGACTTCATTCTCTGCTCAGGACGCCATTACTCCACTATGTCTTTACATAGCAAATATTTGTTTGCTGCTCCTCATCAAACTGTCTCCACATGTTGGACTCAATTTATCATGGCACGTTTAGATTTGCAACCAAATTTGAAACACGCTACTGTGCTTTGTATTCCGGAGTTGGCAGGCCATCTCCGTCCACACGTTGATTGAGTCATTGGTATATTGTTATTTATAAAGCTGTTCTGGGCAAACTCCCATCATGTATTTATTATCGCATAACATATATCTGCTGTCTGTCCATAATATACAGAGATGGGAAAGAAACCATGTTTTCTGCTTCAGCAAATTGGGATAGTCTTCAAAAGGGATTTAAATTGAAGAATTTGAGACTAATGTAAACTATGCCCAATAAATTCCATCCTCAAATGTATCAGTAATTTGCCAACTTTTAGCCTTTTCTTGTTTTTGTTGTTTTTTTGTCTGGTATTATATTGTTTTGTCTATTATAACGTCTTGGTCAGGTCTCCATTGCAAAAGAGGATTCCAACCTCAGTGGGACTTTAAAGGTGCGATGTCATGCGTTTTTTAGGCTACAACATTTTTTGTCACATACAGCAAACATCTCCTCACTCTCCGCTAGCTGCCTGTCCCCTGAACACACTGTAAAAAAAACGAGGTCTCTGTAGACAGCCCAGGCTCCACAAACGGCAACAAAAACAAACTGCGCCAACCTGCACCACCAAACGTAACAAACAGAGTTCCAGCCAATAACCGACTAGAAGGATTTTGGAGGTGGGGGTTAGTGCAAGAAAGCACGGAAGGGAGGAGGAGGGGACGGGATGAGGAGGGAAGGGCGAGCTAGCCTAGTTTTATTTGACAATACTTTGAATGTCAACAAGAAGTAACGTCACCCAACTTCGCTTAGAGCACCTTAAATAAAGTAATTAGTAAAAGTAACTAAAAAACACTATATTACTGGACTGATTATCAGCCTTTCTAAATATTTGATACCTTAAAGGCATACTATGTAACTTTTCCCTCTTCGGTCCCCCTACAGGTTGTCTCATTGGAACTACAGCCATGCGAGCTGTAGTTCCAATGAGACAACCTGTAGGGGGACCGAAGAGGGAAAAGTTACATAGTATGCCTTTAAGAAAAGGTCCAGTAAAAAGAAGAGAAACGATATATTACTGCAGATTGATTATCAGACTCTTAATATTTTGTCTTTGGAGCAACAAGTATGCACTCACGCTCATTGTTCTAATATTAGAGCCTTGCTGTAGGTGCATACTTATTAAAGCAAAACCATTGGCAGAATGTTCTTTATTATTTTAACGCATTTGTATTCATTAATGCAGTGGTTCCCAACCTGGGGTCCGGGGACCCCTCAGGGGGGCGGCAAAGATCACAGGGGGTGCACAAGTCTTTATCTGGTTTGAGGTTGAGGTAAAAAAAAAGAAGCTTTTCTTAGACGTAAGTAGGGGGGGCGCCAAGGAAAAAAGCTTGGGAACCACTGCATTAATGGGTCTCTCCTCCTACCTTTTTCTTTTCTTTTTGCAGGGTCAGAATGTTCTTTTCTTAGATTTAGTGTCTTCCTTACTTCTTTTTTCTTGTTTTAGCTCTGTGTCCTTATTTTTTTCTTTTGGAGGAATTGTACGGAGGTGTGATATCTTGACTTTGTTTTATTATTTATTGTATTATTATTTTTGGAGAATCATTTTGTTTCTGTGGGCGTAATTTCTTCGGTCTTTATATATCCACCACATGTTTTTATCCATTCGTTAAAAAGAAATGTAGGCCTATAATATATTTCTGTAAAAATGATATATTTAATTATATAATAAGTTCATAAACCTTCTAATGTGCCAGAGTAAGTTATACAACAGTATGTTTTGCACAAAAACCTTGTTTTCTCTTCTTCAAACAATTGCTTTTCCTTTACTTCATGCACACACACGCAAACACACACACACATGCACACACGCACACGCACACACACACACGTTTGTTTCACTATCTTTGTGGGGACCCGTCATTGACATAGCCCCTTACCCTAACCTTATCCATCACAACTAAATGCCTAACCTTAACCCTCACCCTAACCATATCCTAATTCTAACCCTAATCCTAAAACCAAGTCTTAACCCTCAAACAGCCCTTTAACCTTGTGGGGTCCAGCATTTTGGGCCCCACAAGGCTGTGCAGACCCCACAAGTATACTGTATTCCCCGGACTGCACTAAATATATAATATATATATAAACCATTTTGGTGATTTAATCAGTTTTGCAGCAACAGACTAACACCCCTTTTATTTAAAGGTATAGTAAGCGATGTTAATCCAATACACTTTTTGTCAAATTCAGTGAATATCTCGTCACCTAGCTCTCTATTTTCTGTGTGCGCTGAAAAAAAATCCGGTGTTAATACACTGCCTGTGTAAACGGAATACAAAACCAAAAGGAGTGCACGAGCCACAAAACACTGTTCCAGCCAATCGGCAACAGGCAGCGACAGTTGATGGTGGGGGCAGGAGGGGGGGAGGCAGCATTTGAATGTGCCGGCCTGTAGTTATCTGTCAGTGAATGTAGGGGGCGGAGCTTCTGAAGGTGGGGGGGGGTGTATTTGTTTGGCAGTTGAGTTCAAATATCAACAATCTGCACAGAATCCCTTACTACACCTTTAATGAGCATTTCCTACATACCCTTCCCTTCAGAAATATAATTGTACATGAGGTGTAATAAAGTTGACATCTCTATCTGTTTGTACGGGATGTTTCCACTCTCTCCGCTGCACAACGTTTGTGAGTGAATCTCATTGAGCTGAATCGACACTTAGTGTGATAATTATAAACACTGACAAATCTCCAAATGACAGCCGTCATCTTTATCTTCACGGCTGACAGTGATACGGAGAAAGGCGGAGTGGCTTGTTTAATCTCCAAGCCATAGTTTGATCTCTGGCTTTCTTATACTCTGTACAGGAGGAAGGTGTCACCTCTGTGTCTCTCCCGGTTGCTGTGGCAACGCCTGCCGCAGTGTTTTCGCCTCTGCAGACTTCAGCAGCATCTGTGCAGAGCCGTGTGCGTGCTAACGTGAAAGCCAACACCAGCTACACGTGTTACGTAACATATTGTACTTGCCGTACCTGCACGTTAGCATGGGCAGGAAATTAATAAACAGATCAATTCCTCGCATCCCTTACGTTTTATTAATGAACCTGTTACGACACAACACATCAATGCATTTAAAATGAGCTTACTGGAGTCCCAAGACAGTTCTTACACTCTCTCACTGGGATGTACCTGTTGCTCGTGCAGCACTTGTTGGAGCAGTATTTTGTTGCATTGATATTTCTCCCTCCAAATCTTCATCCTCCTTCCTGCTGACATACCCCTATTCTGTGTTTTGTGGCCTTTGTGACCTTGGGCTTTTTTAAGAGTACAATTCTTCTGACGTGCCAAACTACTTCTGTGCAGCTCACTTACCTCTTCATTCTCTGTTCTCCTCTCCAGCTTTCCCCCTTTTTCCTCCTCCCTCCAGCTAATATCATCAGGCTGGGAAGAAACTCCTGTATTCATTTCATTGTAACTTTATAGTAAAGAGTAAAACAGTGACCCTTTAAATAATGTGCAGCTATGATGTTAAGCATCTATTCATTTGACAGGCTGTAATGTACGGAAGAAGCAAGTGAGAAAAAAAAAAAAGCATTGGTGAGGATACTTTTTCTCAGTGTTTGTTGTTGTAATACTCATTTTGGCCACAGGAGGCTGAAGTGCACCACTTCTATGGTTGCCAGGTCTGCGGTTTTCCCGCGGAATTGGGCTACTTTTGAAGTGCTGCGGCGGGTTGAATTTTTTGCGGACTACTAATGGAGGACAACAGAGTAAAGAACTGGCTACCTAGCTACTGTAGCTAGCAAAGCAAAAGTACAAAACAGGGTAGTTTGTGCATCAGTGTATCGCTCTACATGTTCACGGGGCTTTATTTATTTATGATAATAAATAAACTGTATCTAACAACACAAGGCAAATTTAGGACCTAGGTGAAATAACTGTTTAGGCAAAACTGTTTTTAATGATGGCACACTAAACATTTATGGTGTTACTTTGTCAATATTTCAATATAATATATGATAGTAATGCTGTTGGACTTTAAAAGCAGTGTAACGGTTAGTGTAATATGTTTTGGCAGGGGAATTTGTTTTTGGTATTATTATTTTTTATGAAGAAATATTGTTCTTTTTACTCCACTACATTCATCTGACAGCTTTAGTGACTAGTTACTTTACAAATTAAGAGTTTTGCACACAAAACACATGTAGTTTATAAAATACGATGTTTCATTATAATTTAAACTAGCCAACAACATAACGGCCTACAAGTCCAGCTGACATGATTAGACCATTAAACACTTAGTTGAGTGACAGAACTGTTTAGATCGTTTCCACTTTCTAAAATGGGAGGATTTTTCTGCATTGAGTACTTTTACTTTGAATACTTTAAGTACATTTTCTTGATGATACATACTTAATATTATAAGTATTATTAATATAAGTAATATATGCAGGACTTTTACTTGTGACAGAGTATTTTTACAGTGTGGCATTAGTACTTTTACTTAAGTAAAGGCTCTGAGTACTTCTTCCACCACTGCTAAAGAAAGATTTGACAGTAATGTTATATAACTTGCTAACACACAATATCTAGCCCACCTTGTGTTTAAAGTGAATGAAGAAAGCATGAATTTGTTTAGTCCTATTTAGAATCTGTGGTAGTGGTGCACTTCAGCCTCTTGTGGCCTGTGTTCACATATGAAAAAAATTGATCTCACTTAGAAAAATGTTCCCCCCTCAACTGTAAGTAATTAACAAAAGAGAGAAAACAATTCAGATCAGATGTAGAAAATGTTTTTTCCCACTTGCCCCTCAGGGCTTTCATAGTAATGACAACCAACAGCAGCAAATGTACTCAGCTGTACTTAATTAACGTTCGTTTTGTGTAGAAGAAACACATTCCATATCATTTTGGATATTTTTTTAAATTTTCATTTCACCTTTATTTATACTCAAAGTGTATGTAAATGTACATTTAGAAAACATGGCTTCATAAAGAAGACATTTAAAGTTATTAAATGTAATCAGGCTGCTCAGTTTGTATATATCTTAACTACATAAACAATCCTGCCTAGCTACCTGTTAGCTAACAGCTAGCTGGGCAGGTAGCTAACAGGTAGCCTGGCAGTTGTCGAGTGTAAATGACGGACAGCTGGTGGACAGAATTGTCAGAAACTCTGTTAAACTTTTAAGCACATCATACTGTCACATTGTTTTATATTCACCTTAAAATCTCTGAATTAAGACCTCCAGGCTTTGGAGCTGGGAACTAGCTTGTCATGTCAGTGTTTGAAGCTAACGTTAGCTTTAGCAGCTACATTACAGAGCTGTCAACTGTGTCATTAGAGGTCGCCAGTCTGTCAACCCATGGTCAGACATGACTTACCGGCCAAGCTGTTCTAAAGAATTGTAATGCCACTTTTGAATTATATTTGACTAATTTCAAACATAGCACTAATATAACATAAATATGAGATTAATGAATGATTATAAGATAAACTTTTTTTAAATAGAAAACTAGTCAAGTTGACATTTCTCTAGTCTATATCCACAACGTTCCACTTCCGGGATTGCTCTGTTGCTGGCGGAAATTCCACTGGATGTCCGTTACCATCGACTTTCTTTGTGTTGGCATTCTAAACTCCGGTGGATTTTCTGCTCCTCAGATCTCTGCAGGGTAAATCCAGATAGCTAGCTAGACTAAAGAAATGCCAATAAACCAGAGCGCGTTTTTCTCCCATCCCGAAATGCAGTGTGGACTAGCCAGACCCTCCTACGCGGCACTGTGGAGGAAGGTCTGGCAAAGCGAGACAAACATTTCTTTAACTAACGAATTTAAACAAATTTCATTGTTTGATTATTTGTACTGTAGACCACAAATACAGGCCTCTAGTTAAATTTAAATAAAATATGACATTATTATATAATTAAATATAAACATTTTATATGCAAAAATGAAGAAATTACACCCACAGAGACTCAATTATTCTCCAAAAAACTAAAATTAGATAAGTCCAAAAAAATAAATAATACAATAAATAATAAAACAAAGTCAAGGAAATCACACCTCAGTACAATTCCTCCAACAAAAAAATAAATAAGGACAGAATGCTAAAACAAGAAAAAAGAAGTAAGGAAGACACTAAATCTAAGAAAAGAACATTCTGACCCTGCAAAAAGAAAAGAAAAAGGTAGGAGGAGAGACCCATTAATGAATACCAATGCATTGAAATAAAAAAGAACATTCTGCCAATGGTTTTGCTTTAATAAGTATGCACCTACAGCAAGGCTCTAATATTAGAACAATGAGCGTGAGTGCATACTTGTTGCTCCAAAGACAAAATATTAAGAGTCTGATAATCAATCTGCAGTAATATATCGTTTCTCTTCTTTTTACTGGACCTTTTCTTAAGGTACAAAATATTAAGAAAGTCTGATAATCAATCTACAGTAATATATCGTTTCTCTTCTTTTTACTGGACCTTTTCTTAAGGTATAAAATGTTAAGAAAGTCTGATAATCAATCTACAGTAATATATCGTTTCTCTTCTTTTTACTGGACCTTTTCTTAAGGTATAAAATGTTAAGAAAGTCTGATAATCAGTCTACAGTAATATATCATTTCTCTTCTTTTTCCTGGACCTTTATTTAAGGTACAGTATAAAATATTTAGAAAGGCTGCTAATCAATTATTCCGACATCAGGGGTCACATACCTATTTACCAGAAGCACTGTGGAGGTAAACTAGAAAGCATCGGTGCAGTAGCACTACAGCACAACACAGCGCATATGCTTTTTAAAAGCAGTGTTTTGTCATGGCCTTCAGCATCTTCTCTGGAGAGATGCGAAGATGTTTGCTGAGAGTCCCGAGACAACCAGAACCAATCGGAAACCTTGATGTTTCCATTCTTGGTTGGTTTATTTGTTTTGAAGGTTACGTAATGCATGAGTTGTCTATATCTTGAATATAAATATGAGCTAGTGCCATCTCATCTCATCAGTGCTTTTTTTCATGCACCACAATTGTGATAACAAATATTATTAAATACAATTACATGTGTATTTCTTTTAACACAGTTGCAGTTTTCCACATTAGAGTGGGCCACCATTATATTCCAACTGCTTGTTTTCCTGGTACATGTTTGTTATCTAAATCCGTTGATTTCCTCGGTGCTGATGCACAATCCAGGATAACAGAGTAGAGAAATGTTCAGGCTGTGGGTGTGTGTGACTGAGGCTCGTGTGTGTGGGAGTTCATCAGCTCATTACAGACTAACCATTCTCTTTTGTTTGCTTTTAATGTGAAGGAATGTATTTCCAGTTTTAGAGCCAATGTAGGCTACCTATAATTTGCACATCTCCTAGCAACAAGACTTTGAACAAACTAAATATAACTACAGTACATGCTAAGGTGTCACTATAGGCGCAGCGCCACTGGCTATGAAAAGATTGTGTTATATCTGTGTGTTTGTGTTTGTGCACGGGTGCTGTAAATGCACCATCGCCAGAGGTCTTCCAATAATCCAAAGGTTTCTATATGCACTTCACAGCAGAAAGAGACCATTGAAATGATGTTTGAAGTACAACAAAAACAGCAAAACAACTATACATGCACTTGAAACGTCATCATCACTTGATGAGATAAATAGATAGATATTGATTTATTGATTAATTGATTTATTGTCCCAAAGGAAATTTGTCTTAAACAAACAAACAGTATCTGCAGTTTAAAGAATTCAACACAACACATTGCATACATATACATAAGTACAGTACACAGACGCAGACTGTTGCATCACTCTGCATGGACATGCTCATGTTGCAGCCAACAGCTAGTAAATCGCATCAGTGAGCCAATAAGCTCATAGCATGCTTCTCACAAGATCTAATAATGTTTGTGATTGGCTGTCTAATGTTACATGTTGTAGATGCACGCAGGAAAAAGTCTACATTACACACAGGGCTTACGTAGTAGGAGCTGAGAAAAAAAATTAATAAATGTGTGCCGTAATGTGTAATTTCTTTTTGTTTTATAAAATTGGTATCGTTCAGGAACCTGTATTGAAGTCACAGTATTGCTAACGGTATCACATTTTGTTTAACGATACCCAGCCATATTAATGTAGCCACATGGCTAACCCAATTTACTTCACCCTTTCACACAATACAAGTAGATAAAAGAACTGTGTGACTTTATTAAAGAGCTGCAGCTACTGTAAAGTGATTTCATGTACTGGATAAGGCGAAGTGGTTGGTAGACCTGACTAATACCACTATTATCCTGACACAGTAGTAAGTGTACTGCAAAACAAGGCCTTATTTACACATTGCATGAACATGCAATCTGCAAACACATGTTTATGCATGCAGAATGCATTGCTATAGGAATGGAATCGCATCAGCCAAACTATGTCTGGAGGTGTTCTTGGTTGCATTGTGATTGGATTTCAGCCAAGTGTTAACACAATCAGTTCAGCCCAACAGGTTTCTGCTATCTCAAATAAGCCCAGCTTTTTTTTCTTTTCTTTTTTTTTTTTTGGGGGGCATTTTTAGGCCTTTATTGATAGGACAGCTGAAGAAGTGAAAGGGGAGAGAGAGGGGGGGAATGACATGCAGCAAAGGGCCGCAGGTCAGAGTCGAATCCGGGTCCACTGCGTCGAGGAGTAAACCTCTATATATGGGCGCCTGCTCTACCAACTGAGCTATCTGGGCGCCCAAGCCCAGCTTCTTTTTAATGAATGACTACAGAGACTGATCTTTTTTTTTTTAATCATTGATTTCTTTATTACAACATCATCACTTTACAACTCAACTCCATATACAAAAACATTTTGATTCAAAGAGACTGATCTTTTTTAATGAAAAAAATAATTTTACTTGCTGGGGTTGCTTTATTTCTCTGTTACTGCAATCATGTGCGACTTGAAAATTGACGAATGGCAGTACACAGCAGCTTTGAATAACCTAATAACGTGGATGCTGTCAAATATTCAATCACAATATTGTGATCGCGTGGCTCACATATATTACATTGGTGTAATTTGTGATGCTTGTTTACCTTAATACCTTAGTTTTTGAACTGACTTCACAAGATTTTGCTATATCGTACTTTGACGAGGAATATAAACACTTCATTCAACCTTCTCAAATCTTAGCAGGGTATAATGTTGTCTTACCACAAACTACCGGTTAAGATTAGATCGTTTTTTTATTTGGTTTAAATCAGAAAATATCTGATAAAGAACATGTAAACAAGACGTGACCCAACCAGTTTTAATATTCAATGCTATGGACACCTTGTAGTTGATACTTCCATAAAAAAGGATGTATTCAGCGGAGAACAACATGTACTGACTAATTACGGACGTCTCGATAAAGGCCAGTATCATTCCAAATCTAGAGAGACATTTTTTTCTTTGAAAAACAAAAGACAAAGCTCCCCTGAGGTCCTCTGTGACTGCTGCTGGTTGCCTGTGTTGAGTGAAGAATGTTTTTAATACAGACGTGGAGCTGAATGTCACCCTCCTGTAGCTCCAGCCTCCCCTGGGCTTTCTCACCCCCGCCCTCCTGCTGGATGGTCTGTCTGTCTTCCTACCCCCCCCCCCCCCAGACCCACACCCCTCGCTGTACGCAACAGCTCGGCACACCAGCGGCCCCGAACGCAGCTCGGCTCTTTCATTAGGCATGCATTGCGTCCTCCGTTTAATATGTTTTACCCCCAGTTGAAATTTTTAAAACAATAGCAAATTATAATAATGTAATACAAAAAAAAACAGATGAAACTTACACTATTCGCCAAACAGTAATTAAATATTAATATTAGTCTTACGCGCATGACATTGTCATTCCGGAGTTTGAGGGTAAAGGCCGTTCTGACTCATAATGTAAACTGTTGCTGAAAAGGAACAACGCGCTGTATTCACTTACTACTTACAACTTTTTACAGGTCAGTGGGGATGCATAGCACTCAAAACCAACACGAAAACTAGAAGGGCACTCGGAGAGAGCAGACCTCCGCCAAGGCAGGAACTCCGTTATCCAATTATGCCGACACCACATGAATGCAGCACAAACAGCAAAATCTTAGCGAAAGTTAAAGGTCCCATGCAGTGTTGGTCATCTTACTTTAAAAAAAGTAATTAGTCACAGTTACAAATTACTTCTCCCAAAAAGTAATTGAGTTAGTAACTCAGTCACCACATTGTAAAAGTAATTAGTTACTCAGCAAAGTAACTGTGACGTTATTTTTTATGTTCTATATAATGCTATTACGTTCTATAACATCCTTGCAATCAATGTGTTCAGCTCGGCCTTGGTCACCTGTTGCTGACCCGAAAAATTGAGCGTTGCTTGTTTTAACAGAGTGGCTCCGTCTCCTTCGCTGGAGCTCACGCTAGCTGCATTTGGGCTTGGGGTTGGGTTAGCAGCAGCAACCAGTGTCGTGTTAGCATGTGTTGATGTGAGGTGCTTCATAAGATTTGAGTTGCTTGAGGCAGACGGGGATAAAGTCTTTTTTCCTGGGCATAGCATGCATGTTACATTAACATTGTTACCCTTTAATTTCAATGAGCAAGAAGTAGTGCCGGTACTTCCAGTTCGAGAATGCTACCTTTGAATTTCCCTGGCTCGTCGCCATTGTCGCTGTCTGGTGTTTAGTGGTAGTCAGAGCGTGCAGTGAGACAGGGTGAGCAGGGCATCCGCCCACCCAGCCAATCATCATCGCATTTGCAATGGTGTCATCATCCTCACCCCTGCTCTCTCCAGGCAGCTGATGTGTAGCCAAAGCCTACCTCATTCAACCAAATTGTAGTAACGCGCCACTTTACATTCTCAGTAACGATAACGGCGTTGCAACAATGGGAAAAGTAATTAATTAGATTACTCCGTTACTGAAAAAAATAACGCCGTTATACTTAAACGCCGTTACTCCCAACACTGGTCCCATGGTCCCATGGAGTTTTTTTTAACATTAATGTGAGTTCCCCCAGCCTGTCTATGGTCCCCCAGTGGCTAGAAATGGTGATAGGTGTAAACCGAGCCCTGGGTATCCTGCTCTGCCTTTGAGAAAATGAAAGCTCAGATGGGCCAATCTGCAATCTTCCCTTTATGACGTCATAAGGGGAAAGGTTACCTCCCCTTTCTCTGCTTTGCCCGCCCAGCAGTTGGTCAAGGCCCCCCCCCCCCCCCTCTCTCTCCTCCTCAATAGCATTTAAAGCTACAGACACAGAAATGGCACATCCTAAGGAAAGCTCATTGTAGGACTGGCTCTAGTGGCTGTAATTCTGCACCAAGCCTGAATTTCGGGAAATAGACTTCAGATACAGTATTAGGGGACCACTAAGGCCTATATAAAAGAGACTTCAGATACAGTATTAGGGGACCACTAAGGCCTATATAAAAGAGACTTCAGATACAGTATTAGGGGACCACTAAGGTCTATATAAAAGAGACTTCAGATACAGTATTAGGGGACCACTAAGGTCTATATAAAAGAGACTTCAGATACAGTATTAGGGGACCACTAAGGCCTATATAAAAGAGACTTCAGATACAGTATTAGGGAACTACTAAGGCCTATATAAAAGAGACTTCAGATACAGTATTAGGGAACTACTAAGGCCTATATAAAAGAGACTTCAGATACAGTATTAGGGAACTACTAAGGCCTATATAAAAGCATCCAAAAAGCAGCATGTCATAGGACCTTTAAAAATAATTGGTCTCTTCGCTCCGTGATTCGGATCTGCTCCAAAGTCTAATGGGTTTTTCCGTGGCCCGTGCTACACCCTTCTACCTAGTTTCATGAAAATCGATCAAGTAGTTTTTCCATAATCCGGCTGACAAACAGACAAAGAAACCGATTAACCGAGCCAAAAACATAACCTCCTTGGGCAGAGGTAAAAACCGTAGTAATGTTACCACCGACCATAATGTTGTTTTGTTACTTTGTCACAGTTTTGTTGCTAAATGATATTAAGAAATGAGTGGTAAATAGCCTGTTTCATGTATCCTAAGGTGCCGTCTATGTGCTGGGTTTTTCATTAGCGGTGGTTAACAAGCAAATTAGCTCACTGACAGAAACCTAATTTTATAATAGTTTGGCACAATGTTTAGTATGTGAATCGAACCTATCCTTATTTCTTTTGTACATAATACAGTGAGTGATACAGTGGAAGTTGCTTCAGTTTAGGCTTGTGAAGGTTTTAATGTTTTCCTAGCCTAAAGCTGAGTTCTAAGTTAACATGTTATCAGTAACTTGAATACTAAGTTTCATACTGTGTTTAGTGTGTTATGTATATATGGACCCACCTGCTCATGTCTTCTCAAGTATCACTTATGCATATTCACATGTATGCTAAAAATGGCTGTCAACAATAGCAAACTTAGTATCAAAGTATAAAAATAATGTTTGTATAATGTGCTGACAGTAAAAGTAGTGGTCATAGTGAATGAAACTGTGATCTGAGATGGACATTGCGAACTCTGGTTCAAAAACTGAAATAGAATCGTTTTTGTGAGAGAGAGGACACCATATAAATATGATATGATAATATAATATAAAACCAAATGGAATGTAATTGGAAGAAATACGATGCTTTTGAGTAACCATTGCAAATAAAGGAAACTGTTGCTGTTTTCACTTAATACTATTTACAACTTTTTCCAGCTGTGTTGCAGCGTAATCTGTTCACCTGGGACCACACTCAGGACCTGTAACATACACTGTTTTTCATTGCTGTGCCGGCCCATACTGTAGCTACGAGTGCACCCCCACTAATTTCACATTCAAGTGATTTAGTTCTGGAACAGGGCCTGATCACGCGCAGCTTGGCTCTTTCATCAGGCTGTCACACAGGCTCAGTCGCTCTGACTCACAGTGTTTATCACAGCTGCGGGCGTGACACTAGAAAGCCTATGATAACTGTTTTTGTGTGTGTGCGTGTACGTGTGCATGTGCGTGTGTAGGCTGCCGTTATTCTCGGTGGAGTCATTACTCGGGTGATCTCTTCGGGCGCCCCTGAATCCCCCATGTTCGGAGTCAGTCTTCCCCTCAGCCCGCCAGGAGCCCAGTTCACTGAGTTCGTTGTTCAAAACAAATCATTGTGTTTCCCTCTGCACCTTGGCCAAATAGGGGCCACATCAGGAATGACTCGCCGCACATCCATAGCGGAATTGAACTGAACTCACTCAGTCTTTTTTGTGTGTACATTGTAACAGGAGAGAGAGGGAGGTATAGCTGCGTGAGAAGAGAGGAATGTACTTCAGTGTTTGTGTGTGTGTGTGTGTGTGTGTGTGTGTGTGTGTGTGTGTGTCACGTCACACTTTTTCTTAACAGAAATTAGTCATGCATGAGATTAACAGGAGGGAATTCATTTTAATAACCACAGCTCCAGCACTCTTCAGTGATGTCAATAAAATGTATTTTAGGACAAACCAAGCCTATTGATCCTACCATCAGAAACAGTGCGACAGGCCATTAATGGTTGAGTCGGCTTTTGATGAATACAAATGAAATGGAGATTGGTTGGGAATCCTGTGAATGGCCGTGCATGAGATTTAAATGGTTGGTTTGAAAATTCTTAATTCTTGCGCCTGCCAAACTCTTTTAGAGTTCCATTTTTGTACCGAGTGTTCGACAAAAGAAGAGTTCCCTCCGGGCCTGCTAATCCCCTTTTTTCTTTGTGCTCTGTTTCCAGATGTGTTGGTGAATGGGAAGCCATGTGACTGCGATGTCATTGCCGACTGTAAAGCGGGTGACGCTGTCACCCTGGAGGTACAACTGACCAATCGGAGCAAGAACTCAGTGGGCCCCCTGGCTCTGACTGTGGTGCCCTATCAGGACTTCCAGAACGGAGTCCAGAACTACAATCTGGAGGACGCGGTCACCTTCATCGGCTCCAACACTTTCTATATTGACACGGTCAGTAGGGGCCGGAGTACTTCATGTCATGCGGTCATTAATGTACAGTATTCATCAACAATTCTATTCTAGTCTTATCCTATGAAGACATATTTTGTATTATTACTAATGTGTGTTACTGAAGGAGGAAAACGCTGCACTTGTCAGTACCTTTTAATCAAAGCCACAGTCGGCTTCAAACCTACCGCACCACCCTGTTGGCTTCACTCTGGCTGACAGTGTGCCAGGTTCATTTTGAAACTGAATATTTAACTGAAAAGGTTGGCTGCTCATGATTTGTACTGCTGTCTTTGTCATCACCAGGTTAAACCCAAGGAAAACTCTGTCTGTGTGGGTGCCCTGCTCTTCCTCTACACTGGAGATTTCTACCTTAAGATCAAGTTCCAGGACGACAGTGCTGGACGAGAGCTTCCTTTAGCCTGGTTCACTCTGCCCAGCGTCCACATCCGAGCCCTGGCCACGCCGCTGCAGGCCGGGGCCTGAGGTTCTGGTGGCCTCAACATTATAGCTCTGAATGAAGGATGAAGGGTTTTGATGTTGAAGTTCTCTGTAAATACACAATTTTCTTGGGAATTGAATCACATGTAAATATCATTTTGGTAAAGGTTACAGCATGTGTACAGTACAGTGCAGCAGAGGTGTCAAGTAACGAAGTACAAATACTTTGTTACCTTACTTAAGTAGAAATGTTGGGTATCTATACTTTACTGGAGTAATTATTTTGCAGCATACTTTTTACTTCTACTCCTTACATTTTCACGCAATTATCTGTGTTTCTAAACACACACAAATCAAAAACCCATCCAGACAAATCACAGCATCCAGATAGAAGTGAATGGATGAGAAGTATAAACATATACCATCCCGACTCCCTATTGGTTTGTATGCCATCCATCTGCACACACCCGGTGCTAATACGGCACGGTGCCTTAACGACCATTATCTACCGGACCGAGTAGCAACGCAGATTTCGGTGCCTCATTAGGTGCTACTTAAATGCCTGCGCTTCTCTCTGATGCTCCAAAAACGGACGATAGAGGGAACTGAAACATCGCCACACGGGACGCTAGTAAACACTACACTCGACAGCAGGTAACGTTAGCCTACCATTAGCTAGCAGCTGGAGTAAACACAGTTAAATGCTGACAGCTAAACGGTGTAAAAGTGTGACTGTATTTAACTGTAGAGGATTGTAACACCAGACTGTAGCTGCCGTTGTCTGAAAAAGAGATGTGTCACCTTTTTCAGCCCTTCTGAGTTTGCAGGTATGATTTTAATATAACATTATTATAGTCATTATGGCCTTTAGAAAAATGTTTTTTTGTGGAGGTGGGGTAGTGCACTATAAGCCCCTGTGGGGCGGGCTAAGCTTTTGTCCCTAATGGCATTTTTTCCCCCTTACATTACTTTTACTTTTATACTTTAAGTAGTTTTGAAACCAGTACTTTTATACTTGAGTAAAAAGCTTGAGTTGATACTTCAACTTCTACAGAAGTATTTTCGAACCCTAGTATCTATACTTCTACTTGAGTAATAAATGTGGATGCTTTTGACACCTCTGCAGTGCAGGCACACAAACTTACACGGACACACTCCCGCACACAGTCAGTGCGTATGTGGCTATCTAGCTAATGATACAGCTAACATCTGTACAGTTGGCTGTTTGGGGTGATTAAAAACCATCCGCTTTGAATGTTATCAGCCAATTGAATGGGCGTTATCAGTTGTTTATCACTACCATAGATATGATATGGTCCTACCCTACCTCAGTAGGCCGTTATCATCTATTGGTAAGCTGGATCACCCATCGGCATCAAAATATAAAACACTCAGAGAAAACTGCTCGGCCGCGGCGCTGCAAGATGAAGACCACCAATGGTAGGGCGTAGTATAAAGTAACAGTAGAAACAGTAGAAACAAACTCAGGACTTTCCCACTGTTCCACAAAAAGTCACCAAAAGTCAAAGTTGACTATAAGTTACGATTGCTACGTAAGTTATGTTCCTTATGTTCCTTGCGTCCCGTTCTTAACTAACAAACATTAGTATTTTAACCCAAAACATGATCTTTTCCTATACTTTACCAAGTACTTTTGTTGCCTGAACCCAGCCAAGTAATGTTATTTATGTTAAACTTCACAACGGGAATCCCAGAGCATTAAATAGTGACATCAAGTGGTCCTGGCCAAGCTAACAGCAACCATTACCATGTGAATAGGGGTTAGAGTTAGGGTTTGAACCTACTAGTAGATGTAGCCGGCCCCTCCTAACCCATGTCTATGAGGCTGATAACCACTAATAACGCCCATTTAATGGAGTGATAACATCCTAAACGGGTATTAAAAACAAGCTGCTTCTATTTCTTTCTGGTGCGACCGAGCACCAATATTGTCACACTTGTTTTTATCTTTAGCTGTTTTTTGTTTTTTTATCACAGTGCCATTTATGTTAACTTGTAACACTGAAAGAAAATTTGAAGAATTGGTGTTAAGGGGCAGAAGACCTCAGAGCCCCAATTGAAGAAGAGGAGCTGCAAAACCCTGGAAATATGACATAAGCCAGAGTCTATAGCCAGTTATGTACACATAAAATATATTTATTTCTACTGCTGTATGGATATTTTATCTTGCCTCTGTGCCACCACAATTAATTACTGATGAATCTGACTGTCTTAGATTAGCCTATCATTATGTACAACCTATAATTGTTGTAAATAAATGCTAAAGGAAGCAACCTTTGTTTGTTTTGACATAATTGCAACTCTTTGCATTTGTCTAAACCTGCCATTAAAGCTCTGTGTCCGTCTTCATTTTCTGCCTACTGAGATGTTCTCTATCACCTCAAAGCTTTTTGGGAAGCTCAAGTCTGACATTCACTTACACCAAAATCCATAAACGGTGATAAACGGGGGGAAAACATTGTTGACTAATAATCATTTTTTACATTTATTTCAACAGGGAAGGATCACTATTTTGAGGCTAGCATAAAAGTGCCCCTATTACTCCCATTCAAAAGGCCATTTGACCGAAAAACTAAAATACGGTACATCTTAAAAGTGGCGCTTCCGTCCTAAATATGCTTTTAAACGAAAGTTTGACTCGGGTACATTCAGAGTTACGCTTTAACTGTATCTGTGGTTGGCTACCATAGTGGCTATAGTTATTGTATATCAGCTGTTTTCTTACTAATAGGCCAATTTATCTTTTCCAATAATATGTTGGATTCATGCTAGTGTATTTTTCTGCCTATTTTAATTTTGGGGTGAAAGAACTTTCAAAAAGGTAAACAAAACAATAATTTGGAGGGTTCTCTGCATCAGCCATACGCTTGGCCTGGAAGTGTTATTTGAGACTGGACGTACTCCGGTGGTAACTCGGGTCACATCGACAGTACATATAACTATTCTTGTCGAGAGAACCATCTGGAAGGGCTTTAAAACGAAACTTGCCATTCAAAAGATCCTTTTCTTCATCCATTTCTGCTCAAGGAGCTTTGTTTCTGTTAGCCATCCACAACGTTACTGCTACATCGCTTCCTGATTTCTCAAACTACGGAGTGGCCAGATGCCCAAATCACAGAACACACATGCGTTAATTGCGTGTCAAACTTATTTGTGGCTTTAAAAGGGAAAATATGTATATATATATTTTTATTTTTGATCAGGCTCAGCCCAAAATCTGCTCCCGTGGTTCGGGCTTGGGTTGGGCTTGGACCGAAACTATGTTCTCCAAGCTTTTAGGTTACCACTGGCCCCAGCAGTAGCTAATACAGTATTATACATAGAGCGTTGCAAGCCCTTCCTCCATTCATTATGCCAGGAATGACTTTCCATTTATGTAAATGTCAATGTAACTCTGTATTCTACACACGTGGGTTTTCTGATACGTGAAGCCTTGTTGAAGCCAGGAAAAGCATGACAAATGGCAGGCATCTGGTTTTCTGAATCTAGTGTTGTTTCCCCATGAAGGTCACATTTGAAGTTCAGTGACAAATGGCTTTTCCGCTTGTAGTAAATGTTAGTTTACATATGTGAATAATACATCAGAGAATCCACAGAGTTCATCGGTTATGCACACAACGCAAACAATTCCAAAGTCATGCCCTCCATGCTCATTAGGTTGTTTATCTTTTTTTTTATTTATTTGATAAGGAATAATGCGAGTGTGTACCAACTTTGAAAAGTTGGAGATTGAAGGAAACACTGAGGTGGTTGCTGTATGCAACAATAGAACTGTCTTTAGTGTTGGACCCTGGGCTGCTGTCAGTACAGGCCAACAAAGACTACTCCGTATGTATGCAAACATAGCTTCTGCATACTGTTCACTGACCCTTAGAACTGTCTTTTTCAGTAAAAGGTTACTCCATTTCATAAGCTTAAATTACAAAGCAGGGCTTCAATGAGAAGTGTCCTATCCTTACTTATCCAAGCATAAATTCACATTAATTAAATTCTGGGGTCCTGGACACCTCTCTGTGCAGAGGAATTAAAGAAATGGAACTCCAGACCAAGAAAACAACCCCAATCTCTGGCAGCAAGTAAGCACTTAAATCAGGGATTCGCAAACATTCAATGCTTTTCCTTTCTTATTATTTAATTTGGTCGTACGCAGCCCAGACTGACCAGGCTGAGCTGAGTATTTCCATAGATTCAGATTTTACATTCAATGTGTGACAACACCGATGTTGGTAAATAAATAAATAGGGAGGACAGATTTCAGAAAAGGTGGGTCTTCATTACCCCCCAAATGTGAATGGGACCCTAGAAAACACAAAACAGCAAACTGAATGGCAACAAAAGTTACAAACTAAACTCAGTGACAAACGTACTGTATAGTGTATAACCATTTTAAAATGAGTGGTGACCAAAACACAATAATTGAACATCTAATCCTCAACAAATACCATCCATCCATCTTCATCCGCTTATCCGGGGTCGGGTGGCGGGGGTAGCAGCTCCAGCAGGGGACCCCAAACTTCCCTTTCCCGGGCCACATTAACCAGCTCCGACTGGGGGATCCCGAGGCGTTCCCAGGCAAGGTTAGAGATATAATCCCTCCACCTAGTCCTGGGTCTCCCCCGAGGCCTCCTCCTAGCTGGACATGCCTGGAACACCTCCCTAGGGAGGCGCCCAGGGGGCATCCTTACTAGATGCCCGAACCACCTCAACTGGCTCCTTTCGACGCAAAGGAGCAGCGGCTCTACTCCGAGCTCCTCACGGATAACTGAGCTTCTCACCCTATCTCTAAGGGAGACGCCAGCTACCCTCCTGAGGAAACCCATTTCGGCCGCTTGTACCCTGGATCTTGTTCTTTCGGTCATGACCCAGCCTTCATGACCATAGGTGAGGGTAGGAACAAAAACTGACCGGTAGATTGAGAGCTTTGCCTTCTGGCTCAGCTCTCTTTTCGTCACAACGGTGCGATAAATTGAATGTAATACCGTACCTGTTGTGCCGATTCTCCAACCAATCTCCCGCTCCATTGTCCCCTCACTCGCGTACAAGACCCCAAGGTACTTGAACTCCTTCACTTGGGGTAAGGACTCATTCCCTACCTGGAGAAGGCACGACATCGGTTTCCTGCTGAGAACCATGGCCTCCGATTTAGAGGTGCTGATCCTCATCCCAGCCGCTTCACACTTGGCTGCGAACCGATCCAGTGAGTGCTGAAGGTCACAGGCCGATGATGCCATCAGGACCACATCATCTGCGGAAAGCAGTGATGAGATCCCCAGCCCACTGAACTGCAACCCCTCTCCACCCCGACTACGCCTCGATATCCTGTCCATAAATACTACAAACAGGATTGGTGGCAAAGCGCAGCCCTGGCGGAGGCCAACTCTCACCTGAAACGAGTCCGACTTACTGCCGAGAACCCAGACACAGCTCTCGCTTTGGTCGTACAGAGATTGGATGGCCCTGAGAAGGGACCCCCTCACCCCGTACTCCCGCAGCACCTCCCACAGTATCTCCCGGGGCACCCGGTCATACGCCTTCTCCAGATCCACAAAACACATGTAGACTGGTTGGGCATACTCCCAGGCTCCCTCCAGGATCCTTGCGAGAGTAAAGATCTGGTCCGTTGTTCCACGACCAGGACGGAATCCGCATGGTTCCTCTTCAACCTGAGATTCGACTATCGACCGAACCCTCCTTTCCAGCACCTTGGAGTAGACTTTACCGGGAGGCTGAGAAGTGTGATACCCTGTAATTGGCACACACCCTCTGGTCCCCCTTTTTAAAAAAGGGGAACCACCACCCCGGTCTGCCACTCCTTAGGCACCGTCCCAGACTTCCACGCAATGTTGAAGAGGCGTGTCAACCAAGACAACCCCTCCACACCCAGAGCTTTAAGCATTTCTAGACGGATCTCATCAATTCCTGGGGCTTTGCCACTGTGGAGTTGTTTAACTACCTCAGCAACCTCCACCAGGGAAATTGATGCCAATCCCCCTCATCCTCCAGCTCTGCCTCTACCATAGAGGGTGTATTAGTCGGATTTAGGAGTTCCTATTACCTCCTCAGTTGAGGTCAACAGCGTCCCATCCTTACTGTACACAGCTTGGATGGTTCCCCGCTTCCCCCTCCTGAGGTGGCGAACGGTTTTCCAGAAGTACCTTGGTGCCGACCGAAAGTCCTTCTCCATGTCTTCTCCGAACTTCTCCCACACACGCTGCTTTGCCTCTTTCACGGCAGAGGCTGCAGCCCTTCGGGCCCTTCGGTACCTTGCAACTGCCTCCGGAGTCGTCTGGGATAACATATCCCGGAAAGACTCCTTCTTCAGTCGGACGGCTTCCCTGACCACCGGTGTCCACCACGGTGTTCGTGGGTTACCGCCCCTTGAGGCACCTAAGACCACAGCTCCTCACCGCAGCTTCAGCAATGGAAACTTTGAACATTGTCCACTCTGGTTCAATGCCCCCAGCCTCCACAGGGATGCACGAAAAGCTCCGCCGGAGGTGTGAGTTGAAAGTCTGTCGGACAGGGGCCTCCTCCAGACGTTCCCAATTTACCCCGCACTACCCGCTTTGGGCTTACCAGGTCTGTCCAGAGTCTTCCCCACCCCTGACCCAACTCACCACCAGATGGTGATCGGTTGACAGCTCCGCCCCTCTCTTCACCCGAGTGTCCAAAACATACGGCCTCAGATCAGATGAAACGATTAGAAAATCGATCATTACCCACGTGCGCGTTGAAGTCCCCCAGCAGAACTATGGAGTCCCCGACTGGAGCCCCATGCAGGACTGCACTCAAGGTCTCCAAGAAGGCCTAATACTCCGAACTCTTGTTTGGTGCATATGCACAAACAACAGTCAGAGTTTCCCCCCACAACCCGCAGGCGTAGGGAGGCGACCCTCTCGCCCACCGGGTTAAACTCCAACATAGCGGCGCTCAGCCGGGGGCTTGTGAGTATCCCCACACCCGCCCGGTGCCTCACACCCTGGGCAACTCCGGAGAAGAAAAGAGTCCAACCCCTATCCAGGAGTATGGTTCCAGAACCAAGACGCATAGAGGTAAGCCCCACCAGATCTAACCGGTAGCGCTCCACCTCCCGCACAAGTTCCGGCTCCTTCCCCCACAGAGAGGTGACATTCCACGTCCCCAGAGCCAGCCTCTGCTGCTCGGGTCTGGTCCGTCGAGGCCCCTGACCTTCACTGCCACCCATGTGGCAGCGCACCCGACCCCAGCAGTTCCTCCCACAGGTGGTGGGCCCATGGGATACAACAAATACCATCAAGTATATTCTTCTTTTACTTCCTTAGTATGAGCCATGCTCCCGAACTGTTGGATCCTACACTTCCCATTGTGTCTTCCCTGCATAATAAATGCATAGATGTCTTAACTGGTTACTTTAAATATCTTTCAACTGGGCTGCGATGGATGGATGGAGCAATTGCGCGTTGTCAATGTACAGTACGTCCACTAAAAGTGCTATTTTTTTCCACTGACAGGCTCACATAATATAAGTGTCTGACTACATTATGGGAAGATGGAGTTTATATTTAACCTGCCATCCTTTCGTGTGTAACTTACTGAGGCCAGGTAAACACAGTAACTTTAGCTAATAGCATTAGCTTACCTCTGCTCTGTCTGCAGCTCTCCCCTCTTGGAACAGCATTGTTCTTTAGGAAAATGTGCTTTGGTACAGGATTATTTCTCATCTTTGGCTGGCAGGAGCCATCCCTGATTAAATTGGGCACTGTAGACCCGATGGTGTGCGAGGCGCCGTGTATGGACAGGAGCGTTAGGATCCAGCACAACCAACTTCAACGTGTTGGTCGGTATCCAAAGGTAACATCTATGAAAGCTGCGTGTAGTCATGTCAAGTCTAGCTTGACATTTCCTTTGGCACAATTCAGAAATGTGCAATTGAAAATTAAAAAACAAGGCTACGCTGTCTCTAGTTTAACCCAAACCACAATCTTTTTCTAAACTTAAAGGTGCTCTAAGCAATGTCGCACGTTTTTTTAGGCTACAACATTTTTTGTCACATACAGCAAACATCTCACTATCCACTAGCTGCCTGTCCCCTGAACACACTGTAAAAAAACTCTCTGTAGACAGCCCAGGCTCCACAAACGGCAACAAAAACAAACTGCGCCAACCTGCACCACCAAACCTAACAAACAGCGTTCCAGCCAATAACCGACAAGAAGGATTTGGTGGTGGGGGTTGGGGGTTAGTGCGCGGAAGCACGGAAGGGAGGGAGAGGGGACGGGATGAGGAGGGGGGGCGAGCTAGCCTCCGTCAACAACAAGTGCCGTCACCCAACATGGCTTAGAGCACCTTTAATTAAGTAGTTTTCTAAACCTAGCCAAACTGCGACAGTTTCACAATATTAACATGTTTAACACCATGACCGTTACATTCTCTGGTTTAGATATGAGGACAGGAAATGCTCTTATAGGTAGTATTAGAGGGAAGAAATTAACGACACATCATCTTTTGGTTTGGAGGACTTGTTGAGAGCATCGGTGTGCGTTAGTTTATGGTTCTTCACCACACTTCCACTGCCCCAAACTATTGCTGACCTCCCCAGAAAGGAGGACACATCCCGAAGAGACTAAGCATCTTGTCTGAAGTTTAAATGAGGTTTCTCATCAGAAAGTCACCGGCGCATTATTAGCCACCATGCCTTCATTACCTTGCAGCACACCTGTAATCCTGATTGTAATCAGCCTAACAATCAGCCATCAATCTTTTCTGATGCATCTCCTCCCCGCCTGAGAGTAGGTTCTTACAACAGGGAGGAAAATTAGTTGTTTGAGAGCAAACAAGAGTCTTACATGTAGTGGTGAAGCATTCCCCCGCAGCGCTGCTGAAGACAGTACAGTGTGTCACTGTGCATGAAAAAAAACATTCATTCATGCAAATTAATGTACAAGAAGCCAGACTTCAACTACAATCCCTTCCTTCTCTCTTTCAGTATTGAGTAATAAGTCATGTCCATTCATATACAGTATAATGTATCTGCAACCTTGACATGTAAATGATCTCAGGAGTGGAGCAATGGAGGTGTTGTGGTGGGGGGGGATTATGGTGTGTGCTAAAGAAAGACAAGTGATTTGACACCTGCACTGTATTCGCTCTCAAGCCTGTAGCACTGCGAGAGAAACGCACAGGAATGCTGATCCGCTGCATGTTTACTGATCCACTGTGACTTTATGACTTAATTACTACGCTATCTGCCGCAGCACACGAGCTGTTAAATATGAAATAAACCTAACCTGAACTGTAAGATGTGACTGCAGCTTATGTATTTCCTCCTAGTTAAAAGTCTCCATGAAATGAAAGAAATCCTTTTTTCACCTTGTTCACAAGCCTTACATTGATGATGTTGGGCTGTTTCACATAGTCACAATCATTGTGGTGCCGAAATACTGAAGCCTTTATTTTTTATTTTTTATTCATCTTTATTCCATTTAAATGTTTTCTTCTTGCCTTAATTCTGCCCACAGTACAATGGGAAGACATTTACTTAAAGAATCTGAATCAATGATGTGTATTTGTAGAATAAACACCTCCCCAAGTCATTCAAATCCCCAGAAATAATAATACCAAGAACATGACGTGTGTGTCCTCAGTGGTAGTTCTCTCCCAGCCCTGACTACTGTTGATTTCTGCTCGGGCCGCTTATGTGTAATTCAGCCAATCAGTGTAGTGCTGACCCACATGCTGTCTTCTTAAAACACACACACACACACACACACACACACACACACACACACACACACACACACACACACACACACACACACATACACATTAGAGGAGTGAAGATGTCGTAGTCAGAGCTCTATTGCAAAATACAACATGCATGGCAACCCTTCCTTGATTACTTTAACAGCCTACCATGTACCAGTGTGACTGAGTCCCCTATAAAAATGCAACAATGTTGCAACTACACCCCCGAATTGCACCGAGTCCACCGAACTATAAGTGTGAAAGCGCCCTTAAACGCCAGAGCAGTGTGAACCAACACGTAGCAATGTAAATGTAGCCTCAGAATTCAGACTTTTTTTCTAAGAATTCTGACTTTTAACTCAACATTCTGACTTTAAAGTCAGAACTCAAATACATGTTTGCACATTTTGCCCTAATCCTCTTCTGTAGAATTCTGCATGTACTGATTTTGTCGATGTCTATTGTTTGCTTTTAAGCAATACATCATAGACACCTTGTTATTGTTGCTGGTATCGATGTGTGGATGATGTATGAAACCTAACCAAACAGCTAGAAGACAAGGATTCATCTCCAGACTGTGGCTGGCATTTTTCAGTTTGTGCGACTGCGACGTGAACAGAGAAGCACTCGGCTGTCAGTCTGTCAATCCCGCTGAGCTGAAGCTCCAACTTCTCACTCATTCATCACTCCTAATTGTGCATGTCTGATCTCTCTGCTGTCAGTTTAGAATCATGTGTAGAGGAATTCTGCCGTCGTGCAGCCTTCAGAAAGGATGCATCTGTGTCTGTGTGCTGAGCAGAGGGGCTGGACTGTACATTTGGTGTCATTACCATGGAGACTAATCTAAGCTGTTGCCATTATTAAACTTTTCTCTCTCAGAGCTTCTCCAGAAATGCATCAGGAGTTCTGTGGGTGGGCTGAGCGGAGATTGAAATGTGAGAACGGGGAGCTAAATATAGAACGACGACAGATCCAGACGCAGTTGATTAGTGGAGCTGTTTAGACTCTTAAATGGCAAAAACGCTGTGGCTGACGTCTTGGCCATTGCAGAGACGTACTGCATGCCCTGTCAGTGCTAGAATATAACTAAGTAACTCAAGTACTGTACTTAAGTACAAATGTGAGTTACTTGTCCTTGAGTCTTTTCTTGTCATGCCACTTTCTACTTTCCGAGAGAAATGTTGTACTTTTTACTCCACTACATTCATCTGACAGCTTTAGTTACAAGTTACTTTACAAATTAAGAGTTTTTCACACAAAACACATGTAGTTAAAAAAAATATGATGTTTTGTAATTAAAAGAAAATAATTTAAAAAACTACACGGGGCGCCTGGGTAGCTCACCTGGTTGAGCGTGCGCCCCATGTACAATGGCTCAGTCCTTGTTGCAGCTGCATGTCGTTCCCCCTCTCGCTCCCCTTTCCTGTCTAAAGCTGTATTGTCAATAAACGTTCCTAAAATTGGGGCGACCTCTAGCTCACCCAGTAAGAGCATGCGCCCCATGTAGGCTGAGTCCTTTGCAGCTGCCTTCTGCTGCGTGTCATCCCCCATCTCTCTCCCACCTTTCCTGTCCATCCACTGTCACCACAAATAAAGGGAAAATCCCCAAAAAATGCCCCATAAAAATAAAAAATACCCAACAATATAACGGCCTACAAGTCCATCTCAAATGATTAGATGATTGAACACTTAGTTGATTGAGAGAACTGTTTGGATCGTTTCCAGTTTCTGAAATGGGAGGATTTTTCTGCATTGAGTACTTTTACTTGCAATGCTTTGAGTACTTTTTCCTGAGGATACTTACATACTTTTATTTACATTAAGTAACATTTTCAATGCAGGACTTTTACTTGTAACAGTAGTTTTACAATGTGCCTGAGTGTGGTATTAGTACTTGTATTTATTAAGATCTGAATAGTTCTTCCACTGCTGCATATGCACTCTAAGTCTCACTGAGACCAGCGTGCTCCTGTTTGTGTTAAAAATGTGTTTTCATGGAGAAAATGGACTATTTGCAGTTGTAAAACTAATCTGACAGGAAAAAGGGATCCCTCTCGTCCTTTGTGGCGACCCTTTTAAGGCTTACAGAAATGACATCCGTGTGTATGAAAACCCTATACATTAGTGATTCAGAACTTGATTAAAAAGCTTTTAAAAAATTGCTCAGTTGACTGTGGAGGAAGATTTTATTTACTTCCGACCCAATTTCTGGATATAAAAAAGGCAGTGAAGATAAAATGTGACAAAAAAAAAACTAACAAATCACCAACCTAACAAATCATCAATTTATATCAGACTGGAGGACTAATATGTGTGCATATATATATATATATATATATATATATATATATATATATATATATATATATATATATATATATATTAATAAACTTAATAAACTAAAACAAACCACATATACAAATAAAAAGGACTATAAGTAGATAGATAAAGAAAAGGAATAAATGGGTTGTTTATTAAAAGGCCTGACTAAAAAGGTAGGTTTTGGACTTGGACTGTTTTTTTAGTGACTTGGACTCGAACACTGGGGACTCGAGACTCAACTCAGACCCAAACTTAGGTTATTGTGACTCGACTCGACTAGAGACTTGACAGTTGGTGACTCGACTACAACACTGCTGGGATAGGTCCTTCATGCCTACCTCGGGGATGCTCCAATATAAACTCATACAAACCATAAGTGTCCGGTTGACTCCAATGTGAATGTTAAATATTAAACAAGACATTTATTTAATGCAAAAAGAGGGTTTGGGGTCTGTAAGGGGCATCAAGAATGAATCATAATCAGGTGTTATCATAATCACATTCTGCTTTAGATGTATATAAAGTATTACAATCCATTTTGCAATGAATTGCATGACCACCGTTGCCACAGCACACTGTGAACCTGGAGCCTTTGGGCCCCTTGAGGGCCTTGGTGTGGGTGCTAATCCAGCCTTTTTTTTTTAGGGTGGGTTGTCTATGCAATCTCTTTATATGTATTCCTCCCTGCTGCATCTATCCTCAGAGTGTGTGTATGATAACTTGGGTTGTATACTGTGCGCATCAGTCTGTCAGCCTTCAGCACCTTGGACAGCGCAGCAGCCTGTGCAGCTGATTCCCCACTGCTGGCGGAATGTAAAAAGCCATTATGATCGCATCTGAGTGTAAGTAAACCCTCTCTGTCCATATAATGAGTGGGAGTGTTCATTGTGGGCGGTTGCGCGGCGTGGAGACAGGGGGATGCAGTCAGTTGTGCCCCAGCTGATTTACCCCCCCCCCCGAAGAGAAAGAGTACAGGCAGCTCCTCAGGCCAACATTTGGATGCATCGTGACACTTGGAAAAAGAGAAAAACACAGAGACAGGAGGAGCAACGCCCACCGATTAGAGTCTGGAGTGTGTGTGGAGACATAAAATGTCGAGCCTTCAAAATACGAGCAGTTCGTGACACGTATGGTTAACAGAGGCCCCCCGCACGGCGAGGGAAAACACATGTAGTCTTTTTTTTTAACCAGTTTAAACTGATCAGACTGTACTGGAGGGAAGGTTTGGATGTGCGCAACGGAGCATAAGTGCCACTGCGGGCACGGAGCGCGCTGTTGCCTGAATTAATTGTGCTTATTCGAGCTCCAAAGTATGGTCTGTCTTTCTTATCTTCTACATAGTCTAAAAAAAAAAGATATAGTGGGGGAAACTGTTCTTTGCGATGGAACCTGTTGTCGACGATGATTCGTTGTGCTTGGAATGTTTTTCTTTATTCCTCTTAACAAGTGGTGAGTTGATCCAGGAATAAAGCAACTGCAAAGGGGAAATGATGCTGTGAAAATGTTTGGTCCGCGCATTGTGTGAGTAACGTTTCCCAACTTGGTGTGTTCCTCTGCCATACTCTGTGACCCCTCCGCTCTGATCCGCGACTCAGCACATTTGTGATGAGGATGTCAGCGGTTTGTGAGGACCATTTAAGACTTCCACAGAAACTGGATGTTTTTTTGTATGTGGTGGATGGCTGCTAAAAATAGCCTGCATGCTGATGAGGTTACAATGAACAGGTTGGTGTTTAGCTGAAACTTAGAGACATGCGGAAAGATGCCCAGTTCTAGGACATTTTAATCAAAGACAGCGCGAGTGGAGCATCAAAGTAAATAACCGATCACTTAATTGATTGGAAGAATTGATTCACGTCAGTATAGTGCACTTGAGGAACACAGAGACCAACAGGCGATCTGGGGAGCAGCTTGTTGATGGCACTGCGCACCGGGAGGACTTGGTTTGGGCAGGTCTTGCGCAGGGTCTTTCGGCTGCAGGGCTCCTGGTCCAGGCGATCGAGCAGTCTCTTGTGTCTCTCCGCCAACCAGGAGCAGGATCTGGGAGTGTGTCCCCGGGATCACTACAAGGCGGGGGGTTTCCACCGCTGCTCCGACTCCGGCGTGCAGCGCGGCCACCGTCACCGGAGCGCACCTTTCTGCGCCTCCGCTTCAAGGCGCTGTCCACACGGCTTCCCCCACGCTTGCTGCGCCTTCCCTGGGAATCCGAGGGGACATGAGCCCCTCGGTCGCCGGTTCCTGTTGGCCATGAAGCGGCAAAACGTGCGGACCTTGTCCCTGATCATCTGCACGTTCACATATCTGCTCGTCGGGGCCGCCGTCTTTGACGCCCTGGAGTCCGACTTCGAGATGCGGGAAAAGGAGCAGCTGGAAGCCGAGGAGAAGCGTCTCCAGGGGAAATATAACATCAGCGAGGATGATTACCGCAAACTGGAGAGCATCATCATGGAGGCAGAGCCCCACAGAGCCGGGGTGCAGTGGAAATTCGCAGGGTCGTTTTACTTTGCCATCACGGTCATAACCACCATAGGTAAGTATCAGTCTTTATTTTTGGTGAGTTCCAGTCTCTAAAAAACAGTATAACCGAGCCCATAACCAGTGCAGGTGACTCTCAGTGTCGGAGTATTATCACTGTTGCGCAACAGGATATAGTTTATTATGAGGACAGTTACATTGTCAAGTCAATAAAACAGCATGTAGGCAGACATTTGGCGAAGTATTCATATTCAGAGCAGTCCCAAAGTATCCGACCTGATTACAAATATGTCTGTCGAGTCTTAAGATAGTTAAGATAGAAGTTTTTAAGCAACATGTTGCAGTATAATCACTCGCCGGTCCGAAAGGAGTTGTAGCCTATACTTGATGGAGCTTTGTGTCACCACGGTCAAACATGAGGATATTTGGATTTATACTAAATAACACTGAAGGATGACGTAGCGCACTCAGTTGGGTGTTAAAGCACACATACATATGGGTTTCCATATGGGAATACGTTACGAATTCAACTTTGACGGCGCGTCACCTAGATGCAGCCATAAAGTCTGAAAGAGTATAACGAGTTTAGGTGGATTAGACGCGCCGAGACTGACTCTTAAAGCGTATGGAGAGGAGATGTGATGGAGGAGGCTTGGGGAACGGGACTGGCTGAGAGAAGCAGCAGCAGCAGCAGCAGCAGCAACAGCAGGGTGGTGCTGAAAGGACAGCTCCTCTGAGTTCAGAATCCGAATCAGAAAAAGGCTTTATTGCCACAGTGGGTTACACCTATACGTGGAATCTGCCTCGGTGATTGGTGCATACATACACAAAAAAACAAAAAAAAAAAAAAACATATTATACAGGAATAAGAAATAAATTAATTAAAAAATAAATAGAAAAAGAACATTATATACAAAACAACAAATCTGACGCCACTTCTGCTCATCCCGCTTTACTTTTGACATTTAGACATTGGAATGTGTATTTCTTAGGTTTAGGGACATTACTGTAGGGGTTTGCTGTTGGATCAAGAGCTTTATTTGGAAAAAAAAGATAGGTGAACTATGAGAGCTGGTGATCATGAAAGGAGACATGATGTAATCAGTTTGACGCGACTTACGATGATGCATTTGCGTCATAAATATTTATTTCAAGCAGTGACGAAAGGGTTCACTGAGTTTCTCTTGGTTTACGCTCCACATTAAAATCGCGTTCCCTTTGTGCATTTGCATCACCATAATGCTGAAAGAAGTTTTATCGAATCAAGTTGGAGCTAATTCAGTTCATTCCAGTTTGCACCTATGACGTAAAAAAAGAGTTCAAACTCGATTTTCAGCCCGCTGAGTTTAGATGAAGCGGCAGGACATTTAAAAATGAACTTCCCTTCCCGCAGCACAGGTGTCAGGGGCGGGGCTAGAAGGGGGGCATGGGGTGGCACTCGCCCCCCCCCCTCCACCCCCAATCCATTGAGTTAAAGGGCTGTCAATCTGACAATTGTGATTTCCATTGACCCTTTAATTGATCCATTAACCCTAACCCCTAATCAGAGTACTGTCCACCTGTTCTGCCAATCTTCCCAGCCCTTGGGTCACATGACCAAATAATGTTTCCATGATGACCATCCAAAATTCTGATACCATGGAACCAGCTGTGGAATAGTTTGTGGTAGAATGAGAATGTGTATTGTATTAGGATACACAATTTGATTAAAATTAAGAACAAAAAGTGAAACTAATAATTAATGTGATGATTTATTTTGCAGTATTATATTGTGTTGTTCTATTCAATATTTCCTATATTTCTAAGCAGATTTTCTAGGCTGTATTCTGCTAAAATGGACTTGTATCTGGAGGAAAGCACTGCGCCAGGCCTGCCTGTCCTCCAGTTTTTCCAGGCTACACTTAAAAGTACGCCTGCACCGAGCAGTGAAGGTGGCTCCTGCACACTGTTGTTTCTAGGCTACAGCAACGAGAGCCATTGTAATATTCATGTCCTGTGAAGTGGTTACATTCACTGCAGCAGACTGTGTCTCTCTCTTCTGAAGGAAATGGGACGCTTTTACGCATTGTCATACTCCTAACAGTCGTAAGAGCAGTTCAAGAACAGTCAGACTTTTTCCTGCAAAATGTACAGGAGTGAACCTTGTTTACTTGTGAATAGGAAGGGAACAGTGGTGGAAGAAGTATAATCTTCAGGATAATGTAGTTAAAAGTAAAAGTACTCAACGCAGAAAGGTCCTTTTTGAAACTGGAAACGATCCAAACAGTTGTGTCGATCAACTAAGTGTTTAATGGTCTAATCATTTCAGATAGACTTGTGGGCCGTTATATTGTTGGGTCGTTCAATTTATCAAAACATCGTATTTTATAAACTACATGTGTTTTGTGTGCAAGAATCTTAATTTGTAAAGCAACTAGTAACTAAAGCTGTCAGATGAATGTAGTGGAGTAAAAAGTACAATATTTCTCTCTGAGATGTAGCGGAGTAGAAGTAGAAAGTGGCATGAAAAAAAGATTCAAGTAATATACAAGTACCTCAAATTTGCACTTGAGTACAGTACTGGAGTAAATATACTCGGTTACATTCCAGCACTGGAAGGGAAGTACAGTTGTTTGGATTAAAGTTAAGTTAAACAGAACAGGGTTTGTTTCATGACAGTAGTTCCATTAATTTGGTTGTAGCAGAATGCAATAAATACAAGAAATAGGAAACATCTCTGGTAGAACAAGGGATTTTTCTTGCTGATTGCAAAATCCAAATTACAATGTTGTGAACATTAGTGCGAGTTAATGTTTAAAGTGGAACTGTGTCATGGTTATACGAGCATATTGTGTTATAATTTTACTAAATCTGCCGTCTTAATGATTTCAGGCAAATTGTAATTATAAACTCACAAAATGAGTTTCTGAGGGGGCTGTTTTACACGTTTGCAAAGTCGTGAATCATGTAAAACAACAGAAGAATGCATTCCCCTACAATGAACGTCCGTTGTATTTGCCATTTTACATACTTACTATAATATAATAATATATATATAATACTTACTACAATACTAATATTTGACATATTGTCATATGGATCAGAATAGGAAAACACTGTTAGTATTGTAATTTCCTTCAGTGCTGATCAAGAAAACTACAATTCTACATTGTCATGGGGTTTATAGAATATAAACCCTATGGAAAGACCTTAAACCAACAATTGACCAATCCTACTAACATACTGCCAGTGTCTCCAAAGCCTGATATATACTATTCCTTCATTATTGTTTTCTCAGAAACTATTTCAAATGTCAATGACCCACACACTGGCTGTTACTTCATTACAACAAACATTTTTGTTTATTTTTGACTAAATCCTAAATATGCTCTATTGCTGCTGTAAATCTAACTACAGAGCATGAAATGTGTATCAATCCGCAGCAGAAAATAGTCCCCAATCAATACACAGTTTCCCCCTGTTTGAGTAACATTTGCTAAAAACTACAGCTGTTTTAGGATATCATTTAGCATTTTTTTGAAAATGAAACTATACATTCGTGACACATTCGTGACAAGATTTTAAGGATTTTCTTCAGTAGGGACCAATGGGCTTGAGGCTGAGGGCAAAACGCAGGGTGGGGAAGTTGGAAAGTATTGAGAGACGGACTAACACATTGTTGGTTTAAAACTTTTCATGGGATTTGTTGACGATAACGAAAGAACAGCATGTTGCCAGACTAATCCTTTAACCACATCGCCTAGCTCTAGTGTGAGTCCTACTGTATGGCATGGTCAACACTATGTCTGTCAGCAGTATGTCTGAACAACGAGCGGTAGATTTCTATACTATCAAGCTTAAGGAAGTTTTTACATCATACAGAGTCAAGAATGAACAAAATGGCCAAAGGCACCGCACTGTAAAAAAGGATTTGATTAATACGTTATAGCAACTTCTTTCTACAGTTTACATCCACTTAACATAATGAGTTGTGAAATTTCAACTTCATTTCATGAGTTATCACTATTCCAACTCAGGTTTCTAAGCCAGTTCAGTGAAATGTAAATTTCAATGTGTCAACTTGACACTGTGAGTTGGAATCAGGCCCCCAGGAAGTGCGGCGGGCATTGAACACAGCAGCCAAACGGTGGAGTTTCAACTCCCGGCCCGTCACGTGATACCCTCTGGCCCAAAAAGACTTTTCCCCATAGACTTACATGGCGAAAGAGACATCTGTAAATCAGTAGATACATTTCTTTGAGCCTCACAATCCCGGTAAAATTACTCGTTTCACTATCAGAATTTGATCCATTCGGTCTGATAACATTTGGAAAGTCTAAAAGAGCCGCACAATTTAATCATTTAAACCCCATTTAGCGGGCTAAACAGGAAGCAGCCGGCTCGGCCGGCGGAGGTCTCTAGCTCGCTTGCTCAATGGGCGGCACAATATGGAAGTAGTGCCGATCATCCGAGTAATTTGAAGGCTTCATGCTCCACTGAGCGACCCTCATAGGAATGAACGGAGCTCCGCCTCAAACGTTGTGTCCAGGTCTTATAATACATCCATTCAATTTCAATTCAATTTTATTTATAGTGTCAATTCACAACAGGAGTTATCTCAGGATATTTTACAGAGTAGGTCTAGACCACACTCTATAATTTACAAAGATCCCACAATGTCAATTTCCCACGAACAAGCATTTGGTGCGACAGTGGAGAGGAAAATCGTATTTTTTACAGGCAGAAACCTCGGACAGACCCAGGCTCTAGGCAGACGTATCTCCCGTTCGCCGTGATTGCTAATTCCTCGAGCCGTCTTTCCTGCTCCGTCTCTGTGTTGCTCTTACACTGTTGCCCCTGGCAACCGATAGCGTAGGATCCCAAAATGGTGGGCGGGCTCAGACACCTCCCAAATTGTCACGTGACAGCAAGCTACCATGACGTATGTCCTCATTCTCAATACGGTGTAGACATACATACACGCGGATAGCTGAAAATGCATACAGATAACACGCCACTTGGCTTTAGAGAGTGGCGTGTATGTTTACGCGAAGTCATGATGTCACGTTGCTCAAGGTGGGCGGCCATCTGCCGCTGCTGATTGGGACACAGAGACACTGATACAGATATACATCCATGGTTGGAATATGGTAACCGGATCTCTCAGAAAATTACCATGACCCCTGGTGTGGCGGCAATATTTATGCACGGTGCAAATATTCCTGGAGATGTTGTCTTGATCGGATGTAGAGGAAACTGCACACAGTCATCTGCTCCTATTCTCACTGGTATGTTCTGTTCTCTCAGTGATATTACTGTAGGTTTAGGAGAGATGGGATTTTCTGGATGCCTCAGAGCATGAAGTTAAGCAATCACAGGAAAGTGTCTTGATGTCGTTTGATATCTTTTTTTTTGTGATTTGCCCGACCATCCAGACTTCATAAGACAGGCCAATTTCATGTGGCCCTCCAAGCCCGTTAAATTCAAGGCTAAGAATTATTTGCAGGTAGTATTTGACCCAGCCATCCATGTCTTTAGGCAGTGGAGCTTTGATTCACTCATTCATTCACTCAATGATTGGAAGGCCATACTCAAATATACCGTTCAGTTGAAATTCATCACCTCGTACTCTCACCTGTTATTGCCTTTTGAGGGACATTTTCCTCTCAGAAATAATGCAACAGGATTATTTCGTTTGCACTCCATAAATAGCTTTTCATAATAATTATAAGTGAAAGAATTGAAAGTAACTTTGTGCAAAAAGAAAAGCTCTGCTGCAAAGATAAGGCAAACAATTTGGACTGTGTCAACTGTGAGCTGTTTGAGGAAACTAATTCAATGCAGTGTCGTCATGTGGGACAGTAGAAACGGTACAAAGATATCTATTAAGATATGTGGCATGTCCACGAGAGCGCGCTCACTGCCGGATATGTACATTTACAGCAGAATAAATCACAAGAAAGACCAAATAGCCCTGGAGAAGTGTAAGAATATAGCTCACCACCACAGTACGCTGCACAGAAAGCCATTCACGTAGATTATCTGTTCACTACAGAACTTTGTTAGAATGTGATCACATTTTAAAGGAAAGAAAAATAACATAATGTAAAAGAATATGCAGTAAAAGTGCATGAGGACAGTCCATCGAATTACATTTCAGGAGTGATTTACAGGCTGATATCAACTCTGGTGGACCAATCTCTTCAGGGCCGTTGTAGTTTAGTCAACTAAAGTCTCAAGAGCTGCAACACGAGTAGTGTTGTAAAAATCCTTGTTGAAGTAGTAGTAATTAGTAGTATGTAATAGCAAAAAATAGTAGTAGGTATTTGAACCTTGATGGTAATAGTAAAAGCAGCATTAGTAGCATAAAGTGTGGCAGTTTTAGCAGCAGCATTTGTAGTAATAGTAGTCAGGGCTTCTTTGATCACCAGCTAACATGGCTAGCAGATTTTTAAAGTTACCAGCCAATCAGACTTTTCCTAACTAAGTTTACTTTACCGTGATATCGCTGTGTGTATTTTGTCCATAACAAATCCCCATCAATCAGTCCCAAAACGTGCCAGCTAGTAAATGCTGTAAAAAAAAGTCTTTGTAAATCTTTACAATGATTCCCCGAAAGAACCAAGCAGGACTGCCTTGTTGCACGATCCAAGTTTTCTACAAAACTTTCCACGTGTAGCTCGCTAGCTTGTAGTTTGTTGTTTCCCGTAGTGATCAGCAACACACAGAGAGCGGAAGGTGAGGAAATGTACTTCCGTTGATCCAGACTATAATAGTAGTAGCAGCAGCAGCTGTAGTAATAATAGCAGTAGCAGTATTAATCATAGTAGTAGCAGCGTTTGTACTAAAAGTAGTAGAAGTAGTAGCAGTAGCGGCAGTATATAGAGAGAGACTGACCACCATACATAAACTGTATATTTTCAAATAATAATCAAAAACATATAATAAAAAAGTAACACTTTACTTGAAGGTATCTACATAAGAGTGACATGACACTGTCATGAACACATGACACTATCATGACACAGTCATGACACATGAACTCTAACCCTAACTATAACTTGTCATGACAAAACCGAATGACACTTACTAAAAGAAGTGTTATGTCATAAGCGTTTATGACTTGTTTATAATGTTTATGACACATTCATGACAGTGTCATGTCACTCTTATGTAGATACCTTCAAGTAAAGTGTAACCAATAAAAATAAAGGAAACCATTGAGAAT